>NW_026267162.1:2257748-2258207 GCF_000697945.3 Frankliniella occidentalis
CCCTCCCCCCTCCGACCCGCCTCCTTTCCGCGAACACGATGCGGGCATTCGCGCCCTTGTGTCTTCTTGTGTCCCTGGCCTGCTCGGAGGAGGGAATGCCCACGATGAAGGTCTAAATGAGCGGCAACCGACCTTCGGAGGCAAAGGGAGCCTCCTGTACCGCGCAGTGTGGTTGTGCCGGTTGTGCGGTATGTCGCGTCATTTTTTTGATACGGCTATTTTTTTCTTTTTGTCCGCCGCAGGCTGTGGCCGCTAGTACCAAAGCCTAACTTACTTTTCACTCGTGGTTTCCGCGTGCAGTAACTACTGTTGGCAATTGGGCCTCGGAACTTTAGGTCTATCTCTAGATTTAGGTTGTTGTGACTTTATGGTGATGCACTAAAATCCTGGTGGGGCCGAGGGTGAGCAGGGGGTAGGGATAGGGGTTGGGAGGAGCCTCTTCACTACTGCCTCCCCCCC
>NW_026267162.1:2258602-2277032 GCF_000697945.3 Frankliniella occidentalis
CGCCCCCCGCCCGCCCGCAGCACGAGCACGAGAGGTCAGTCAGTAGTGTTTTGGTGGTGTGTTGTGCCGGTTGTTGGTCCGTTGAAGGTGAGTGTCAGGTACATACGCTGTGCTTGTTTTTTTGTGTGACATGAGTCACTTCATTTAATCGCGATTGTCGATTGTCTGTAACTATTACGAAAAGCGGTTTGTAAAGTGTGTGTGGAAGCATGCTTAGGCTCTGCACCATAACCTCTTAAGTCTATGACCATTGTTTTGCTTAACTTTGGTTTGGTTAAAGTTCAAGTTCTTCATTGATGGAGACTTGAGTTGATGTATCCTCGCTGTATTATTCAGTCAATTTTTTTAGGATTCTGTATTTTTTATCTGTTCTTACACACAGTTGCATTTATGTTAATGAAATCGAAGAAACTTTTGCTCTGCCTCGGAATGTAACTCGACATTGCTCGAAACTTTTGTCTTTTCAATGAAGAAGGTTCAAAGAGGTCTCGAAGAGCTGATTCTTCCAGAGATAATCTGATGATGTTGTGTCAAATTTGTTGTCATCCTTGTTTTGCATTTGGTAGCTTGTCCTTCCCTCTAATCATAGTTTAATTTTAGTTTATTAAATTTCAATATTTTTATTCTATTCTTATGACCTTGAAATCAAAGTCATCAAGTTATAAGGTTTTTATTTTATTACCTGTTTTTTTTTTTTTAATCTACTTATTGTAGCATGGCTTCCAATACACAGCCACCTCATACCCCTGTGGTTATACACGTATTTCGATCACCATCTTCAGCATGGTGCACAGAAGCTATCTGGGATGGAATGTCTTTGGAAAGAAAGACTCTGAAGGACCTTGAATCTAAAATAGCCATTGAAGTTGTTAAGAAGAAAGAAACTACATCCTTCAGAGATCCAGGACAGGTAAGCGTAATTTGTTATTTTCAAAACATAGATTTGAATTAATCATGTAAATTAATCAATGAGAAGCGTTGACATCAACATCACTTCAATCATTTTCAGATGGTAGCTGTTCAGTGTCCGGAAGACCCGAGGAAGTGGACAAGGGGAAGGATAAAGGAGAAATTGTCATTGATTAATGGGCCTAAGTACGAGGTATGAATACTCATTACCACATGTACTGCATCATCTATTATCTCTTTTAAGCCTTGTTTTTGTTTTTGGTGGTTTTTCATATTGGCCCTTTTTAGCCCGCCCTTCTGCTTTTGAAAAAGCATTAAAGCGAGCTCATGCATCCGCTCTCGTGTCCGTCTGTCTGTCGTCCGTGTAAGAGGAAGGTGATGAGCTAGAGGTCTGCAAATTTCAGGGTATCTTATGGGTCACTTCTGGACAACGAAACGCCTGGTGCAAATCCTGACAATCATCCCTAAAGGGGTAAAAGGGGGTAACAAAGAAATAAGAGTTGGTCCAAAAAGTAGGAAAATAATTTATTTTTCATGGTCTCCTAATGGGTAACTTGGGAATGCAGAGGGTTTCGGGCGAAAATTTTGTCCGTTTGTCTCTATCTTGCACCGTTTGGGCGCCAGAGTGCTTTTTCGACGAAAATACGGCGAAAATGACCACGTTGCACATAAAGACGTACAAGGAGGCGTCCAATCGTAAAATGTCAGAGGAAGTACCCCCCCAAATAACACATTCTGAATCAGGAACTCCCCTCGGATTTGCCGTATCTTTCACTGTTTCGGCCCTAGAGGTGGATATATTGAAAACAATGGCAAAAAGTCAAGTTTTAGGACTGTTTGACAAACAATATACAATGTAAAAACTGCGCGGGTTCATTTTTTTTGTAATTGTTAAGCAAAGCAGAAGGGTGGGGTGTAGTCACGGTGTTGCCCCGTTACAGTCTCTTGTCATGTCCAAGGAGCAAATTTCTAGGGCCGCAGGCCCCCCGGCGCACGCTTTAGTTTACTCAAATATGCAAAGTGATTTACCGACCGGTCACATTATTTATTTGATTATGCACTTCAGTAAATCGCGAGACTGAAATGGTCGGGCCGAAGGCCGCCGGCAGGCCAAGCAGGCCCGGCCCCTGCCGAACGGAGTTGCCGGCGCAGCGAAGTGGAGCTGGCAACTCCGTTTGGCGGAAGGGCGGGCCTGCTTGTTTTTATTGTTCAAAGCTATTTTGAAAAGTGTTCTATCTTGTTTTTCCAGGTGCACATGATAGACCGTGGACACACGGTGCGCTTTAAAGCAGAGCGCATTTGCAACCTACCGTTCAATTGTGATGAATTGCCTCCTCAGGCAATGAACATTGTTTTGGAGGGTGTTGTTCCTGTTAACTTAGGAATATCTTCTGCTGTTGATGCAATGAACCCGGAGTAAGTATGATTGTTAGACCCTTAAGTTCATTATTAAATGTATTTCGTGTTTTCTTACTGGTGTGAGTTTCAGAATATCTTTGGCTTGGACTACCCGTGCCGAAAATTTTGTGAATGAAATCCTTAAGAGTCAGTCACGTGCATGGTTTGTTGAAAACGCAGACCATCCTGCAATTGACCAAACTCATTTTGGTGATTTATTGATTGAGATTGATAACAAAACTGAGAGTCTGAGTGATCTATTGATCCAAAATGGACATGCACAGAGAAGCAGTAAACACTTTGAGAAACGTAAGTTTGTTTAATCAAACAGGGTGGCCACTCTACGTGAAATTTAAGACATCCTGAATTAAGCTTTTGGTACTTTGTTGGGAAAAGTCTGGAAATATGCCTTACAATGGTCCAATGGCTGGGGAAAAAATCCAGGACATATCAAAAGTTAAAATTTTAGGCCCAAGAAAATCCGGAAATGAGGGCATTTTTTATACCAGGAAATGGCCCCCCTGTTTTATAAATAAAATAAAATTTTTGATTCCATCTGCAATAGTTTAGTTTTGGTTGAACTCTTAAATTTTCTCTCTTATCTGTGTATATTTAGGACTTCAAGACGAACGAAGATCAAATCTAGAAGGGATTAGACACTCTCCCAGAATGGTGCCATGGAATGACTCCTCGTCTTCTAGTTGTGCTCCCTCCCCAGTGACGTCCCTGCCTTCAGATTCAATGAGTCGGAAACAGACCATAGGTGTATGTAATATCTATCTACATGCTAGTATATGCAAGAGAGTGACTTGTTTTCTTAGCATTTTCTGTATAATCTAATTTAATATTGTTTTTGATCAGCATGATTGGTTTGTTGAGAAAAATGTCAACATTTGCCTCATTATGATTGCTTTTATTCCTTTTAACTAATCTTCAATACACTGTGGTTTTTACAATTTTGGATTCTTATTTTCCAGGAGGTTTTGAAACAGCAAAAAATGTTGAAAAAATCAGTGGATTTTAATATATCTGGAGTATCACCTGAGGAATCATCAACTTCTGAAGGACCCAAGGTATTTCTATTGTTATTATTGATTTAACTTTTTGGGCTTAGCAACAGTGATTTACAAAGATGTGTTTGATGTTGTTACCAGGATCACCCAACTGTTTCTCAAAGTGAAAATGATATGAAATCAACCCCCAAACAAACCCGCGCTGCTTTACTGCTATCAAAATTAAAGGGGAAATCTCCAGATCCCTGTAGAGTTGAACAAATGGAAAACACCAATGCAGACCAGAATTCTCTGGATTCTAATGTAGTTGTTCAAAATAAAAATTCAATCCCAGACCAGAATACTCCTGATTTTTTGGGAATTGTTGCAACTAAAGAATCAACTCAAGACCACGGAATTATAGAGATTCCTTTACCTGCAATATCCAGAAAATTGGATGAAAGATTTGTGCCCGCTGGTAGATCAATATCATCAATCAGGAAAACAGATTCCTATCTAACTCACGGGTTAACGAAAGGTTGCGAACCTAAGAAGATGAGTTATGAAGAAAACAATTTCAACAACATGAGAACTGACTGCAGTTCAGATTCCAGCTCTTCCGATTACAAGACTGAAACTTATATGCATACCAAAACTAATGGCCATCTTAATTCAGCCGGAAATTCATGTGATAGTTCCTCTGATGTCAGTATTCAACAACCAAATAGACTCAGTAAGGCAGAAATTATGAATAATTTGAGGAAGAAGAGGAATTCACAATCTGAAGTCAAAGAAGTACAGTTGTCAATCTGTGAAAACAATCAAATCAAACAAATTCAACCCAGTCAATCTTCAGCAAGGGATCGAATTCTAAGGTGAGCATTCGTACAATCTTCTTCCTTGGCTCATGATTTTCTACTTCGCATGCATGCAGGGCTGTGTGTCTGTGGAACGCTGGGTTTGGTCTGTAAAGTAAAGGATGTAGATACCTGTCTGCTGAAGCAAGAACTCCTCACAGTTACCACTGTAGATGGATTACTGAAATCAATGGAGTTTCTTTGGTCTTGGGTTCCTGTGTTTGATGGTATTTGCATTGTTGGAGACTCTCTCCAAAATCCGTTTTAAGTAATCTTCCTCTGAGGCATCCTAAAGTTCAGTTAGGTGGGCTTAATTTTCATCTGGGGGCTTTTGTAAATCATAGGGTGGGCCTTTAATGGTAGGCCTGTGTGGAAATGACTATAATTAACCTGGTCTGCGGGTGTAGGTAGGCCCAAACCAGAGGAAGTGTTAGCATGGGTCATGATGCAAATGTGGGATTTTGGGTATATTTTAGACATTTGAGTACTACAGTTTGAAGAAAGCTTCAAACGCACCCTCAAATCCAGTTCTCAATTGATGAATTAAAGCCACACTTGTTTAGTCATAGTGGGGAAATCGACTTTTTCTTTCTAAATTATTGCCTAGTTATAAAATCGTGTCACTCTGAAATATTGCGTTCATCACATTCCAGCGGAATGGCAAAGCTTCGGCAAGAGCTGTAAGCCTCTTCATCCATCCACTACATGAAGAAGAGTCAGCAGAACTTCCTCTGTTCCCTAATCATGTCTCTAAGTTTTCAGTTTTAAATGATTAAGAATTAATATTATGTTTCCTTGTTAGCAATTTATTTTTTATCTCGTTACAATTGACATGACAGATCTTTGTCAGTAATACAAGTTTATAGTCAGTCAGTAGATGTTAAACTGAAACTGAGAAATATTGTAATATTCTTTAATAATTAAGAATAAAAGTTTTTGACATTATGACTTAATTTGTTCCAAGATCTTAATCACTCAATTAATACAGCCATGATTGAGGAGGCATCCTTCAGAGCTTATAATCTTTTGTTATTAACCAAGGAAAATAAAACTCGATCTTCTTAAACAACATTACACATACGTATTTACAGTGCCACCAAGCTTGACGACAGCACTCAACTGATAGATTACATTGCGAGATCCATTCTTCTACATGGTGGTTTCCCACCTTCTCCCTGGGTGACCTACGAACAACTGAAGTCGAAGTTTTCTACACATGTAGAGCAGGTAATTCACTTCAAACTTCGATTTATTTCATTTTTGTATCTGTTATAATATACAAGCAATTCCTTTGGTATCATCTTTTAGCTGCTCATTGACAGAGGGTGGTGCTATTCTATATTAACTCTTGAAAAATATATGTGGCCTGCAATCCAACAACGGCAAAATGTCATAATGATTTCACCATCAAAAACTGGTAAAACTTTCAGTTTCATCATTCCCTTAATGGACTTCATGATTGATACAGAGGTGAGCATAATTCACTTCTATGCTAAAATTGTTAAAATTGTTGTTGAGTTTGTCACATAAAGAATTAAATACATTTCTTCCCCTTTAACAGATTCCCAAAGGAAACGGGCCTTTGTTGCTAATTCTTTGCTCTGGAAGTAAGGCTGCAGTTGAAGTATATGAATCATGTGTGAAAGTTGTAAATGGAGCAAAGAGAGCACCGCGAGTGCAAATAGCTCATGGCCAATCAATTGGTGCTGACAAAATTGTAAGTACTGGTAACTAACTACCTAGTCTTTCCAAGCTCAACTGCTTAAAATGTAAAAACATCTAATGTAATCTATTTTGGTTTTAGTTCAAGTTAATCAATGGCTGTGAAGTCTTAGTTACAACTCCTCCCTGCCTTCTCAGAATTCTCAAACATGAAGTTTCCCTAAATTTTAAACGTTTGTGTCACTATGTCCTTGATCAAGCAGACATTTTAATGACCAAATTTCTGAATGAGGTAATCACTGGCTTAGTTTATTTTCTGTCACATGAGAAACCTACAGCTTGATATGGTGTGGTTGGGTCTAAAACGTTTAGTTTGTTTCTCTTTAAATCTGGCCAGTACAAATATTAAAAAATTTACAGATGAAAGAGATTCAAGCTTTGGTGGTAGCTGAACAAGAGTCAAGAACAATGAAAAATGCTAAAAATGGAAATGATGAGAGTGATCCTATTCAGATCATTGTATCAAGTGAGAAGTGGGAGCCTCATTTTCCTTCTTATTCTAAGCACTTGCGGGGAAATCCTTTGCTGTGCATTAATGACTGTTTCGAAGCCTGTGTTTATGGAAAACCTGAAGTAGCATTTCATTTAACTCGCTCTAAAATTACAAAACTTTTACGTAAGCATTTTATGTCATTCTGTATTGCATAATATTGTGAAAGTTTTGATTGGTCACGCACGAGTTATTCTTTGCAGAGATTTTGAAGAATGTTGCGGGCTTAAACAAGGTGGTTGTGTTTTGCCAGGAGGATGAAATTGATACTTTGGAGGCCTTCTTGAGAAATGAATGTTTGGATGTTTTAGTATCACGACCAAACCTGTCATTACAGCAGTTAAATGGTATGTGGATAATTGTATCTTGTCTCTTTTGTACTCATTATTTCATTTTTGTGGCTGTATCCATTTAGGCAATGTTCTAGAGGTTTCCAATTAATAATGAATTTCTTTAATGTAGCTATAATGTTACCTTGGAAATCAAGTAAAGAGGGACAACATTATACCCTGTTGTGCACTGATAGTGAGTTTATAGATCTGAAAATACACGATGCAATGTGTGTGGTTAATTTTAGGTAATGTTGTTCACATTTACTGTTACCAGTATTCATTTACTATTACGCTATCCTAATATCTGCCCCCCAAAATTTCAGCTTTCCATCTGAAGATAGATCTCTTTTTGTAAAACGTTTATCCTCAATTCATCTTAATTTACCCAATATTTTTGAGAGAAAGGTATGTTACATCAAAAAGAGGAGTGTATGGTTTTTGATTTTCTCTTCAAAATGAGAGTATTTTACAACTAAGATCAAAAGTAAATTCATCTAATTTCAGCATTCCCTGATGAGGATCTAATATCAAATCCATATTTTCTCTGTTCCAGACTCAAGTACGATCTCCTTCAATACAGTTAATTCTTGATGAGTCAAATGCAGAACAAATGCCAGTAATTGTTCAACTGATGCAAAGAATTTCAGACAATATACCCAAAGATATTATGGAACTTGCTGAGGTGTGTAAAGGTCGCAACGGTTTAGATGATTATTTTGTTGACCTAAGTGTTATGTGCAATTTTGGGAGCTGTTAAGATAATTTTTACATATTTTTTTTAATCTGTTTTTAGAATGTCAGGAAAGAGAGAGAGAAGATGAAGAAAATTAATAAAATATTCTGTTTGAATCTAAAAATGTTTGGAGATTGCACAAAGAGCAATTGCCCAAGTAGGCATGTTTTCATACCAGAATTGGACTCTTCTAATATCCTGCCAGGGTATGTACAAACGTCTTCAAGTTAAATCTAATTTACTTGATCTATCTCCTTCTGTCACTTTTTTTATTCATTTTTTTTTTTTTAGAGATGGTCTTGTTAAAGTGCTAGTGAGTAAAGTGCGCAGTGCTGGTCATTTTTCCGTGCGGTTGGAGGAACTCATTAGGCCTGACAAGAGAACAGAAATCTGGAATTCACAATACACTAAGATTGCTTTTAAGATGTTCAATCATTTTTCAAAACCCGAAAATAGGTTTGTGTTGGGCTGTCATATAATGTATCTTTCTTCAAACTTTCAAACATACTTATTAGTGCTTTCTGAATCAGGAAATTAATTGATAGTGATAAGGTTGCGGTTGGTGATGTGTATGCAATGGAAACTATTGAAAACTTGTTCCACCGCGTTCAAGTTTTAGAAGTGCTGGAAAAGGATAAAAATAACCACCCTTCTGTCGTCCAAGTAAAATTTCTTGATGAAGGGGAGCAAAAGGACATAAAAGTATGCAGAGAAAGAAGCAAGTACTAGTGTTAAGACACAATATGTTTGAGGAGTATAGACATGATTATTTTGCTTCAGGTTTACTGTCTGTATGCCCTCCCTGAGGAACTGAAAGTGCTCCCTGCAGAAATTGTTGATGTGTTTTTGTGTGGTTTACTGCCTGCGGATCGCGACGATGGCTACGACCGCGATGCAACGTCTTTCGTCAAGAAGTGTATCAAGTTTGTTGAGGATTCCCCTGAGGATAGTCCTACATTTGTCCAAGGACAGGTAGGGGCTTTTGACTTAATGTCTCAAAATATAATTATCTTTACTCCTTTCCACCCATGTGGTTGGTACTCTATTCACAGTTCTTATGTTTTAGGTTGTATTAAGCATGACTGGCTCATTGTGGCTTGACCCAGTCGGTGTTTGTGAATGGTTACCCAACACAGGGACCACAGTTGTTCGACAAAACATCAAAAGAAGCCTTTTGGAAAAAGGTCATGCCATTGAAAACTTAAATCATTTACCTAAACTATTTGCCTTATGTGGTAAAGAAATACCTAAACCACTTCTTGTTCAAGGTAAGTATCCAACATATATTGTTGTTGAAATATGTATTTTAAATGCATGCCTTGATTGCTATTAATGTTTGTACACAGATGTGTCAAGAAATGTTTGTAAGCCACATCTGAAACCAAACTGGGCTTTCCTTGAAAGTGAGACATCAGAGGAAGTTGAATTTATTTGTGCTGAGGTTGTTGAGGGCGTCACTCTTTTCTATGTTCAAAGGACCAAATTCAAACCATTGTAGGTCACCCATGATTAAGGATCACTTGCTATGAAGTTACAGAGTTTCAAGTTACTTATTTTTTCAGGTTAACAAATTTAATTGATGAGATTAATAAGGATACCTCTAAAAGAAAAGAGGAAGAGGTTTTGTCTCTGACACCAGGAGATATTTGCCTGGCCAAATACGAGCAGAAGTAGGTTATCCATTGTTGATCCATACTTACTCTACTTACTCATAACTTACCTTATTTAACCCTATTTTTATTAATGTAGATGGCAGAGAGCAAAAATGTTGTCAATAAATGATAACACTGCATCAGTGTTTTATGTTGACTATGGTGATGACAGTACTGTGTCTCTTGAGGAATTAAAGAGTATACCGGAGTGGGCTATTACAAAATTACCATTTCAGGTAGATAATGAAGTACATAATAGAAGACTTTCAATGATTTTATTTCAACTCAACTTTATTGTTACTCATCTATTAACAGGCAATTGAATGCAGTCTGGCTGGTATATCTTCAATCAGCTGCGATTTGCTCTATGATATTACAGATGATGGTGCTAAGGAACTTTTTGCACAGGTACATTGAAGGGATCTCAGTAAGGTAGCAGTAGCCACAGTTAATTCTTGTTGCTTTTCTATTAGTTTTCCTGTTATGTTTTCTGTTATTAGGTGTGTAATCATAAATCAGGAAAAACAACAGGAGGGAAGCACTTTGTAGTCGCTCTTATTGACCCTGTTACTCAGTCAATTCTCAATGAGGATTTATTGAAACTAGAGGGTGTTGAAAAATGTGCTGATGAATTGAAATATCTGAATTTCCAAATAGACCAAAGATTGTTCTCTCAAAGGTACACTCCATGATACTGTCTGTTTTAGCCTAGATCATTTTTTTTTTTCTTACTTTTTTTTTTAATTTTAATCTAATAGGAATGAGTCAGGTTCTGAATTGGCTTTGAATGAAAATGATAAACTGGATGTAAATGACTTGGAATTTCAAGATGAAGATATAAGTCATTTTTATGATGATGATGATGATGAAGATGATGATGATGAAGTGATGAAAGGTTTTGAAGAGTTTGAACTAGAAGGCCTTGAGGTATGCAAGAAATTATGAGTGATTTGATCAAGTATATTTCATCCTCTTATTAACCTGTTTTTCTTCTCTTTCCAGCAATTTTTGGAGAAAAGTGCACCCCTTAGAAAGGCATATGAAGATGCTCAAGGTGCTCTAATTAATAAATCTAATCAAGCTGTTACCAAAAGTCTCAGTCCTGTAAACAATGAAATAAATTATGAATCAATCAATCAAGAAATGAACCAAATGCAAGAAGATGGTAATTTGTCAGATTGGGAAGAGGAAGGGAACTTTGTTGGTCGATGCAAGTTGCCAGTTTTGTGTAATGCTCGGCCCCCGAGAACGAAGTGGCTTGAAGACCTCTACTATGTTTGGATTAAAATTTGCATTACTGGTGTTGAAAAATACTTTTTACACTGGACTTATGACACCATTCAGTTTTGGTAAAATATTCTACCCTAGTCCTGCTCTATAAAACACTATATATTTCTGTTTCTTAATTAACCCTTTCATCATGTAGCACAACAGTAGGAGGTCGCCACTATCTTTTGGACCAAAAATTGCGTGGTACTATTTTACCAAGTAATGTAAAATCCTCTGTTAAAGGATTTACAGTTGAGGTGAAAATGAAAAAGGCACACAGCGGTAACTATCAGTTTGAAAGCTATCCGTTTTAAAAATCTTGAATTATGAAATGATTTTTTTTTCATCATATACACTTTAAGGAATGGATTGGGGAAGGCCTTTTGCCTCTCAACGCCGATTGCCTTGGGTCTCTCGTGACCTCGAGGCAACTGCTGATGCCAGCAGTGATTCTGACTGTGAGGTTTCTCTTGGTACTATCAACAAGGGTAAGTATCTCTCTTCTCTATGTTCGGTTACTCTGCTAGAAATGTATCACGCCTACACATGTTTTTCTCTTAATCGGTTTAGAGATTAGAAAGCTCCCTCTTAAAATGAGAAGAAAGCGTCTGTCCAAACAAATGAAAGGAACTGCGACTAAACCAGACCTTGGTTCAAGTAGTGAAGACAGTAATTATGAGCATGAGCAGGGAGACTCTGATGAGATGTTTTAAGTAATAGACATGAAGAATGATCAGTATAATTCCAAGGCTACTAATGAATTTTTTAAGACATTTTCTTTGTTTTTAGTTATCAACATTTGTATATTTTATTTTCTGAATGCTTCATTTTTAATCACTGAACTAATAAACTTTTCACCAGTAATAACCTTTTGAAACATTGTTCATTGCAATATGTATAGTTGAATGTATGTTGAAAATTAGCTCAGAGTTAATTGGGTGATTTGATTTGGGTGTTAAGGGAAATATTGGGGGTTTAAAAACTAGCTATCTTAACAATGATAATATATTTAACACCACCAAAGCAGTAAAAATATGTGCACTTACACTGTACACAAAATTTGTTATGCAACAGAGCACTCACATATTGCTAATCAAGCGTTACAAATTAAAACAAGTACATTTGAAACAAGAGGAAAAAAAAGTTTGGAGGAATCAAAAAGGTTTCCAACAAACTCCAGTACATTGTTTACACACAGTTGAGATCCATTACTGAGAATACCTTTACACAAGGTGACTAGAATATTCTTCATTCAAGCATGGAGAACATAAGTACCTACTAGGTACAACAGATAAGCACCTGTGAACTCTGGATGAAACCCGACCCGCACAACTCAAAACCACTAAAACATTTGCTTGCATAAGCAGAATGACATAAAAATGATGTCAGGTGCTACAATAGCCCTGGATACTTGGAAGGGTAAAAGAGGGCATAAACCTCCAAGTTCTACAGATTTGCCTGACAATTTGTGCTCTGATAATACATCAATACTCAATTCATTAAATGACTAACATTGAATAATAATAGCCTTACCAAACTTATTGGTAAGGAGTAGTCATGCGCCATTTGGTAAACAGTGCATTTAAAAATAATTGTTATGGACAATGCAAATTGAAAAATGAGATCACATACTAAAATTAACTTAAGGGATCAATAAACTATTTGGTCAACTTTAAGTTTGTCCTTGCCAACATCTTATTTAGCTATACAGAGAGAACATGATCAAAATTAGATGTACATTTATAATTATACATGAGTTCTAGCATCAGTCTCCAGAAACAGAAGTTTGATGTGAGTCCTTATTCTCATTGAGAACAAGAAAAACTCATCTCAAACCTCAGTTGTAAATAATAGTCTATTACTGTAGCATTAAAATTACCAGAAGCAAGTGCTTTTCAAAAACATGCTACGTGCTTCTCACAGTAACTGTGTTAAATGTATAACTGACTAGGAAGAATATACTTATGCGGTATCTCTTGCACTGCTCTACTCAATATAAAATGATTACAAGCACTCTTTTCTTCAGTTTAGAAAAAATGGAGAAGGGTGCATTTTGGATTATCATAATCCAAATTTATATCACAAGTCCAAATAACAAATAGTTAAGTATTTGAATGGGAATGTATTGAAAGAGCATGGGTACTGGAACACTGATGTCTTGCTGAATGCCATGAGGTTGATGTGAATTTATGACAATGTATAAATATATGACTTTAAAATAAAAAACAATGAACAATAAGTGAGGTACTATTTGATAGTGCACCATGGTAAAATGGGTAATATTGACGACTTGAAAATAACTGTTCCACACCCTGCTCTCCGAAATTGGACTAGATTAAAAGAAATACAGACTGAGACTAAAGGACTACATCATAAAGACAAACATGCCTTTTGAAAACTAAAAGCTAATTTGTTTTAGGACCCAATAATTAATCTATTAAAAAGAGGATAATTGGTCATGATTGACCAAACAGTTGAACAAAACTAAAACATTTAAAATGCTGTCAGAAAACAAACAAAGGGTGTTGTTCAGCAATGATAAGAATTTTTTAGAAGGAGGACAATACTATTTGCATTTACTCCTAACCATCCATAGGTGGACCTAGGTAAACCATTGATACTTCTGTATTTCCATAGACAGCCGATACAGCTGGATACAAAGGCTGCTGTACTGGAAGACCTGGAGGAGGTTAAAATAATATTAAAAAGTGTCCACAGGTTAAAGTCACTGTGACCATGATATTGTCAGCATCAGTTACCTCTAAATGCAACTCCTAAAAACTCATAATTTTTTTCAAATGATAGTGTGTTGTCTTCACAATCTAAAATAACTCTTATCCGTTCACCAACCTGCAAAAGGAAATGTAAATTTTAGCTTCTATATTACTCATTCCTTAAAAGTAATCTTAAGAAAATCAGAAAACCCTTGAAATAAAAAAGAAAAGAGACATTAACGCTGGAACTACTATTGACAAGGCAAGAAGCATTAAGTGATGAGCGACGACGATAAAGGACGATCGGTTAAGCGAGGTTATGTTGACAAACACACCTGATATTTAGGAGCATTATTGAGTAGGGGATAATTCCCCTGGGAGTTTCCATTGTGCAGGAGATGGTTGTCGACCAGGTTCCATCCCCAACTTTGATCATCGGAGCCCAGAAGCGCCACGTAACCGTGGCACTGGAGCGGAGCCTCCTTCGTAGCAATTCCAATGACAGCTACAGTGCCAAGAGGTCCTTCCCAGATCACTTCCCATGCATGACGACCATGTCGAAACCCTATTTTGCCTCGGGAAGCGTCCGTGCTCTGGGCGACAGGGTTTCTATGCAACGTAAAGCCATTGGGTTTGATGTAGATGTTTCTTGAGCAGTCGTGGGGATTCCATGCGTGATAAAAACCCCTAAGTTTCGCCTTGTAAGTTGGCACAGACGACAGGAGATCGGATGTCATTGCGTCTTCGGCCAATTTGTTGACACAATGTAACCTCCACACGTCATTGTTTTCGTCATTTAGAATTCTATACCAATTTTTACACACTAGCGAACAGTTTCTTAAATCATGCAGGTCTAAATAGGAAAATATAACTTCAAGAATGTGATCTTTAAGCATTCCAGCTATGCCGTTGTCTTCATCATCCACCATTTTGCCGGTAACTGCTGAAACAAGGAACAAAACAAAACACGAACGAAAATATTTCTCGTTGTGCTTCCGGTCCACCGTTCCTTGTTTACTAACTGAGTTTTGACCACGTGATCGACAGCGACCAATCAGCTGGCAGGCATTGTGCTGCCGCCAAGCTCATCTCAGGTGTTTTGGGGCAGTAGAGACAAGATTTGAGCGACGATTTGTGCGGGAATTTTAATGCTTTTCGCGTGTTTATTTCCTTGCGGCGTTAAAACTGTCGTTCGGATGATACAATTTGATGAAATGTGATAGATACGTAGTGTATTTATTGGAACGCAAGGCTAGAAATGTGCATCTGCCGTGGTCGCCATTTTGATCAGTTGACGAAAAGTGCCCGAATCGAAGGGCCGAAAAGAGTGAAGATTTTCTCTTTGTAGGAATTTTGTAGTTCTGTGTGAAACACGCTGGAATAAGTTCAAGATCATTCAAAATGAGTCAGCCAGGAAATACGGCCAATCTTTATATTCGTGGTAAGTATTCCATGTGATGTCAGAGGGACTAGGTGTAGCTTGCCACGATGAGTTTTCCACAAGGAATATTTTTTACCTTCTCCTAGAGAATACTTTGATGAAGAAGTGAACAGATTTTAGCTTTCAGAGCTTGTTCGTATCGTCTTCTCCACATCGGCGCTATCTGCTCGTTTAAACCCAAACTTAATTCATATCAGACGCTAACCTCTAATCGGCGAATTTCGTGAACCAGAGTCTAAGTCGAAAATTCAAGTAAAAATTTGTATTAGGTTTGGCACTGTCATGTAATCACGTCGAGAGAACGCATTATTTTATTTCGACATCATATCTTCCAGGATTTTTCCTTCTTAGACTTGTCTTTTCCTTAGTTCTCTTACTTCTCTCAAAGGTCCGTACCCTCTGCTGAAGCCGTGTTTCTGATCGCCATCAGCAAGTGTGACCTCAGTACTATCGATAGCTGATATGTTTCTAATCAATACCCCTTCCAAGGTGCGCGGTACATCGGTTATTAAAAAATTGGGTATCTTTGTGGACTTGTCACCATCAATTTGGGATTTAAAAAAATAAAATCTGCTTCTGTGAGGTGACTGAAGTTATTCATTATTCAGTCATTTGATTTGAGTTACTCAGATTTGCACTTCTGCTTCTGCATATCTATTCTGTTTTGATTGTGGGGGAGACAGCTGCAATTTATTCTTGATAGTTTTGTGTTCTAGGAAAATTAAGGAGTCAATTTTGATAGGTTGTTCAAATGATATGTTTTTGAAATAGGGTTATGTTGATCTGGAGTGTTTGTCTCCAATAATTTTTTCCAAACTCTTTTGGTGTTATCTTGGAAGATGAATGTTGAAACCTTGGAGCCATTCATTTGAGCTACTTAGTTAATCTTATATTTTTATTTTGCAGGAGGAGGAGGACAACCTCAAGTAATCAAACTTGCTGCTGGTTCTACTCTCAAAGGGATCAGCAATGTTGTGTCTGCTTCTAATCCTGGTGTGCGAGCTATCTTTAAGACACCATCACAAGATGGCCAGGTAAGTAATCACTCCATTTAGAAATACATTTTAATTTTCAGTGTAGGTTACTTTGGTCATCTAGCTTCTTCATTGGAATAGTTTTCACCCTCCTTACTGAATATGTCGGTCACTGAAATGCTGATGAAACTTTGATCCAACAAAGATTGTTGTGTAAAGTTCATTTGAACTTTTAGACATCGCATTATAACTAGAAGCCCTTGCGTATGTGTGTGTATTCGCTCTCATGCATGTCTTGTGAGTGGAATGGTCTGTTTGCTGCTGCTGTTTCTACTTTGCCATTCATTGTCTGGATTCAATGGTGCCTCCGTTCTCATTTTATTTCCATAGCATTTGCAACTGGGAACGAAGTAAATTTATTGAAACAATAATTGCCCTCCTCACTCTTTGAACAATTTCATTATGGGGTCCCCCCCGTGCCATTCATATTGTGAGAGAATCGAGCCGGCAAGGTCACCGTCGTTTGTGGCGCCGTCATCGGCGTTGGAAGACCCCCATCGGCCCGTCGTCATTGAGTAGCTGCCCCCCCGCGCCCCGCGTGGACTGTGCAAAGCCCACAGCTGTGGTCTTACTCCAATGAATGGGGCCATGCTGCTGTCCTGTGAACGACCTCCGACCCAGGTTGGAGCCGCGCCGCGGGCCCTAGTGGTGGTCGTGGCCCCCGCCCGGCCCGGCCCGGTCCGCCCCTGCCGCGTGCCCGCCCCGCGGCCCCCCGCGGCCCCGCGCCGCCGCCTGTCAAACATCGATACACGGCGGGCCCGCCCCACCCGTGCCCTTCCTCCTCAGAATCGCAACGGATTGCGTCGCGTCGCGCCGCCATGGTCCTCCTGCCACTCCACGCCGTGTGGCCGCGGGACTCTCCTCTTCGGCCGCCGTACGCCCAACCGCTGCCCTGGCTGGTCGCCCCGCGGATGGCGGGAAAACGTCGGCAGCCGCGCCGTGGCGAGCCGCGCCAGCTGCTGCTGTTACGTTCCTCCTTCCTCCTCTGCCCTCTGCCTCTCCCCTCCCCTCCCCCACCCGCGGCGCGCGCTCGACGCCGAGGTGGAGAGAGAGGAGGCTGGCTCCTCCCCCTTCTTCCTTCCCTTTGAATCGTTTTCCCGCCGGTTTTTCTACCCCCCCCCTCCCTCCCTCCCATCCTTCCACCCACCACCCGGCCGGTATCTGCGTGTGTGCATGTGTGTGTTGGTCGCGGTGCGTACGGACGAGCCAGTAGGCCGCAGGCCAGGCGGTGTGGGGGCGGTCCACAAATGTTGTGCCGCTGACGCTGCGGACACCCCCGCGGCCCGGCGCTGTGGGCACGCTATGTGTGCGCAGCGGCGCGAGGCCAGGAGGGGTCAGCTCCAGGGTTCTCGGACTACAAGTCTGGAAAAGCGGTCACAATGTCGGAAAATCCTGAAAATTGGTGAAGAAAATAAGTGAAGCACAAACGTTGCTGAGAAACGATGGGTGGCTCCAGTCCAGTTGAACAAGCGGTCGTAATAACCCTTTTTGAAGTTTGAAGTTGAAGCGAATAGCTTGAACTCGGTCTTATGGGAAAGTCATGGGTATGTAGGGGAATTTGAAACTCCCAATCAATCATGGAACACTAAGCCTATCAGGCCCTCCTCTGCGTCGTCGGGACGCAGGTCTTCCCTCGCCATATGTTCCATCCGGGATGGCACTGATCATGATCAAGAGGTCAACGACATGAACAAGTAATCTTGACGGAGCACGACGACGTGAAAGCACGGCGACGTCGTCGGTCTCCATTGGCTGCTGCGGGTAGCGGGTGCTACCTGTGGCGCTGCTGCTTGCGCCGCTGCTGCTGACACGCACCTCGGGCCCCTCGTCCAGGCCGAGACTGTGCGGCATTATGTATGTCTATTGATCGCGGGCGGCACCGAGAGCCCCGGGGGCGGGCGGGGGCAGCGAGCCCGGCGGAGCCCGGCGCAGCCCCTCTCCCCGTACATTTAGTTTCTTTTTTGTTCTTTCCCGTCAGCGGCCTGCGTGCCCGCCCGCCCGCCCGCCCGTAGTGCCCGTGTATACAGCAGGTGGTTGACCTGTCCGGAAATGAAGTTCTGTACCCCTCGACGGCGGCGCGGGCGAGCTCAGGAGGGAAACAACTTTCGCCTAGTTTGTTTGTCGAAGGCGCGGCGCGCCGCGCTTGACCCCCGCGACCCTGCATTGCGCCAAGCGCGCCCGTGTCCGCCCCGCATTTCATCTGGAGCAGTATCGCCTGCTGACGCCTCCCACCGTACCTTGTTCCACGAAATTGGTGACTTGAACTTTAACGAGGGTCCCTGCACAGACGCACATAGTGAGGGGGGAGAGGTCGCATGAACAACGATGCCGCGATCGACTTTCAGATGCCAACTTGAACACCGGAGCGGATAGCTATATCCCTCTAGTAGCAGTAGCCCGCATGCAGGCGGGCGGGCGGGTTGCCTATCGCCTTCAACAATGGGTTGCCTCACGCCTCACGGCTTCACGGCTCCGAGGAGCGCGGGTGAGCCGCAGGGGCAAAGCTCTTTGCGCAGGGGCCGCAGGCTTCCCGCCTGCGCGCCTGCATGCGGGCTACCCGTTCACCCCGACGTTGCCGACGGCCCACCGTGTTGGTGCAAAACTGTAGATCAGGCGATCTGTCCCTCAGCTGTCTCCATGATGAATAGCAAGAGGTCGGAGATCGACCAGCAAAAAGTACGTCCGTTTTCCGCACATCCATCCGAAGTGACGGGAGCTCGGCGCCTGCGGGACCCGGGGTAGGCCACCCCACAGTACACGCATGCACTGGAGGCATACCTACTAGGCGCCATGGGACCCGGGGTAGGCCACCCGCAGTACACGCATGCACTGGAGGCGTACCCACTAGGCGCCATGGGGGACCCGGGGTAGGCCACCCGCAGTACAC
>NW_026267162.1:2277137-2279172 GCF_000697945.3 Frankliniella occidentalis
TACCCACTAGGCGCCATGGGGGACCCGGGGTAGGCCACCCGCAGTACACGCATGCATGGAGGCGTACCCACTAGGCGCCATGGGTGCTTGCATTGGCTGCGCTTGGCAATGTCATAGGCCGAAGACGGGCGTATCTCTCTGGATGACCCCTTGTGTTCAAAAGTCTCTGGGATGTCTCCACAATGTGTCTGTTAGGATATCTCCCGCCTAGGTATGTCTGTTCTAGTACGGGAGGGGTTCACGCGGCCCTACATTACCTCACGCAGTTGTCGCGGACCTGTCCGTGCCGAAAGCGCCAGCACCAACCTACGAACGGCCGCAGGAAGTCACATTCAACATCATTTCGTCTCGGCTCCTACTGGCGCGCCCAGTGCAGCACTTCGCGACTTTCACCCTGCGCCGGGCTCGGTGGACCGGCGGGCACCCAGGGCAGCAGGGAGCGAGAGAGAGAGAGAGAGAGAGAGAGAGGGGGGCGTCTGGGATCCTGGCGAATAACCTGGTGGCAAATTTGAATTAAACATGCGACCCGGGGCTCTGCTTTTGTCTCCGAGTCGCAGAGTCGCTGCATGAAGACGTAAGCGGGCGGTTTAAAAAGTGGAGGGGCCGCCAAAGTGTATTTTTAACAACGCGCTTTGCTCGGGCGCGCGCGGGTGCGCCTGCCGTGGCGCCCCGGCTAGACTGCTACTTAGGGCCGGGCTTGTCCGTCCAGGCCGCGAGGCTCGTGGCCCCGCGCCGTCCCCGCGTCCTCCCCCCACAGCAGGCGCACACCCGCCGCCGAGCCCGCCGCACCCCACCGGGGGCCGTGGCGTGGCCCTGGGCGCGGGGCGGGCCTAAAGGCGGGCCGCATGGTGGCGGCGGCGGCAGCGGAGGCGGTGGTGGCCCCTCGGAGGGAATAAAAAGCTGTCCGCCTCTCTGCCTCCCAGGGCTTGGAGAGAGAGAGAGGGGGCTGCGGCTGTTGTACTACAGGGGGCCGCGCGCACCACGACAAGGTGTCGCGCAGCAGGGGGCGGATCCAGCTAGGTGACCCTACTGCATTGCATTACAGCCTGTGTAGAGACATGGCAGTCTAAAATGTACCATGGGTGATGTGACTGCTATGTGGCATCTATTGATAATATCTAAGTGTTTCCTCTATTCCACTCGAGGGGGGGTTTTACTCCAAAAAAGGGGGTACAGAGTACTCCGTATTACACTAACTACGCGGTATTACGCCAATATTACATGGAAAAAACTACAATTTTAAAGCATATTTTGACATTTTTCGGTGTTACCGTGTGATACCTTGGTCAGGTGTGCAGGGTATTACGCAAGGTGAAACCCCCTCGATTCCACTATAATCAACACAAATGAGGCCGGTGACTAGACTGCTATACTATGTGGTTTGGCTGCACAATGCGTGTCAAAGAGCAGCCAAACCGAGCCAAACGAAGGTGGTCCAAATTGCCGCACATGGCCCAAGCCATAGTCCGTTTGACGGTAATCCAAAAGTAAAGTGCCGTTTGACTTGCAGCGAGACTTGCAGTCATTTTTGTTGGACTGCCCCACTTGTCGCCCTCTTATGCGACTGCAATGTCGACACACCACGCTCGCTGCGGTCTGTCATTGATTGAAGCGTGTAGCGGAAAAGCGACTGGGAAATTGCGATGAGACGACAGATGCGGTCTGTTCGTGATCGGCCAGCACAAAAGTACGGTGCGTTTCTCTCCGACTCGTTCGGCTAAACGACGACGGGAGCGGCTCGGCGCCTGCGAGACTCGTGATAGGCCACCCGGCAGTACACGCATGCACTGCAGGCGAGATGGTGCCTACCTACCAGGCGCGATGGGAGACCCTGCGCGGAAGCGAGCGCGAGAGTGTACGGAGACTTTCAGTCATCGGAGGATGTGTACGTACGAATGAGCGACCGTTTTCTGTGAATCCCGCTCCCGAATCCCTGCGCGTTGGCTCTTCATTTTTCGACGCAGGAGGGGGTTTGTTTACAGCACGGCGACGACTGATGCGGTTGGTTGTGAAGGATTGTGTGGCGAGGGTAGGG
>NW_026267162.1:2282452-2304947 GCF_000697945.3 Frankliniella occidentalis
ATTTTTATCCAATTTTTATAGGTCCTAGAGTAATGACTCTTCAAACGGTTCAAGGTAGTCCTGTGAAGGTAATGAGCAGTATACCCAAAACTATTACTCTCACACCTGCACAAATGGTAAGTCCTTTGCACTGTTGTAATACTTATTCAGGATGGTATGATTTCTTAGCACCTATAAAAGTTTGTTGAATCAAAACAATCACTTTTTTTTCTAGCAAATGTTAACATCTCAGCAACGAATAGTTAGCTCGAACATTTCGCACACATCTGCTAATATTATTCAAACTCAAGCTCCAATCCAACAACAGCAGACTCAAGTGGTACAATCTCAACAAACATCACAACCTGTGGTACAACAACTTCAGCAACAATCGAACAAAAATTATATTTCTCCCATCCTAGATCATAGTGGATCACGGAAAAGGCAAGAAATTGAACCAGACCACATGCCTGCATAGTAAGTCTATCAGAACTTTTGTAGTGCTTTACCCTCTCAATGTCCTCAGCACTTGAGTCTTTACTTCATTGTCAACATTTACTTTGCAGTAAAAGAAGGAAATCAGACAAAGTTGGAAAGGGTCTGAGGCACTTTTCAATGAAAGTATGTGAAAAAGTAAGGAAAAAGGGCTCAACTTCTTACAATGAGGTTGCCGATGAACTTGTCGCTGAATTTACTAATCCTTCAAACCTGCACAACAACTCTCCTTCTGATCAGGTACTTCCCTTTCTAAACACTTGAACATTGTACATGAAAAGTGGCATGGACTCAGAATAAAATGCATTACTTTTACAGTATGATCAGAAGAATATCAGGAGGAGAGTTTATGATGCTTTAAATGTCTTGATGGCTATGAATATAATTTCAAAAGAGAAGAAGGAAATCCGGTGGCTGGGATTGCCCACAAATTCAGTTCAGGAGTGCACATCCCTAGAAAGGGATAAGCATCTTATTGGGGAACGTATTAAGCAAAAAACTCAACAATTACATGAATTGATTCTTCAGGTGAGTCTTTACTTACTTTACTAAGTACTTTTACTTTAAGTATGTTAACCAACTGCTGTCACTGCAACCATCTTTACCAAGATAACTTGTGGGTAATCACCATTTGTACTCCACAGTTAATATGGTTTATTTTTACAGCAAATTTCTTTCAAGAACCTTGTTGAACGAAACAGGGGTCAAGAGAGCAAATATGGAGTTCCAGCTCCCAATACAGCTATTCAGCTTCCATTCATCATTGTCAATACCAGCAAGAAAACTGTCATTGATTGCAGAATTTCTAATGACAAGTACGTGTTCAGGTTTTACCAAGTATATATAGTTGGTTTATTGGAGCTTTTCTCTAATATCACCCAATCTATTTTACAGAATGGAATACCTCTTTAATTTTGATGATAAGTTTGAAATTCATGATGATATTGAAGTTCTTAAAAGAATGGGAATGGTGCTTGGTAAGATTCTATTTGCATTGCTAGACGATTTGATTTCAAATGTGTTCATTTCAAAACCATATTTTTTGATGCATGAAATTGTTTCTCTATCTTAGGTCTTGATAAGGGAGAATGTACTGATGAAGAATTATTAAAAGCAAAGAGTATGGTTCCTCGATCACTAGAGAACTACGTCGTTCGTAAGTACACGTCTTGTAATAGAAAAATCAATCAATTTGTTTTATACAAATCTTGTACTATTATCTAACATACTTCTATTTTAATTTTTTTCCTATTAGAACTAGCTCAAGGAAATACTGAACCAGATCTGCCTGAGTTATCTGCTGGTCCAAGCTCATCTTCAGTGAATGCATCATTTTTGGTTGATGAGTTTGATACACCTATGGGCCTTTCTCGTCATTCTTCACACACTGACCTGTCTGAAGAACCCCTTTCTCCATCACTTGAGACATATTCTGATGATGACTCTGAAATGTCAAGTGACGTGGAAATGCATTAGTGAAAAGCCTTGTGAAAGAGATATTTTTGTACATTAACCAGTCCAACAGTTTGGTGAAACGGAGGCCTGGAATGTTTCCCCTGTATTTGTAAGTCAGGCCTTTTTCTATAGAAAGGTCTTCAGACACAGGGAGATCCATAAATGTGTGCCAGTGTCTGGGGTTTTGAAGCTGAGCAAGCTTTGCATCCACCAGTTCTTAAGTTTTAATTTTCTGCTTGTGAAATAACATTTCCAGTAAGTGTTATTTTCTTGTGAAGTGCAATATGAATTCAGTATTTTGTAAATTGTGAAAGCTTATTTGTGTGGTCATGGGGAGCTGCAAAAACTTCTACCTGCTAATTACTCGGGAACATTACCCCGAATTAAGGTCCTTCAGTCCCCTATACAGATTTCTCCTAACTCATTGTGGTAACTCATTCCTTGTCTGCTAAACATCATAAAATGTTCATCATCTAGAAGTTCAGTAACTTGCTGTCTAAAAGTCTTTCATTCATCAGCTTTATTGACAATAAGCCTTATCTACAAATTTACTTTGAGACCATTACTTACACCGTGAGTGAAGTGGTCTAAGTAGATTTTCTGAAATGCACTAAACCCATCTGCATTACTAGAACAGTAATGAAACATGCTCAACTTTGATTGTATGTTTGTATTTAATTCAAGTATTCCATGCGGATAAGAGGCTTGAATAATCTCACATCTAGTTGTTTTTTGTTTCCTTTTTTTAAACATGTCAGTAGGACTTTTTCATTGTAATTCATTTTATGAATGTGAAGTAATTTTATGGATGTGAAGTAATCTCCAATGTATCAGCTCTGTGCAGACCTATGAGTGAGAGGAGCAATATGCTTTCTGAGGTTTAAAATAGATCTGCTCTGAACATGCCCTTCATTGATCAAGGTGTGTATGTTTAAGATATTCACTTTTGTTTCTGATGTAATGATAGACTTCTCATATTCTATTTTTATGAAGGATAAAATTTGATATTTTAGGCTTTTCTAGAAGTACAATGCAAATGCACTGATTCTTATCCTACCTATTTCAGTACATACACAGTAATAATACTAGTTACAACCTGCTCTATGGAAGAAGTACCTAAGTGAATTTTACCTCAAGTTAGTATGCATTGTCATTCTGACCGCCTAATAGTTTTGTTTCTCCCTTTTTACAAAATTAGTCTGTATATAGCCAAAGCAATTTCATGCTTTCTTAATATTAACTATTTCATTCTTTTAAACAAGCTGTAACTTAGGAGGTCACTGTACATAAATCCATATTCTTGGAATTATTGAAGTAGTTCAACATGATTCTAAGGGCTCTGATTTATAAAGAACAACTTTCTTATTTTGTACTGTTAATTATACACCTTACCTTCAGTCTTCTGTTCTGGTTCAGCAAGGTAACTTAGCTCAAAGCACTCCAAAAGTTCCCTTTTCCCCTCTTTCTTCTTAATGTATATTACCTTTTTAGCTAAAGGATTTCTCAAAGCTGACATTTTTACTTACAGATTTTGGCATACACCCTTGCAATAGGATCATGAGTTAAGCATGTTACAATTATGGTAGAATATATAGTAGTAGGCAGACTTTGAGATGGATTGGATCTTTGTCTTTGTGTTGTTACACCCTTGATGATGTAGACAATACTGTGTAAGATAGTCACTCAGGCAGAGATGAGAACAGATACTGTTCCCATCACCCTGTATGAAACCTGTGCACCTGTGTAGCCTAGCCTATTGGCTGAGAATATTTGTTACTATTTTGTATAAACTAATGAAATGAGAAACAAATCAGCATGTACAAAGATATAATTTTTTGGAAGTTAGTTAGTTAGCTTAATTCTTCTCAAAGTTCAAGGGAAGGGTGTTTATAATTTTTATGTACAAATTAATGCCTCAAGGAATGCCTTCTGGAGATGAATCAGGGTAATGTCTCTCATGCCATTTGTGAAACAAAGACTTGTCTTGACAAAGTAGATATTTTCTGTTCAATTGCAACTTTTCAAAAAGTATGAATACTCTTTTTACTATTTTGATCCACTAGTCACATTACCTATACTTCAAGTTAGTATTTTATTTTACTTTTAACTCACTTTTTGTAGCATTTTACTGAGTGTGTCAGATTGTGAAATCTTCCCATTTTGATGAGTGAAGCCTTTAATATTACACCAGAAAAACCTTGCTTCCACTTTACTTTCACTTACCAGGGTGTTGAATTTTGCAGTTACCCATGGGAATTAAAAAAATTACTGCCTTCCTATGACAACCATTCTGTTTTGCAGTATTTCAGTGGCAGTTGAACTGTACTCAATTTTATCATTTGCGACTTTTGGGGATTACGTCGTTAGTTATGAAGCAACTGTTTTGAAGTGTTTTTATTGTCTTATCAAAGTATGACATGCATGAGATACTTATATTTTGATAAAGTATATATTCAGTTATGGAAAATACCATCCATCACAGTTCATTGTGGTATGTGAGACCAAGTACTGCAGTAATGACCAAATTTCAGAGGAGACCAAAACCTGTGTCGCTCCGTTTTTTGTTTTTAAAAAAAATTTGTTTGGATCTCACGTATTGCTATTTTTACCCTGGACATGAAGGCATGATGTCTATGAGGACAATAACAACAATTGTAGATATTGTATGAAATGGTGGATTATTTGCGTCGAGATGAGATGATTTATTAAGATTGTGTGAGCACTCCTTTTGTTACCCATTGTACTGAGTAGTATAGTGACTCATCATGCCTTGGAGTGCAAAGTATGTGTTACTTGATGTGGCATAAACCGATTTTCAATAAATAGAATCACTTAGGATTAAAATTAGCAATTTAGAGTAACAATCTAAATGCAATTTGGTTAATTCTGTTCACTTATTGAACAAAGCAGGAATCATTTGTACAGTTTATTGTTGCTTTTCTTTTTCCCATCTAGTAGATGTATTTTGTTAACTCTCTTTCTACTAGACACTTAGCCATTTACAGGTGAACAATGCTTTTCAATGGTGAAAACTCTGTAATTGTCTAATCTGTTTTGTTCTATACCTTCATGACCTACCTTTTACCTAATGGGCAGTTTCTTTCTTGTTATCCTTGAAACATTCAACTGTTTAGAACTGAATACTGAAATACAGTCTCTGTATTTAACATGTGTCTTTCTATGAACATTTTTAATGTGTACAGTACTGTGTGCCTGAGTCAGGAAACAAGTAGATGAAAAGAAATTCAAAAAATACAGGAGTATTTTTTTTGTTTATTCTATGTGACAATACATTTAATTTAAACATATTCATCATTGAGTTTATAAGCATAAAAAGCTGGTGCTCTAAGCATGTGTATATAGGAAACAAACTCCGATAATGTTCTTTTTCACAACGTTAAGACCTGTACAAAAATAAGTCACCGTTGACCAAAGAGGTACTAATATGTGCCTTACTGAATTTAGGATTTTTTTGAGACTTTAAGCCTTAAAATCACTCCAGACAATTATAAATAACAAAATTCAACAACACAGAGCAGAAACAAACAACAATGCTCTTACAACAACCAATTTTCACAATACGAGGCATGCTACAAAATTGCATTTGAAAATAATGGAGCCCAACAAATACCCAACAAATAAAACTACATATATCAAAAAATATATATGATCTTACTATTTACAAAGTAAGATCCCATTGACATTTTATGGCAACAATGAGCCAATATTCATAATCTTACTCCAATGACCTGAAATAGCAGCACATTTTGATTTCATTTTCAGAGACTAGAACACACCAAAACAAGTTAAGATACTTTGGCGTCTGGCGCATAAAACAAAGAACTATAAGATAACTCCATAGTAAGATTTCATTTTCAATAAAGTTCAAAAATAATTACCTATAACACATTAGACACTTGATTGATAAAAACTAAAAGTTGATAGACAGTAATTCAGTGACTAATATAAATGGCAGGTGTACCGTACAATGTTATATACTGTTACAAACTTATATGTGCTACCAATAAGTATATTTTATAAATAATATCAGTAAGCAACCTCCGTTTCACTGGCATACAAACGAAAGGGACTCTCGACATCCAACGGAAAAACATGTAATAAGACACGTACTTCGACAAAAGATTATTCATAAGTACCTGCACGAGAGTTCTAGTTCATTCTTAGTTCAGAAAGATGCATACATCTCTAATACAAAATATAACTGTTCAGTCATTTCAACAGGAATCAAGTACAAAATGCAATCTAATCCTGGAGAAGAATAGAATATAGTAATTAAGTTTAAGTTAACTTCAAACAAACAATGAAAAATTCAGTCAAGGTTCAAACCAAATCAAAAATAATGATTAAATTTACATGGGTGGCATGGATCTTTGCTTTAAATTAATAAATTTCAAAGATACAAAAAAAGGGGAGAAGAAAAAGCTCCAGCATGAGATGAAAATGTGCGTTTTGCAACAGGACTTCAGAAATGCTGTCAGTGGCTTTCTAGCTCAGGATTAGTGGGAAGTTCTGGAAGGCAAAATAGGTACTAACAATGGAAGACTTACACGAAATGTAGGATATTAGAAGAATAAATAAGAACTAGACAGGCAAAGTGAACAAAACAGTAGCCTAAGCCAAATCATTCTTAAGAGTCTGTGTAGGGGCTAAGATAACTTGCAGGAACGTACCCTTTCCTTCCATACCTATCCTCAGCATGCCACCATTCCTTGTTCCCTTTCACGTCCTGCTTTTGTAAAATGTTGACAACTTGTCCCTCCTTGAGAGCTAAGGTCTGAGGACCCATACCTTCAAAGTCATACAGAGCATAGTAGAACTGAAATAGAATACAATTAAGTTAAAAAAAATCATGTAGGACAAAATAAAACTGGGAAAAAAAGAAAGAAAAACATATTTAAAATTTATGAACTTAAAGAAAAATAAACAAACATATGAGGAAATGAAAGCAAGTCAAGTCACACTGAAGACTAACAAATAGGCATAAGAAAGCACATTGACGTAAGCATAAAGAACATTTTGAAAGCCTTTACCTGATCTACATCACATGTGGAATCTTCTTCTTGATTCTCAACTTCATCTAGCATCTGCAATATTCAGAATAGGAATAGATATGCAATAAGGGCTAATAACAAAGCATTGAGCGACACAAATGTATGACATGAAAGCACACAAATAAAAAGAAGCCTTAGTTTAGAATAGGTAAAACAAATTATTGCACTCACTTGAATATTTTCATAAATATTGTTTTCACCAGAGGCATTTAAAACAGGTCCATAGTGATCATCTGACTCAAAAGGTACTTCTTCATACAATGCTCGGTTGCATGCTGTGTTTGTCACTTCTTCATAAGATGGCGGCAAGTTGCTGGTTGGTGTAGGTGATTTTCCCTTAGGTTTAGGTGGGCTTAGTGACTGACGTGGGCTATGATCCAATGACCTGAACAGGCAACAGGCATAACATCAATGCTAGTCTTCAAACAAACAACTTGATGAGAAGACAAATGCAACAGTGTATTTTAATTACTGACCTATTGCTCAGTGCTGAGTCAGGCCGAAGCTTATTTGGGGACGAAGAAGCACAAGAACTTATGCTTGAATTGATGCTTGATGATGGAGAAAGCGAGAGTCTGGACGAAATTGCTTCAAGACACTCTTTCCGAACAAATCCCTGAGCCACTAGCCAAGAATAAAAACACTTAGTCAAACCAAAATTATGTGACTAACTCTAGATTGTTATATAAACTTACCTCCATTATCCACAAACCAACGCAGGGAGCTCCCCATTGGGTCTTGCATCTTGATAACTCCCACCAAATGGCCTTTACTGAGAGCAAGGTCTAGTGGATCAGCAGCCACATGATCTTCGATGGTACTAAATAATTTACTGGAGGCATATCTGCTTTGCAGATAAGCTCTTTGACTTGCACTTTGCTCCAACTGGAGAGATGAAAAGCAAAGAAAGTATGAAATTTGACTACTCTCTCTGAGTAAAGAAAGCAGCTACCTAGCTGGTGGCACATGAAGCAAAGTAAGTACCTTTTGACCATCAGTCCCAAGCTGCCGGTTCAAATTAGGAGAAGTTTTAAGAGATTTCCTGCTGTTTCCTCCTGTTTCCTTAAAAGCTTTTGATGAAAAACTCAAGCGTCCAAGTTGATTACACACAAGGAAGTGTTTTACTGCAAAAGATTCTACAGCATCTCCTGTGGCTAAAGATAGTGAGGGAATCTGTCATTAAAAAAAAAAAAAAAAAGCTTTCAAAGATTGGAACAAACTTAAAAACTGTACAAAATAATAAACAAATTGGCAGTTATAGAATTTTAAAGGTGGATTTACGAACGCAACGCCGCAAGCGTAGCTCAACCGCTAACGTTAAAACAACGCTCGGAGGGTCACTCTCCCTGTCGTCACCCTGTTCGGACCATTTCTCCACCGTTAACTCAACGCTAGCGTTTAAGATAAGCTGGCTGCGTTGCGATCGTAAATCCACCTTAACTCTTTTGAATTTATATACCTCCATCAGATGTAAATACTGCTTTGTTATTTTCCCTGAAAACAGTTTTTGAGATCCAAGCAGTGAAGACAAACATTCAACTAGAATCTCAGTGCTTGACTTAATCAGCACCGGTAAATCTTCTAAAAGCTGTTGATTTAGAGCTTCATAATTATTTTTGCTTTTTTGTAATTCCTCCTGCAGTTGTCTGTTTTCTTTATTTTTATCAGCTTTTGCTAAACAATTATCATAATCCAGAAGCTTATCATTTCTTTTTTCAATTAACTTGGATGGACCTTGGAAAAGTTCAATTAAAGTCATAAGAGGAGCAGTCACTCTTCTTTCAACAACAATTTTAAATTCATCCCAATATTGGCTTAAAATGAGTCGCTGCGTAGTTCTGAATTCATCTACATCTTGATCACTAGAACGCTCCATATAAAATGTGGCCAAAACTTCTCCCAAATGAAATAAAGCTGTGACTTCTTCATTCAGATAATTTAGTTGAACATCAAGATTACGTACTAAAAGGCGTAATGTCCTCTCAAGAGCATGAAATGAACGCTCTTGCTCCAAGAACAATTCATCTTTTGGAGCTAAGCTTAAGCCAAGAGTCGAAGATAATTTTGCACTTAGGCGAGATGACTTCTTAGCAACTGAGTGAAGGTTTAATTTAGCCATCTTTCTCGCTAGAGTAGAAGTACCATCACCTAAATATTTAGACACAATATCTTTTCTACGCTTATATTCGTTTATATCAGATGCCATATTGGTGAAAACTTTGACTGCTTTCAACAAATCATGTTTATCTTTATGACGGTCTTCTGTACATTTGATGAGTTCATTAAGAATCAGTGGATACTTTAAAAGCCTCTGAACTGGTTTAATGAGGACAGATCCTACGTTAAAACATGTAACCTGGTATCTTAGAGTTTCCATTGCTTTGTCAAAAACTGCTTGTGCCCCTGGGACTGTTTTGTATTTATCAAGTAAACATAGTGCATTTTCATGATTTGCACAGTATTCACTGTAAACTTTTTTGATAAAATCTGCATGTTTGAGGAAAACTGGTCCAATGCACTGATTTTCATCAGATTGGCCTTTCATAGCAAATTGAAGAGAGTCCAAAAAATTTTCTGCGACATGCATTACATCTAGGATATTTCCAAACAACGCCTTCACATCAATACCCCTTTCTTCAAGCATTGTAGGATTATGCAAATTAAAGACTTCATATGTCATCTTCAGATCTCGAACATATTCTTTCTCGGTCATCACAAGTTCTGATATCACATTTTGCCTCTGTTCCTTCATTTTGATTTTCATCTGTTCTGTGCATTCTGAAGATGTCTGATGGGTAGACGATTCAGCTTCTGTTTTGTCCAGTTTACTCTTAAAATGATGAATATCAATTTTCAGTCTTCGCATTTTCTTTTCATACATTGCCCCACATTGACGCAACTCTTCTGCACGCTGATCATTTCCTTCAGTTTTTTCTAATTCTGTTTCAACTTCCTCGTGCACCATCTGGATTTCCTGTAGGTGTAGACACATAACTTGTAAATGAAAAAAATCACAATGAATATACCCAATTAACTTATGAAAGTGGGAGAATCATCATAAAAGTTACATTATGAAGAGAAGTTACTTACAAACCCATTCCATTTAGAAGCATGTCAAAAATTTATCATTGAGATTAAGAGATAAAAACTTAACTAATCTCTATTTGAGATGTGCTAAATTTACAAACCTGTAGCTGCTTTTCTTTCTTTGTTAGGAGTTCCCTTATGTCGTCTACATCATTTACATCATCTGACAGCACTAGAATAATAGGAGCAATATTTTACAATATTTATGACAACTACCAATAAAAGCATTACCTACACAACTTAAGAAATGCAAAATTTTTACCACATGGAGCCGATGTCTGTCTTGGCAATCTTTTCAAGCTCTTCCGCACAGGCGTCTGACCAGCAACAGGAACAGGAGGAGCAGGTCTATGTGGTGCCCGATCAATACTAGATCTTCTGGATGGTGGAGGAGGGCGTTTAGGACATGATGGTTTGGGAGGTAGAGGTATGGGAGGAGCAGATCTATGCTTCATTTTATTTTCTGTTGGAAAAAAATAATTAACATAAAAAAATCTATAAGTCCAACATTAACTATTTAAATACAACTTTGAATTCTTTCTTTTTTTCTTATTTACCTTGAATGATAGTAGGTTGATCATTATGTGTGTTTGGAAGTACTGTTGGTAATGGTTTTATATCTTTGACAACCTGTTCAAACATTCCATTTGATACTTCAACAGCATCTGCCGGGGGAGGTGGTGGAGGATAGTTTGGTGGTTTAAGATCGTCTACATCTTCCAAAATATCAGATCTATCTTTGTTGCTATTAGAAAAGTCATGTTGCTCAAGTTCCTCATCATTCTTGTCACTTTGAACCTTGACAATGTTGAGTTCTTCTTTGTAATCAATGAATGTTTTTTCAATTGGTGATCTTCTTTTCAATGGTATAACATCTAATCCAGAGAGGTTTCTTGTTATCAAATCATCCACTTTATTTTCTTTCTTTCTGAATTCCACTGAAAAGTCGTGAGGCTCAAAGGTCCTAGGTGCTGGTTTTTGAATACTCAATAAGGGCTCCAGGGTGCAGGTAAAGCTAGTAGATCTGAATAAAGTTCCAGGAGGGGAGACACTTTGTGATGTCAAGTGATTGGAAGGACACAGGCCAGTAAGCCCAGACTGATTCCGCACTTCATACCAGTCTTTATCAATAATATTCATTACCATCACAGTTTCTCCTTCTTTCACAGACAAGTCTCCATTCATTTGAGCATCGAAATTATAAATTACTTTGGCATATGATCTAGGCGTTAGACTTTGGTGAGTATCAGCGTTGTCTATTTGGTTCAACACAGGGCCTCTCCAGCCTCTATCACAATCTACTAGTATGTTGACATAACTTACTGGGAAAATACCTTTCCTTCCATCAATTTCTCCTTCAAGCCAACCATCGTCAATATAGCGGATAAGATGAACAATTTCATTCTCATGAAAACTCAACTCATTAGCATACTGAGCATAAAAGGGATAGAGAGTCATGCCATATGGTTGAATATTGCCATCATCTAGTTCACTTACAAGCTCAGTCAGATATGATGAACTGCCACCTCTTATAGCCAAATCTGACCGTTGGGAATGACCCTCAAGGTTGTAACTCTCTGAACACATTGATGGCATGTTGAGTTTAAAATAGTCATCCTTAAAAATCTCGTCGTCTGAATTTACAGGATTTGGTTTAGATTGCATAGGCCTTGCCTCCTTTTCAGGAGAGAATGACATTAGATCCTTAGAGAATGACTCCACCTCAACATTGTTGGAACAGTTCTGGAGACTCTTTGTATTATTTTCATTGTTAAATGTTGAGTTGAAAGTGTTGGTGCAGTGAAGAATTCCAGAGTTGTCACTAAAAACACTTTTCGGTATAGAATCATCTAAATCAGCCTGGTTTGTTGGTGTCTCCTCTAATAATGTGACATATGCTGCTGGAAAAATTCCACTCCGATCCCCGCAAATGCCCCTTAAAAAAAAACAAAAACTGATTAATATTAAATCTCTTACTTTTGTTCAGAAAGTTCAAGGATGGTAGACGTCGAACATGCCTAAATCATATTATGTACCTGTACCATCCTTTATCAGTTTCCTCAATAATAGTCACAACGTCTCCCACACAAAGATCTATTTCTTCTTCTAGTTGTGCTTTCAAACTTATTTTAACTCGTGCTTTGACATTCATGGCAGTTTTGCTTCTCTGAGCCTGTTAAGGGGGTTTTCAAAATATGCATTCAGGGATGTCAGAAGCACAAAACATTAATTTAATCAACTATACCTTTCGAGGTGAAGAATTTATAAGCCATGTAAATGTGTCAGGAAAAACACCTGTGCGATTTTGGCTAATCTTTCCATACCACCAGTGTTCATCTAATTTTTTCTCACCAATAATAAATTCACCTGCAAAAACAATCATGAAGTGACCACTTACAATTAAGTCCCAACTGCTTAGAAAGAAATTTTTAATTAAATCAAATAAATAGAAGAGATACCTTTATAAAACCTCAAATCTCCATCCTGTTCTCCTGAGAAATCAGCAATTGCAAGGAAAAGTTCTTCATTGTCTTTAAGCTCAGGTGTTTCAACAGGAATTAGCTGATCCGAGGGAAATAATCCAATTCGACCAATGGAATTTCCGTAGCACCAATACTTGTCGATTGGCTTAATGACCTGTGGAGAGAGAATTGAGAGATTGAATGAGTAATGCTGCCAGTCATTGAGTGGAGATTTTTGTCAGAACACTTACTTGGAAAATATCACCTTTGGAGAGACTAAGCTCTCCTTCCATTGTAGTAAATACATCTTTCAATACTTTTGTAATGCTACCAGCTTCCATTGTTTTAAGCTACAAGAGAAAAGGCATGAAAGGCAGGCCGGCATATAGGGTTGTTTCTGTTGTTTGAGAAAATGACAATCACACAGTCCAACAGCAGATTTACATTTATAATAAAAAGCTAGTATGTATAAATCTTAAAATGTAAGTAAAAGTAATATAAGTAAAAATATTATAAGTAATAAGTAAAAATAGTGGACTTGAAAGCCTGATGAAGTTGGGTGCAGTGAAAAACGCACAAATAGCACTATAATTGAACAAGAATAATTTTGAAGCAGACGGATATGCTTATAAACTTTCAAAGTACCTTCAATTCGAACTTCGACACACGAAACCTTTCCGTTCTCTACACCTAGTTGTCCATTCGTGTTAGGAGACGTCATCTATCAACCTGTAAGCCACTGTAAAGCCTCCTATCAGTGCAAAATTTTATAATTTCGCTCCATATCTTAACCTACTCTTATCAATCAAACAGCTTGTTTGGGTTGTTGCTGTCATTGTCATTGGGTGCTTTCACTTTTCTTTACAGAAGAGACAGGAGGGAGGACCACTGACCGCAGTTGACCGCCACTACCGGTGGGTTTGTGGGTTTCCGGCTCCTGGCGCGCTCTCTTGATTTCCAATTTCCCGATGCGTCAGGTTTGTTGAAGTGGTTTGAACGGTTTGAAGTTTCTGAGTGTTTGCTCGCAAACTTGAGCTTTCTCAGGGCAGAAATGCAGACACAATGCTGCATGCGTAGCATGCGTATGCGTTGCCCCGAGTTCATGCCTCCCCGCCACTCCACGATAATGCTCAAGGCTTTTTCAGCATCCGCCGCGCCGGCGCTATCAGCGATTCCGGTCCTTCCGGGGCTGCATACCCATTATCACTCAAGGCTGGACCGGCTGGACAAAGAAAAAGCCATTTAGCCTTGCCACCTGCCACCCCCTGGCCACCCATGTGCCCCTCCCCTCCCCCCATCCTAAAAAAATATAATAATAAATGACATTATTCCCGGTCGCATTTTAATTTGGTAAAAAAAATGTACTAATGCGCATCGATGCATTTAATAAAAAGCCTTCGCAAGCTAAAGGGAAGTTTTGCGACATCCAAAATCAAAAGACAATCTCCAGGCGCGCGCCGTTGTTCTTTTGTCAACAAGGAAATAATTTGTGTCACATGACAGATGACAGACAATGGAGGTTATGCAACGAAGCCGTCTGCTAGAAACAACAACTAACGTCAACAGACACATATGTCACAGGCGCAGTTGTGATTAAATGCATGATGCCCGGCCCTACATTTTGATAGGCAATTAAGTTAATCCAGGTAATTGGTTCAAAAAGTTTTCCAAGGAGGAGAAACTAGAACTACAGTTACGAAGGCCGTCTGGCTGACGTAACTCAATGATAAAACTAGCAGATGTGTGTGTCATCAACTATCTTGCCATGGACTTTTTTCTGGCATACGTGTTCGATTGCACTAAATTATTTCAGTGAAGACCTACTTATGTTATGGCATTATTTTTTTTAAATATATTCGCTTTGAAACGATTTAAGAATTATTTGATTGATAACCAGTCACATTGGTTATGGTACTTATCAGTAAGAAATAGCTTTCTTGACAAAGTAATATGTATGTCTCATGTATTGGAATGTTTTGATTTGTATTTTGATTAGGAAAATGTCTTTTCCAGGAGTCATTTTGTTTTTAAGTCAAAATGTTTAAAGGCCTTAAAAACAAAATACGTGAGGAAACTGGGAGTGATGTGTCAAGAATTATAGGTGGTACACCCCAAAATAAGACCACATTTAAAGGAAGACATTCTCGTCAAGGATCAACATCAAGTGTTGGCAGCTTGTCAATTGATGGAATTCGTGAGGAGAACTCTCAATCACCAGAGTTCATTGATCATAGTAGCGAAATAAACCAGGATGACTGTAAGTCGTTATCTCAACGAGATGTAAAGTTGATTGACAAGCGGGAAGAAGAATGGAAAAAGAGACTGGGCAAGCTAGAAATTGAATGGAAACGGAAACTTGATGAGAAAGACAGAGAATGGAAAAAACAATTGGAATCTAAAGATGATGAAAAACTCTTAAATGAGAAAACTATTGAACAGCTACAGAAATCTCTACAATTGGCTGAAGGTCAGTAATTTCAATATTAAAATGTGTGTCATAGTCTTGGGTGAATCTTACCAAGAAATTTTACATTTTCAGAATTTAAAGAAAAATATTGCAAATTTCAAGAAGAAAAAGAGCAGCTTGAAGGATTTCAGTCACAAGAAATGTCAAAAATTAAACATTTGGTAGGTTGTGGGTTACAAAGAAATATTACGTTACAACTTGTTTGGTCGTTGCTGTATCTGATGTTACTATTTGTCTCACTTAGCTCCTAGCAAAAGAGAGAGAGCTGTCAGAAAGAATCAACTCACTGAAAGAGATGAATATCCAGAATTCAACCCTTAAACTAGAAGTTGCGCGTTTGCGACGATTTGAAGAGGAAATCAGCAACATTCAGGTTAGTAGGTAACTAATTTTCATTTCCCATGTTAAAAGGGAAAAAAGAGAACTTTTCGTTTTGATTGAGCTCTGCTTTCACTGCTTATCATTTCAAAGGTCAACACCGCATTTTGACAGCTCTATTTAGTGCTTTAATAACACAGTGCACTTCATACAAACCAACTTTTTAAAAAACATTGTGCAAGGCTTATTAGAGTTTTCTGTGAACTATTCAGTATTTGGATGATCAAGGAAAGAAGTAAGACTGATCAGAACTCCTAATTTTTTATTTAGTTACAACCTGAAACACATGATTCAGGTAGTGGGAGTCATTGTATAATAGATTTCCAAAAGACTCATGAGAACAAAAAGGGAAAAGACAACACATTTTTGTTGTTATTTAACTTTTTTACCTTTTCCTTACAATTTTTACAATTTTTTACATTTTCCTTCTCTCTTACCATTGTTGTCTCTCTCTAAATCAATGCACAACATACTTCACTCAATAATTGGTCTGCCTCATTTTGTTTTAATCAATTGTTTCAAAAGCATGTTTTCATAGGTTTCTGATTGTAGTGTATCATGGCTTTTGGATTTTTTGTGTTATTCTACTCTTTTGGGCTATGCGTTGCACCATATGACTGGTTTGGCTAGCAAGTGTCTACTAGTTCTTCATCAATAATTTGTGATCCTGAACAATGAAGATCACGTCCATCAGTTTGCATCCCCAGGCTTTCGTTTTTCGTTTGGTGTTTCATCAATTACTATATCTTTTGAAGCAACATCAATTATTACATAACCTGAAGCTATTAGAGAAGCTAATGAATTGAATGAAGGTTTGTCTTATTGTGCATTCACTTTACATAAGTAATGTCCTTGTTGCATGTTTGTCTTACATTATTTTTTGTAAACAACACTCAATATTTTCCATATTGCATGTGGTATAATTACAGGCATGGTGGTAGAACTTTGACGATAGTTGATTTATGCTAGTACTTTGTTTTCTCATACATCATGTTTGACATTAAATCGGTTGAGCCTGGTGATTAATTTTCTTCTTTCATGGTACAGGATGAAATGGAGACTTTGCGGCATTCCTCTGAGCAAGAACGAACAACTCTCAGAAGTGAGTTAGCTCAAAGTGAAGAAAATGTTCGCCATCTTTGTGACAGAGTTGCTGTTTTAGAAAGGAGAACAAGTGCAGACTGTGTGGCACTTGGTGCTCCACTATCAATTGATGAAAGAATTCAGGGGCTTTTAGGAGAGCGGACCCTCTTGGAAAGACGCCTTGAGGAAGCTCACCTGCATTTAGCTGACATTAAGTCTTCTTGGAGTAGTAAAATAACATCACTAGAAACACAAGTAAGATTCCCACACAAATAGCACTATATTTTTAATTTATAATCCAATTTCGCACTTTTAACCAAAGTTCAATTTTAGGTTGGACGGTTGTGCCGGCAAGCTGCAGAAGAAGGTGCAGAGAGAAGAAGGACAGAAAAAGAATGTGAGCAACTTCAGGCAAGAGTTCATCAACTTGAAACTGAGCTGGCAACTGCAGCAGAGGGAGCTCTGCAAACAAGCACATTGGCCCAAGAACTTGAACAAATTCGAAGTGAACTTGTAAGTGTTTTTCACATTCTCTCTAAGATATTTTCTACTGTGAGTTTGCCTTTGACCTGGAACTCTTTTCACCTTCTCATACTCATTTTATAAGACTAATGGTATTGAATTTAAAGTGCCTGTTTGGTTTGCATGCATTTAGGTAATTGGTTTCAATTGTAATTTTGCATGACCTGTAGAAATTCGACCCTGCTCCTCCTCATTAAGTTCTATGCATTTGCTGGTACTGGCAATAGATTTATTACACCTTTACACCTCCCTTCTACACACAGGAGGCATACCCCTTCTGGTCACTTTGTGTTTCATTAAGTTATAAAATATAGTAGGCCAGAGGTATACTGTGAAAACTGAACAGTGTACATTCTATGGTGAAATATCAGCAATCATAGATGATTAATGATTTATCAGTGTTCATGACATGTACACTGATTTATCAACAATCACCAGGAATCATCTCATCAATGCTCATGTTATGGTTTTTTGCTACAATATCCTTTGAGACGGATAATTTTGGGAATTGGATGACATTTTCATGCTGATTGTTCAGTGTACATGCCATATTCATTGTTAATCAGTGATCATCAATGATTGTAGGTATTTCAGCATACAATGTGCACCACTCAGGTTTTTAGACTAGACAGTATTTTTGGTCTGATTTTGATTTTATTTGTTTCTTCAATCTGGGTGTCTTGACATTCTCTTCACAATTGGAAATTTCCAGCTTATTTTACATTACATTTTACAGATGGAGTCTTCAGATGAAGAGACTACTTGGTTTAAGTGTCAGACTTACATTGGCAAGGAGTGATACCAAGAACTTTATTTAAAAAAAAAAAATGGATTCCTTTTTATGTCACTAAAAAAGTTATATAGTCCATTTGCATAGTGTGACTGATGGTTTATTTTTTAATACATTTTGCATGCAGTTGTCTTTTATTCTTTGTGTTATTATTGTAGTATTGAATCAGTGTGCTCATTAAAGCTCATTATGTCTTCTAAACATGGAAACTCCTTGAAGGGTGCTTGCATGAAAAACATTACATGGAGTTGTCAGATGTCTAGCCAAGATACCCATAAACTAACAGGTCAATGATGGTCTTAACGAAAACAAAATGATTACCTCTTAGTATTTTTTCAACTCTAGGTTTTATCACCATAATGGGTCATCTAGGATTTCTACTGTTGTCTGTTACCTAGATGCCTTTTTAAAACTGTTATTCGTTTTAGATTACTTCGTAGAATAGTTATCTTTTGGTATTATCTTTGTAGTTTTATTAATTAATTTGATTGTTTTCTATTATTACACTATGAGGCTGGCTCTTAATAAATTTTTTGTTTTTAGTTGCTTTTTTTAAATTGTTTTAAAGATGGGAACTACTGTAGCAATCTCCCTTTCACCCCTATGTCCCTCTTTCTCTCTCTTTTCTACCACACTGTATGTATTGGTAAGCCCACTAAATATGTACTAAGAACAACATTGCTTCTATTTGTGTGTTCAGAGCTTGTACATCTAGTTTGTTCTTGCTTCTAAAACCCTAACATTTTCACTTTAGCCTCTGTATGACCATTTCCAATTTTAAAACTTGACGTGTGATGGAGGAATACAGTTATCAATGCTCTCAAACAGCAAACAGATCACACTAAGACATTTCGTTTTGATGTGTTATTTTTTATTGTGTCGTTTTTTTTGTTTGCTTCATCATGTGTTTTTATTTGTCTGGCAGGATGCAGCATTGATGGAGAAGACTGAAGTTTCTGTGGAGCTGAAGGAGACTAGAAATTCTTTAGAAGAAGAAGTAAAAAGACTGAATGAAACATTATCCTCACAAAAACTTGAAATGGAATTGTTTCAAGTCAAGTCAGATGCTGAAGTAAAAAAACTCAAAGAAGAAATTTCAGACTTACATAAGTTGATGAAATCTACCGCTGACTCCTCTAAAATGCAAATAAGCACTCTCCAATGTGAGCTTGAAGCAGAAAAGTTAAAGTGTGCTGAAATATTAACTGCCTTGAATACAGAGAGGAGTGCAAAGGAAGCTGCTGAGCTGAGAGCAAATACAATTTCTGATGAGGTAAAAACTTATAAACTGAATTACTTAAATCCTTATCAAAGTTCTTATTTTATCTAAATTATGAACTTTTACAGGTACACAATTCTAATGAATGTATTGACTCTAAGCAAAATGAAATTTTAGAACTAAAGAGTTATGTAGCAGTACTGGAAAGCAGTATTGCATCAAAGGACAAAGTATGTCAAAATTATTGTTTGTTATAAGTAAAGGTTCTGAATTTTTATTTTTCGTTTTCCCTTTTACTAACTTGAATTTTATGCACAGGAAATATCCCAAGTTCAAAGCCAAAATGATAAAATAACTATCGAAGTGCAAGAACTAGAAAAGGAAAGGGATATGTATATTGCCAAATCCAATCAAGACAAGGATTTGCAGGACATAGTTTCAGAGCTTGAATCCCAACTTGTTGATAAGAATAAGGTACAGAATGACCATACAAATGGAAATGCAACTCTCAATCAATTTTGCTTATGTGTGTTTTTTTCTTCTGTTGAGCAGTCTATCAAACAGCTTCAGCAAAGATTAGGTGATATGAAGAAAACACTTCAAAAAGAACTGAATTTGCATCCAGATGGTTATGGTGGAGATATTACAAAAAGCAATGGAACTACCGGCATAGCCCTTGATGATACTTCTGCTGCTGTACTTGCCCCAAGCTCAAGCCATCAGGTTTCTCAAAGAAGATTACAACAACAAGCAGGAGCAGCTTTTAGCTCTGAAGGAAGTAATGATGTGAATTTTCAGTACCTGAAGCATGTGCTCATCAAATTTCTCACTAGTCGGGAATATGAGGTTTGTGGAGTGTGTTGTTCTAAATTGTTTACCTTTATTTGAAGCATTTCTAATCTTAATTAATGTTTCTCTGTCTGATTTGATCCAGGCCAAACATTTAACCAGAGCTGTTGCAACTCTTCTTCATTTCTCTCCAGAAGAAGAAAAACTTCTTCAAGAAACATTGGAGTGGAAAATGTCTTGGTTTGGCTCTCGACCTAACCTTGGATTTGGCCAAACAGCTAAAACTATTCGTCCCAGTTAATTATAATTACATTCATTTTTAAAATTAAACTATCCGTTTCTGTTGTGGTAACTAATTTTCTATTGAATCATGTAATGTAAGCTAAAATATTCCATTTTGCCCTCACATTTTTTTTCTAGCTTTATGGAGTTGTGATTTTGTGATTTATGCTAAGCTGATTTGGCTATATTTCACAAGATTCATTTTATCAAATTCCTGAAATTCCTGAAATGTGATCAATGTGTTCATATACTTGTGATTAATATATATGTACTCACATTAGAAAGCAATTGCTCTATGTGGATTGCATGGGCTGTGTAATGCACTGGACATTTCTCAATGATCTTTACAAAAAAACAAAAACAATGCATAGTTTCCTGTGGTCAAGTCAAGACAACAAGATGTTAGTATTGGATGTATGTAATCCAATTTTGAGGAGATTTCTGTGGATATGCTTGAGAGAATAAGTAGGTTAATTATTCTGTATGACTGTGGTACCTTTAGTCAACAAGTCCTCTATCTTGTCCACGTGCCATGCACCTGCTTGTTTTGTTATGTTTAAGTTTATTTCATATTTTAACATAACTTTAGACCATGTTATCTTCCGTCCTTTAAAAATGCATTTTTTATCGGCTTTGTTTTAATCTCTTATTGTTGTTAATTTATACAAAGATATGATTATATGTAGTCAATTTAAACTGAAATTGAAACTGTTTTAAAATTGAGCAATCTTTGAACACTTAGTGTGATACACTCTAGCTCTAGCAACATTGTTTCCTTATTTTCTAGTCTTTAATAGATGAGATTGATCAAAGAATGTTAACTGTGCTGCAAGCATCCCAACCACACCCCACCTAGTATTGAGGCCTACTGTTATATTTTAAGAGTGAGATTTATTTGTATTTCTATCTATTATTTTCATTCCCATAGAATATTTTCTTTATAATCTAGATTCAAAATAGCTTGTTAGTAAATGAGCAGCTTTGTCATTAATTTCAATGTCTGCCAAAGAATCTGGTCTATCACAAAGAATCAAGAGTTACACTCTGTAAATTTGACACAGTCTTAACTAACTTACAGGGTGGTCCAAAGACCCCCTCCTTTATTTTGCTTATGCTGTACCGCATGCAGGCGTGGCGGGCGGGCTTGCCTGCCGTCGCTCCGCACGGCGCCTTATGGCCCCGTGTGAGTATGCAACCCGCCCGCACTACCGCATGCGGTACAGTATAAGCAAAATAAAGGAAGGGGTTTATGGACCACCCTGTATAACACGGTGAAGATATGTTCTGGATTATATCAATAATTTCTCCAGAGTATCATGATTTTTTAAAATTAAAATGAAATAACTATTCCTCGAGCTAACAAACTTTTGGGGATGAGGGACCAAATATCTATTGTCATGTTGGTTGGTAAAACCATTTCCAACCTGTATTGAGTGCACTGAAAGATAAGTAAGATGAAAAGTGGGTAAATGTTCTCACTCTTTATAAGTATTATTTTCCCCCAGTTTATTTTCATTTTGTTTTTATCACTTACATCAAAGAGTGAAACAAGTGAAATGTGTGAACCACGTTAATTTGGTCCTTTTAGGATACAATCAAAGGGACAAAAACATTTTGACTTATTTGTAACAATTGATGAATTATCTACCGCTTCCACAACAAGTCAATTCCACTGCTGTTGGAAATAAGTCTGTTGAAATGAAGCAAAATTTTCGGATTTGTCATAGTGATTTGACTTTATATACCTTAAACTATATTTTACTACTGTATTTAACGAGGTCGAATAAACTCAACACCCATTCAATCACTGTACCACATTGAATTATTAAGTGCTCGTGTTTGTGCGACCTTCTGCAATCCGCCCGCATCCCGGACGCGGGGCGCTTTTCGTTCAAGTTTCCTTAGCTTCAGCAGCGGTTCGATTCAAACGAGTTGGACCGGACACGCCTAACGACGGCTCCGATCGTCGTGGACGGTCGAAATGAGCGGGGAAGATATCCGAGCAAGCTTCAGGGAATGCAGGTGTCGATCACCCGTCAGGAGGAAATCCGCTCGAGAACCGGCAGTTATCGACTGCAATCTGAAATCACACGCCCTTCTAGCCCGTTCCTTTCCGTACCTTTCTGCACGGTACGTTCGAGGAGGCATACTCACTCACTGTACGCGAGTGCGAGTGTGGAGGGCGATGGGAAGAAGGGGGTCGAGGGGAGGATTCACCGAACTCGCTCACTCGGCGACGCGAGACGAGCGCGATGACAATGCTTTGTTTCCCGGCGCCGCGTCGCGCGCGAGGCAATGAGGTAATTGATGCGGACCAAAGCCCGGCCTGACTCATGCAGCAGGGAGCGCGGGAAAGGACCAGCAGCATCAGACCGACCGGCCAGAGTCCGGGGGCGTGGCGGGGCGGGGCGGGGC
>NW_026267162.1:2305317-2311050 GCF_000697945.3 Frankliniella occidentalis
AGCAGAGCAGGTGAGATTGTTCTTTTAGGTTTCCCAATCACCCGGTGGGGGTATTTCAGCGCAGCTCCGCCTCTCCATTTTGGAGGGAAAGACCAGACCCGCGTTGATTGGGGAACAGCAGCTAATGCGACCCAGCCTCGGACACGGCTTTAAAAGACCACGTATAACGTATAATGTCGTGAGAAACGTCTTGAGACTGGACCCGCACCCGCACGCACCACCCAGGTGGGGGAGCTCCTGGAAGTGATCCTGGCTGATCCTGGCCCGCGAGCCCTCTCTCGAAGCGGTCCAGGTGCGAGAGCTGCGATGACAGCCTAGGGGTCTTATGTTGAAAAGTGGCCATAATTCTGGCAATTCATCATCGCAGACACAGAAACAATATCGCTTCAATCTCATTACTCCGCACTCCTTGTGCCGTCCGTAGGCTTTTCCTATGGTTTTCCCGGCCACCGACGAGTCTGTCCGCCAGTGGTCTTCCCTCCCCCGGCTGGGCGTGTGCGCGAGGCGCGCGCGAAGTCACCGGTCATCGATCGATCGACCCCCATTCACCGCACGAAGATTAGGGTGTCCAACCGCGAAAGTAAATGCCACGTGTTTACTTTTGGTCGGATAAAGTTACTAAACTCTGCATCCGAATCACGCGGTATTTGCGCGCTGCCTCCGCCCCCCGCGTCGTCCACCCAACACTTCCAACATGATACCGTGCTTTTTTTTAGTGCAGAATGTCGACAGGAAGGAGACGTGGGGCCGGGGAGGGGGTATCTCTACAACAGGCCCGGATGCAGCACGAGTGCCGTGTACGCGATTTTTGGCCGTCTTAGGCCTACGTACCGGGTGTAACAGTGAATGCGCAGCCGTGTTGCGCGATTGCATACTCAATATGGCCGCGGGGGCCGTAGCCCCTTACGGGTGTAAAGAGTTGGCAAACCCGCAACACTGCTGCGTGTTCACAGTTACACCCGGTACTTCCGAGACGTTTTGCTCGCAGAGTGCATATCGAGACAAAGAAATGAGTCCCCCAGCACATGGCCGATGACAACAGTACGCCGCGCCTGACCGGCCGTGCACCGCGGCGCGTCCTTGGCGCCTGAGTCACCCGGGACTCCGAAACCACCTGTGTGAGTCCCTTGTGATCGTAAACAGTACGGCAAACCGGCGGAAATGGCAAACTTGTCAGCTTTGCGTGGAAGTCTAGTGAATTGGAGGGTGATTGAGCTCGTACAGACTTGCACTGCACACTTGTGTGGTTGAGCTGTCCGGGTAACACTTCCGTTCTCCATTTCTTTTGGTTCCAGGGATGGAAAATCAGAATTAGATTATTGGTTTTACTCCTTTTCGTTCGGAACAAAACGTTTCACTCTTTCAGTTTCGTTTCGTTCAGAACGGAACAAAACCGACAAACTTTCCAATAGTAAGTTCACTCCTTCTTGGCCGCGTAACTAGAGGATCAAAACGTTTTGTTCCTTGGTCACTTGCCGGTGCACAAGAGCAGAGGGCCGTCAGTGCACTGTCACGATACTCTTCCCTCTCCCTAACACACACGCGCATGAACGCACGCACGCACACACACATCCACTGCGCATCTGCGTGCGTGTCGCGTGCGTGCATAGATGCGTGGCGTGCGTGTTGCCGTCGAGTGCGCGCACGCAGTTGCACACTCACACACACGCGCGCGCCACAGTTGGCAGTAAGCACTATCACTGAAGGCGCGAAACGTTTTGTTCTTCCTGTGACGTCAACAAAAGAACGGAACTATGTTTTACTCCCACGAACAAAAATGATTGAATCGAAAAGCAGTTTTACTCCTGGGAGTCTTTTTTCAGTTTTGTCTCCTGAGGTTTTGGCGAGGTTTTGGTCTTTGCATAGTTCCGTTCCATTTCGTTTTGTTTCTTGGAATGGTTCCGATAACGAAACTATCCACAGTATCGCTCCGTTTCGATTAATTGAATTCCGATTTTCCATCCCTGCTTTTGATACTGGTATCTGTGGGGAGAAAAGGGGCCACTAAGCCACTAAGCCACTGTCTTGCGGGACATTCGACCCAGAATATTATACTGTTCTTGTCAGTGGTGCGGTGCAAAGCAAAACACCAAAAAAGTGCAGGAGCCCCAGTCAGAATTTTTTTCGACGATATCGTTTCGACATCGGTTTTCACGTCGTTTGCGATACATAGTGGTGCTGGAATCGACGGCTTTTCGACAAACGACGTCGAAAAACCGTCGATTCTATTCCCACTGTAGTAGTATCGTGCTAACGACGTGAAAACCGATGTCGAAAAGACATCGTAGGAAAATTTTCTGACTGGGGCACTCACGAGCGAGCTCCACAACCAAACTACCCATGGTGGCTTTTACTCAATGATTAACATTTTGAATTGGAAGATGGTGTCATGAACGTGCAGGGGAGCGTTACTTTATTGCCTGCTGCCCGCTGCTTTTACTGCCCGGTGGTCACGTTCATCGCTTTTAAAAACAGCGAGTTATTTAGCTCTTGTCGACTTTCTTTCAAGCACAATCAGTTTATGTACCGAGCGTATCTGTGACTGTGCTCCAGTGTTGCGGGATTGCATACTCCCTCCCAAGGGCTGCATGGGCCAAGGCGCCTTACGGACGACCCCGCAACACTGGAGCGTAATCAAAGATACCAAGTGGCTGATTAACTCCGCGCACTTCTGTAGTTAGACTGTACCGCACGCAGGAGTGCGGGCGGGCTTGCCTATCGCCCCTGTCCACACTGTTAGAAATTCCGTAGGCTAATTACGGAATTCTTACGGAACTCACCGTAAATTCCAAATACGGTACCAAACCGTAACGGGATGACTGTAATTTAAAGATACGGACTTGTCCGTATTTCAAATAACGGTGCATCCCGTACATTTTCCCCGTCAAATTAAATATTAAATAATTTTAGAAACAAATAGTTTAAACAATTGAGCTGTCCATAGAGATTTATGTTATTGCCTCTTTCGCAAAACCATAACTTTACCTCGAACTTTACGCTCTCGTATCTCTCAAAATCCAATTCTTCGACTTACAATGAAATTTATTATTTTTCCTAATCAATAAGTCAAAATTTTACGGAAAAGCTTACGGTTTATCCGTAACTTAAGAATACGGGTTTTCCGTATGGTGTCCGTAGAAAATACGGAAAAATTACGGTACATTCCGTGAAAAAAATTTCTTGACAATTCCGTTCAAAATTCCGTGGAAATTTCTAACAGTGCACGGCGCCTTACGCGCCGGGCGAGTAGGCAACCCAACCGCACTCGTGCGTGCGGTACAGTCTAACTACAGAAGTGCGCGGGGTTAATCAGCCACCTGGTACAACGGGTTCACATTGAACACTGATATGACAATTTGTCAAAAATGTTCATCTACTTATCTCGACTAAGTACTCAAAAAGTGTTCCTCATAAAACCGCAATAACATTTCGTGCGACAAAATATTGTCCCCCTACCATTCAGTGAGCTTGTTATTGGGCCGAACCCCGTGATCACTTTAACCACTCCGCGACAATCGCGGTCACCCACCTTGTCACTGATAAGGCATTTAAACGCCAAAATCTTACTGGGAAATACCCGCCCTTGTGGAGCGAACTTCTTCCCGCCCCCAGCCAGACGCCGCCCTCCCCGTCCGCCCCTCTCGCCAGAGCTCGGCCGCCCCCACCCCGCCGGCCGCCACCCCACCGCCCGCCACCCCGTTCCCCGCCGGCCGCCGGGGCCTTCCCTTATATAAGGCTCGCCGTGCCCCGACCGGCTCAGTCTCGACCAACCTTTCCCCCGGTGAGCACCCAGTGAGCGTGGGTCAGTCGCGCACAGTCGACCAAACAAACGGCCCCCAACTCTCTACGAAAATGGTAAGCAACCCATCTGTTTGAGTGCAGCCTCACCCACGCCGCCGAGTGCACCGGTGTGCACGAAGTATCGTGTATATGTCTCGACGGGTCTGTGTAGTAAAACCGGTGCGCATGCATGCATGCATGGGTTGCTTGCGGCTCACTATTTTAGCTGAAATTGGGTGTTTTGATGACGGAAAATAGATGAGTGTCGAATTTTTAACATGTTTAGGATTCAACACGAGGATAATATGGGTGCGAATCAGATGACTTAATGTAAATTATCGGACGCCCGCCGCTCGTCTAGCTGAGCGCTTTATTTTCCATACCGTGCTTGCGCGACTGCCAACTCATATGAACACATCTAATTCCCCCATATTATCCTAATGTGGAATCCTGAATATGTTAAAATTTGAGACTCGTTTATTTTCCGCCATCAAAACACTCAATTTTAGCTAAAATAGTGAGACGCAAGCAACCCATGCATGCATGCATGCTGCGCACGGTTTAACTACACAGACCCGTTGGGTTTTCGCCATGAGCGTGTGAACTGAAGATCTGTGTCGTGATTGCGCTCATCCGTGGGGAAAGAGCTGATTCGAGACGAGCGGGTGGTTGAACTTTCCTTTGGGGCAAAACTGCGCCGCGAACGGGAAAATATGGTTACAAGTCACAAGTGTGGGACTATACCGCCTGCCGCGCACTTGTAGGCGTGTGAATTTTTTATTCGTACAATTGCGTGGGTGTGCAAAATTCTCAGGAACATTCTCACCTTTACTTGTACAAGTGTGCCAATGTGAATTCACACAACAAGTGTGCAAATGGGGATTCACACGCCAACAACTGTGTTTGGGTTTCCGGTGTGGGTTTTGCTTTGTACTTAGATATTTTTTGCATCGATCGTCTCATGCAATTGGACCTACCACCGTCCGTGCTAGAGTGAAAACGAGAAGACGCTCCGTCGTCGCGCAGGGACCGGTTTTCCGCGCTTGAACCGGGGATTGTAAACGCCTGAACGAGGCGGGGTCCTCTCCAGCCAGGCTCCAGGTGCGCACGACTCCTCTCGCGGGCTCGTTTGATGGCGTTGTCGGCCACCTGTGCTTCTGATATCGAACCGGCGTAAATCAAACAGCGAATCGTTTTATTGCTTCCACGTATCACGGGGAAGCAGGCGGTAGTAGAGCCGTCGATCCACGGCTATCCAGAAGACCCCGCCGCACGGGCCGGCGCAACGATAGGCAACCCGGATAGGCCCAATAGGTCCGCGCCGACTCGGCACAATGGAGCCCCTACCAGTGTGATCACATAGTGGTCACGCCATACTCCAGAAACTTGAGTGCGTCTTAATTTCAGCAACTAATTGAAAACAGGACGCCGTCGTGCGGACGTCACCGGACTCACTCCCCCCCCCCCACCCCTCCCACCCGACCTCGGCCTTTTACGCGCCAATTATAAAGCTTGTTACAAGCAGGAGATGCTTGCAGGTGACCAGGACCAGAAACCACTCACGTGTCGCGTCCCCGCGCAGCCCTCTTCCGTCCCACACCTGCAGGAAAAGTAGTGCTCTTCAGAAAATGATCCAGAGATTAATGCCCGTCTGAAATCGTTTGTTTTCCCACTTGTCGACTGGGGCTGGGTGGCTGTCTCTGGTGCTACTACTGGAGTGGTGGTCCTCCCCCGCCTCTGTCGTGCAGTTGCTCCCCCTCCCCCCTCTCCCCCTTCCCCGCCCGTCTTAAACGCAAGTTGCGTTGGGTTTTCCCCGCCGAGCCCACGGTCGGCCTCAGCGTGGAAGTGGGCTCGCCTCACCCGCCGTACTACCGCCGCATCACTTGGGGTCCCGTCACGAACTCGCGCCGTGGCGGGAGGTGCCGTGTGTGTGTGTGTGTGTGTGTGTGTGTG
>NW_026267162.1:2311402-2312365 GCF_000697945.3 Frankliniella occidentalis
GGGGGGGGGGCACCAACAGCACCAGCAGCAGCGACATAAAAACAGATGGATGTCCAGCGGTCGCAATTTCCCGCATCGCAGCGGACATTCTCCTTCCGTCACGGCAGTCACGGTGTGGTGTCCACCACCTCCTCTTGGTGGCGCCGCGATGCTCCTCTCCTCGCGTCCTCCCCGGCCCGCCCCGATATCAACTGTTCTCCCTCTCTCTCTCTTACATAGAGCAGACTGCTTACTGTAGTGGGGCTTTTTAGCCCTTTCGTCGGTAGTCTTAAATAAAAAATTATTTCAATTTCAATTTCTCTCTCTGCCTGCAGCTGAACCTGGTCATCGTCGCCTGCGTCGCCCTGGCGGCCGTGTGCCCCGTGTCCGAGGCCCAGTACCGGCCGTCCTACTTCCCCCGGCCGGGCGGCTTCAGCCAGACGCTGCCGCAGTACGGCGGCGGCGGCGGCGACACCGACCTGGGCAACCGCGACAGCGCGCCGGGCGCCGCCGGGGCCGGGGCCGGGGCCGGGGCCGCAGTGGTGCCCGCCCCGGGCTCGGCCAACGCCGTGGAGGACACGCAGCTGGCCAACCGCGTCCAGGAGTGGCCGCAGGCCGTGCAGCCCTTCTGGTTCCTCAACCAGCAGGCCATCGCCCAGCACGTCGGCGCGCGGCAGCCCTGCGTGGGCGCCGGCTGCCCAGGCGTCCTCGTCGGCCCCGCGCCCCAGGCATCCTTCATCGGCAGCGGCGTGCGCGGCAGCCGGGGCGGCAGCCGTTAGGGGGGCCGCTGCTGGCGGACACACCGTCGGTTCGACGCCCTCCTCACGAAGAAACGACTACAACAACGGCAAACACGGCGATCTGTCTTACCGCAGCATCTCTCACGGATGCGGGTTCGACGGATCGAGTGCCTTTCCACGGACTTCTGCTTGGAATCAATGATCCGACGACGAGTGTACTCCTTTGGGAAGGAAGGGGGGGGGG
>NW_026267162.1:2318640-2319254 GCF_000697945.3 Frankliniella occidentalis
GAGTGAATTTATTCTCGCCAAATGAATAATTCCGAACGAAAGTTTTGTTCTTTTGGTTTAGTTCCGTTCCGAATGAAACTATTGCAAAAATTGTCAGTTTTGTTCCGTTCCGAGCGAAACGAAACCGAAGGAACGAAACTTTTTGTTCTGAACAAAAAGGAGTAAAACCAATAATTTAATTTCGATTTTCCAGCCCTGGTTTTATCGGCCTCTGATGCACCTAGGAAGCCCACGTAAGGTGGCTCAGACGTATTTTTTGTAACGAGGAATCCGAATCTAGTGTCAGATATTGAATATTTTGACATTTGCTCTCGCCATTGCAGAACAACGTTTCAAAATTCGTCATTTTCGGCGGTGTAACGAAGGGTGTTCGCAACCCAAACTTCAACTTTTTAGTCGTCGAATGGACACTCACCAACTAAATTTTCAATGTTCCGGACCCGGAAACAGTGGGTATAGCCCTAACTTTCACGCTACAGCCCAACGATCATGAAAAGTAGGCAATTTTGGTTCTTTTAATGGTCTTTGCGTGCTCAAAAATGTCAAAATCGTCAAAAAACAAAATTTAAAAAGTAAAAATTAAATTCTTCCTTTGTCATATCTTTGCTCATCAA
>NW_026267162.1:2319304-2322087 GCF_000697945.3 Frankliniella occidentalis
ATTTGTCATTTATCCTGTAGTTAAAACTTAGCAGTATTATTATTATTTACGAATTAAGGGGTGAGTAACATGGAAAGACTGACGCGAAAGCAAACTTTAAACTAAATAAATATTTCGTACAAGTTCGTATCACTGTTCTTCGTTTTGCCTATATCCTCTGGTGAGTATAACATGAGAACTTCAGCCGCTGATGTGGATCTGGAGTGTTCGTGTTCAAAGCGGTTGAAAGAGGGAGTGTCCGGGAAATCATACTTTATCAGTCTCTCCTCACGGGTGGTAAAGTGGCTTTTCGTTTTGGATGTAACAGGCCTCTGAGTGGTAGGTAACTGCCGCGAAGTCTATGGCTTGGGTGGATGTTGGACTCCGTTTCTCTGCCTGGGGGCATATAGTTTCCAAGGGTACCAAAGTACTTCAGGGGCGGCCACCCATGTCAACTCTACCCCGTCATCCGCCGCGTCAATTTCGTTCAAAATCGTAATTTTAAACAAATAATAATTAAAAATCTCAATCAAGAATCGATCTTGAAAGCAAATAATACAAATTTAAAAAAAAATAGGTCTGTGTTCTAATTTTCTCTATTATTTAGCTGACATTTCTTTAGGGCTGCTTGTTACTTGCAGTTTTGTTGCTGAGTGAAGCGAAGCTTTCTGGGAAACCTTAGGTCAAAAATGTTTCCGTCCGCCAGCCACTTCATTGTGATTTTCTGACATGCCTTGACTATAGCCAACATGTGACATGTGTCTGAAGAACGGTGAAAGAAGTAACTGACCTTCAGGAATCTACTAAATTTATCTCATTTGGGATTTGAACCCCATCACATGTAGGCTTGATCGAAGCGGAATTTTGAGCGGAATACGAAAATATTAGTTCTACAAACCTTGGTTTGCTTCATCAGAAAATATTTGGGAAAAACTAAAACGTTAACGCCTTTTGACTTTAACGCCTCTGGAAAGGTGTTAATTCACACCTTTTTTTTACCAGTGTCAAATAGCAAGTTTTAATAATAACAATAATTGACTGAGCGATTAGCGAAGCCCATTACTCCACTGACCGAAAAAGTTTCGTTCTGTCAGACTGGTCTCAGGTGTCAGCGCCGCAGGCCTAGCTATATGTGCGCGAGGCGCGTCGCAGCGTAACAGTGTTTCGTGAGATATCGCGAAGCCTGTTATCCGAGACGTGGTCTGGCGTACATACATATATCTAGTAACAATAAGTTTCTAGTTACACCAATAATTGGGAATTATGGCTGTAACTACGAAAAAGACTACCAGAGCTCCAGCGCCGTTCGGGTAGACAACGCAGAGGTTGCCCGAGCCGTTGGGTTGCCTACCTCAGCGCCGGTAGGCGCTCCTGTCATGCAGTGAGTGAAACTAACTGCAGCCACTGATGATTAAAATACAGAGCTGGCACGTGACCAGGTTGTCACATGTAATTGGCTGAGCGATTAGCGTTTGTTTGTTTGTTCGAGAAAGAATTGAGTTAGCGATCTGAAATTTTCAGAGTAGTTTTGTACCATAAAACGACAGATCGAGTTCGAAGACGAGCATTCTAGCTCAAAAATTGACTTAAAAAAAAATCAAAAGCCCCACAGATCGCAAAATGTGTTTTTTTTATCGGATATCTTTGAATGGGCTTTTATGGGGTAACACGTACGAGTAAAACTCTACGGACGAAAATTTCGTCCGTTTTGCTCTATTGTGCACCGTTTGAGTGCTAGAGGCCATTTCTTGCCTATGATGCTGTTGGAGATGACTGTGAATAAAGAATACAGAACGGATAGCCCTCGCGCATATCTCTGCTCCCTGACCTGGTCTATCCATACCAAGTGCAACCGTGGAGAATGGCGGAGCTCCGACGCCAAAATAGTGTAAGCGGTTCACCCCACATACCAGAAAAAAACTGCAAAACATATAAAAAGCGGGATTTTTTTTTTATGAGTTCTCTAGACCCTATTCTTTGATTTGACCCGCAGCACACAAGTTTTCGACCCATAGGAGCCGAGATTTTAACGCATTGGTTCAAAATTTGAACCAAAATGGTCGAAATTTCCAAATTGTCGTAGGAAAGTCATCTTAGACACATTTCCGGGTAAACTTGACGCGGTAAAACGGAAAAACGCACTCTCGAACCCTTACGACCTCTCACTTGGGCCCCAGACGCCGCCATTTTGGATAATTTGGGCCTAAATGCCGAAAGGAACAAGTTATCCGCAATGGCCCGATATGGGTGTCGTTTCCGCATATTACAACATTTCTGATGCCGAATATTAGGTCCAATGAACACAAAATCGACTTTGACTCGAGTTAGTGGTTAGTGTTGCACAGGTAAGCTGGAAGAAATGCAGAAATTTTGACATTTGGTATGCATCATTATTCTGTCATAATTGTAAAAACATATAAAATTGTTGAGAGCAAACTTTTCAGTGTAAGTATAATATTGAGAAGTGTTTTTTTACATTTCAGTGTCAAATTTAAAACAAACAATGTTACAGGATAAGAGTGAGTGAAGTACAGACAATACTTCCAACTAGGAATCTGCTAAGTCCCCATCTATATCTTCATCCAGCTGCGGAAGAGGATCGTCTTTCCTAAGTAATCAGAGAAGTATGCGCATCGTAGGTAAGTGTGAAGTATCAAGTATCAGTATATGAATTTAATGTGAATGGCTTACTTTTTGTTATCACATTTACCTTGCATTTTTTGCAGGATAACGCACAGAGGACGCCAGCCCTTCTGCAAGAGCAGCGCCTGGTGCCACAACCAGAGGCACAGCCGCATGCACTT
>NW_026267162.1:2322137-2324269 GCF_000697945.3 Frankliniella occidentalis
CACCGGGCTGCACGTCGTCAGGTGAAATGTTTGACTTGCTCGTCGCGGTGGTGAGCCTCTAGGAGCTGGAGTCTAGCCGTGGTGCAGGCCGGGTCTGCTGGAGTCTCTCGCTGGACCAGTCAGTCTGCGACTGCAAACTAAAGGGGGCGAAGGGTGGTGTCAATGTCACGGGGAACTCAGCTGCACGCGGATGTGTCCTTCAGCCCGTTGGTCATCATGGTCAGATCCTCGCGGCTGCAGCAGGCAGTGCTCTATGACGGATGACTCGTCCATCTGCAGGGCGGCGCTCTTGCGGCGGTGGTGGCGACAACGCCGCACAGGGAGGGTGCTCCAAGTCTTGACCTCGTCGGCGGGGTCACTCTGCTGCTGGGTCACACGTTACCTCGAACAGCTCCGTTTACTTAGCTCGGACGAACGCGCCGTGTCGTTCGTTGATGTCCCATGCTTCTGCTGGACAGGCGGCAGTTGCGGGCGAGTCTCCGACATGTCTGCGACGTGACGGGTGAAGTCTCGGGGCGGCTGTACAGAGGGAGTCTTGCTTCCTCTGCTCCATCCCTCTGCGCCGCGTGGAGGGCGTCCTCGGGCAAGAGCTCGCTGGAACTGGGATGCTTAGGTCCTGGACCCGTAACTCGAAAATTTGTCAGTCAGTCCTTGGGCGATCAAACCAGGGTGCACTGAGGCGGGGGGTCCTCGGCGGGTGCAGCGTTGAGCAGTCGACTCGGCTGCTTCGGCAACTCGGTGGTCAGCTGCTTCGGCAACTCGGTGGTCAGCTGCTTCGGCAACTCGGTGGTCAGCTGCTTCGGCAACTCGGCGGTCAGCTGCTTCGGCAACTCGGTGGTCAGCTGCTTCGGCAACTCGGCAGTCACACACAAGTCGCGGGGCACTCGACGTCGTTCTCCGGGAACCTAGTGGTGCGGGCTCTGGTCGTGCTGCGGACAGAAACCTGGTCTACCAAGGCTTATGGTCCTCGCCTGGCAGCGAGCTCTATTAGGACAGGTCAAAGGTCGGGACGATCCTCGCGCCGGATGTAACCGCTGCGGGACCGTAACTCGTGCTCTCGTGCGCATTGCAGATCACCGTTGTAGATGGCGTCAAAATTCGTCGTTCCGATGGTGTGCCCAGGTAGGTGGGCGGCGTCACTCACGCCAGCTGGGGGTGGCTTGGCAGTAGCGTTGTGGGGGCCTCACCAGTTTTTGGGCTGCGTCGTTCCAGAAAGGCAACGGCCACGCGGGCACCACTTGCCGCTCACGTAGACGTTAAAAGTTCTCGTAATTCATGTCCACTGGCTTAGTCACCCAGTCGGAGACGGATAGCTCCTCTAGCCCTCAGCGCTTGGCTGTTACTGCTAGGGGCGCAGCGCCGTTCGTTGCGCACTGTTGTTGTCTGCTGGGGGCAACTCAGGGCAGGGCACGGCGATCAGGCGGAACACTCGGAAAATACCTCTGCAGCACAGGTGTGTGTAACCTCGGTGTGACCTCGGTGTGACCTCGGATCTCGGCGTCAATCCGGGCAGGGGGCCGGCGTTGAATTTTGTCAGGCTGTCCAGGGCGCGCATGTCCGCACACGGGCGTACTTCGCCCGTCTTTTTGGGGACGCATAGGATGCTGGACGCCCACGGGCTCGTGCTCATGGTTGCAACCCCTTGGCGGAGGTAGTTGCGGTGGGTCTGGTGGACCTCGTCCCTGTAGTGGAAAGGCAGAGGGCGCATTTTCTGGAAGGGGTGCGGCATCACCTGTGTCGATGGTGAACTGCTCCCCGGTACACAGCCCAATTTCATCCCTCGGGCGCGCTCGGGGCGCGGGCGGCTGCTGCGGCTTATCGCCCGCCGCGGCCCTGGCGCTGGCCGACAGCTCCTCCTCCGGGAGGGAGGTGAGGAGGTAGAGCCTGACGAGGTGCACCTCCGCTACCACAGCATGGCGGCGGATGATACGGCGCGCTCGGGTTGGGTTGGCGGACCTGTACGCTTACCGTCATGCCCATGCAGGGGACTACTTGCCGGTGCACATCAACCTCGTGCAGCTGAGGGTTGTCCGCCGCCAGGAGGAGCCCGGGTCCGGGAGGCAGTCGGCCCGATTTGGCGCTCACGCCCGATGCGGTGCTCACACCCGATGCGGCGCTCACGCCCGATGCGG
>NW_026267162.1:2326744-2328429 GCF_000697945.3 Frankliniella occidentalis
TCTGCAGGGCGGCGCTCTTGCAGCGGTGGTGGCGACAACGCCGCACAGGGAGGGTGCTCCAAGTCTTGACCTCGTCGGCGGGGTCACTCTGCTGCTGGGTCACACGTTACCTCGAACAGCTCTGTTTACTCAGCTCGGACGAACGCGCCGTGTCGTTTGTTGCTGTCCCATGCTTCTGCTGGACAGGCGGCAGATGCGGGTGAGTCTCCGACGTGTCTGCGACGTGACGGGTGAAGTCTCAGGGCGGCTGTACAGAGGGAGTCTTGCTTCCTCTGCTCCATCCCTCTGCGCCGCGTGGAGGGCGTCCTCGGGTAAGAGCTCGCTGGAACTGGGATGCGTAGGTCCTGGACCCGTAACTCGAAAATTGATCAGTCTGGCACACAGTCTGGCATCGGTCACATGTGCTGGCACAGGTTCTCTTTTCACGGCTCCGGTTTCGGACTCGAATTTCGCCTAAATACTTGAAATTTTACCAGTCCTTGGGCGATCAAACTCGGGTGCACTCGGCGGGGGTCATCGGCGGGTGCAGCGTTAAGCAGTCGACTCGGCTGTTTCTGCACCTCGGTGGTCAGCTGGTTCGGCAACTCGGCGGTCAGCTACCTCGGCAAGGTTCTCGCACACGATGCACACAAAAGTCGCGGGGCACTCGATGTCCTTCTCCGGGAACCTAGTGGTGAGGACTCTGGTCGTGCTGCGGACAGAAGCCTGGTCTACCAAGGCTTAGGGTCCTCGCCTTGCAGCGAGCTCCATTAGGACAGGTCAAAGGTCGGGACGATCCTCGCGCCGGACGTAACCGCTGCGGGACCGTAACTCGTGCTCAGTCTTTTTGGCTGCGTCGTTCCAGAAAGGCAACGGCCACGCGGGCACAACTTGCCGCTCACGTAGACGTTTAAAGTTTTCGTAGTTCATGTCCAGTGGCTTAGTCATCCAGCCGGAGACGGATAGCTGCTCTAATTCTCAGCGCTTGGCTGCAAGTGCTAGGGGCGCAATGCCGTACGTTGCGCACTGTTGTTGTCTGCTGGGGGAAACTCAGGGCAGGGCACGGCGATCAGGCGGAACACTCGGAAAATACCTCTGCAGCACAGGTGTCTGTAACCTCAGTGTGACCTCGGCACTCGGCATCAATCCGGGGCAGGGGGGTCGGCGTTGAATTTTGTCTGGCTGTTCGGGGCGCGCATGCCCGCACACGGGCGTACTTCGCCCGTCTTTGTGGGGACGCACAGGATGTTAGACGCACACGGGCTCGTGCTCATGGTTGCAACCCCTTGGCGGAGATAGTTGCGGTGGGTCTGGTTGACCTCGTCCCTGTAGTGGAAAGGCAGAGGGCGCATTTTCTGGCGGAAGGAATGCGGCATCACCTGTGTCGATGGTGAACTGCTCCACGGTGCACAGCCCAATTTCATCCCTCGGGCGCGCTCGGGCGCGGGCGGCTGCTGCGGCTTATCACCCGCCGCGGCCCTGGCGCTGGCCGACAGCTCCTCCTCCGGGAGGGAGGTGAGGAGGTAGGGGCTGACGAGGTGCACCTCCGCGACCACCGCGTGGCGGCGGATAATACGGCGCGCTCGGGTTGGGTTGGCGGACCTGTACGCTTACCGTCATGCCCATGCAGGGGACTACTTGCCGGTGCACATCAACCTCGTGCAGCTGAGGGTTGTCCGCCGCCAGGAAGAGCCCGGGTCGGGGAG
>NW_026267162.1:2330243-2332552 GCF_000697945.3 Frankliniella occidentalis
TCGGAGGTCTGGAAGGTCTGGAGGGTTCAGGAGGGAGCACGTTGAGGTGCCACCGGGCTGCACGTCGTCAGGTGAAATGTTTGACTTGCTCGTCGCGGTGGTGAGCCTCTAGGAGCTGGAGTCTAGCCGTGGTGCAGGCCGGGTCTGCTGGAGTCTCTGGCTGGACCAGTCAGTCTGCGACTGCAAACTTAAGGGGGCGAAGGGGGTAGTCAATGTCACGGGGAACTCAGCTGCACGCGGATATGTCCTTCAGCCTGTTGGTCGTCGTGGTCAGATCCTCGCGGCTGCAGCAGGCAGACGGATGACTCGTCCATCTGCAGGGCGGGTGGCGACAACGCCGCACAGGGAGGATGCTCCAAGTCTTGACCTCGTCGGCGGGGTCACTGTGCTGCTGTGGGTCACACGTTACCTCGAACAGCTCCGTTTACTTAGCTCGGACGAACGCGCCGTGTCGTTTGTTGCTGTCCCATGCTTCTGCTGGACAGGCGGCAGATGCGGGTGTGTCTCCGACGTGTCTGCGACGTGACGGGAGAAGTCTCGGGGCGGCTGTACAGAGGGAGTCTTGCTTCCTCTGCTCCATCCCTCTGCGCCGCGTGGAGGGCGTCCTCGGGCAAGAGCTCGCTGGAACTGGGATGCTTAGGTCCTGGACCCGTAACTCGAAAATTTGTCAGTCTGGCATTAGTAGAACGCGAGTGGGGTAGGCTGCCTCTTGCAGCAGGCAGTCCTTGGGCGATCAAACTAGGGTGCACTCGGTGGGGGTCATCGGCGGGTGCAGCGTTGAGCAGTCGACTCGGCTGCTTCGGCACCTCGGTGGTCAGCAGCTTCGGCACCTCGGTGGTCAGCTGCTTCGGCAACTCGGCGGTCAGCTGCTTCGGCAACTCGGTGGTCAGCTGCTTCGGCAACTCGGCAGTCACACACAAGTCGCGGGGCACTCGACGTCGTTCTCCGGGAACCTAGTGGTGCGGGCTCTGGTCGTGCTGCGGACAGAAACCTGGTCTACCAAGGCTTAGGGTCCTCGCCTGGCAGCGAGCTCCATTAGGACAGGTCGAAGGTCGGGACGATCCTCGCGCCGGACGTAACCGCTGCGGGACCGTAACTCGTGCTCTCGTGCGCATTACAGATCACCGTTGTAGATGGCGTCGAAATTCGTCGTCCCGATGGTGTGCCCGGGTAGGGAGGGCGGCGTCACTCACGCCAGCTGGGGGTGGCCTTGGCAGTATCTTTGTGGGGGGTCTCCCCATTTTTTGGCTGCGTCGTTTCAGAAAGGCAACGGCCACGCGTGCACCACTTGCCGCTCACGTAGACGTTAAAAGTTCTCGCAATTCATGTCCACTGGCTTAGTCACCCAGTCGGAGACGGATAGCTCCTCTAGCCCTCAGCGCTTGGCTGTTACTGCTAGGGGCGCAGCGCCGTTCGTTGCGCACTGTTGTTGTCTGCTGGGGGCAACTCAGGGCAGGGCACGGCGATCAGGCGGAACACTCGGAAAATACCTCTGCAGCACAGGTGTGTGTAACCTCAGTGTGACCTCGGCACTCGGCATCAATCCGGGGCAGGGGGGGTCGGCGTTGAACTTTGTCAGGCTATTCAGGGCGCGCATGTCCGCACACGGGCGTACTTCGCCCGTCTTTTTGGGGACGCACAGAATGCTGGACGCCCACGGACTCGTGCTCATGGTTACAACCCCTTGGCGGAGGTGGTTGCGGCAGGTCTGGTGGACCTCGTCCCTGTAGTGGAAAGGCAGAGGGCGCATTTTCTGGCGAAAGGGGTGCGGCATCACCTGTGTCGATGGTGAACTGCTCCCAGGTGCACAGCCCAATTTCATCTCCTTCCGCGAAGATGTCAAAGAACTCTCTCAGGAGGGCGGCCACTCGGCTGCGTTCCTCGTCCGAGATGTCCTCGCAGGCGTCGACCAGTTTCTGTAGATCGGGTGGGAGCGGCTCGTCCGCGGGGAGCTCGCGCCGGGCGCGCTTGGGCGCGGGCGGCTGCTGCGGCTTATCGCCCGCCGCGGCCCTGGCGCTGGCCGACAGCGCCTCCTCCGGGAGGGAGGTGAGGAGGTAGGGGCTGACGAGGTGCACCTCCGCGACCACAGCATGGCGGCGGATAATACGGCGCGCTCGGGTTGGGTTGGCGGACCTGTACGCTTACCGTCATGCCCATGCAGGGGACTACTTGCTAGTGCACATCAACCTCGTGCAGCTGGGGGTTGTCCGCCGCCAGAAGCAGCCCGGGTCGGCGAGGCAGTCGGCCCGATTTGGCGCTCACGCCCGATGCGGTGCTCACACCCGATGCGGCGCTCACGCCCGATGCGG
>NW_026267162.1:2332602-2334606 GCF_000697945.3 Frankliniella occidentalis
GGGGTCATTCCCAGGAAAGCCTTCAAGGTGCCAACGGCAGTTCAAGCATGGTTGGCCACCCAGCTTGACCGTGTGCTACTTGAAGGGAAGGCGGCCATTATCAAAACCCACGCTTTCCGATCACTGCAGCAATACCTCCGTTGTAGCACCACACCCAACTGGGGCCACGAGGTCACAATGCTGCCACAGTGCCGTTCCGTTGTAGCCGCACAGGCCTCGATGCATCATGGTCCGATGGCTCTGGTCACTGCGGTCACGTTCCATGCGGGCGTCCTCGTGGGCAGGCACACGTCCGGTTGCGACACGATGGTCACGGCGTGGAGAACGATGAGGCTGGAGAGCTGTCCAGTGTTGTCCGGTGCCTCACTGCGTCGCAGGGCGTCCTCTGCACGGCAGTCGGCTGACAATTCTGCAAACTACTACATCCGCAGGCCACGCGAGTCCCCGCCGGGCTGTTCTCATCGTCGTGCTTACAACAGTCCCGTCGAGCAATACCTTGGCGACGTGGGCATAGTTACGCGTATTCACGGGACACCTCAAGTACAGGCTCAGGTCGTGCAAGGCTTGGAGACCCGAATCAGCACATGATTAGGGTGCCAGCATCGGCACTAACTGCGGCTTCTGCTGCGTCTCCTCGTGTAGCTCCTGGTGTAGCTCCTTGCGTTGCTCCTGGAGTAGCTCCTGCTGCGGCTCCTGCTGCGGCTCCTGCTGCGGCTCCTGCTGCGGCTGCTGCGGCTTCTGTACCTGCTGTGACTCCAGCGCCTGCTGGCGCAGGAGCGGCTGCGGCCTCTCGTGGTGAGCAGCGCGTCGCAGGACTGCGCCTGGTGTCCTTGGCCTCCACACCGATAGCAACGTCTCCCGCGCCAACGAGTGGACGAGGCACTGGATCCAGTTCCGTTAACGGCAAATGGGCGGGCTGGAGCGGGAGTGGGCGGGTCGTGGGTGCTGTCCCCTGGGATGTCGTACAGCGAGGCCCACTCGATTGCTTCCGCCAAGGTGGACAACGGCTGCCGCTGGGCATCACGGCGCAGCGTCTCGCCCCGCAGGCCGTCTATGAAGTAGTGGAGGACCTGGGCAGGGTTAGGGGCCGCGTCACCTGGCAGCTGCCAGAAAAGCGTCTGCAGCCGCATCCCGTAGGCGTGTGCAGTTTCTCGGGGGAGCTGACGGCACGACCGGGCGGCTATGTCTGAGCCGAATGCGCTGCGCCGCCTGGCGAAGGCCTCGGTGAGCGCCTCGGAGATCCGCGTGAAGGACCGCTTGTCCTCGGCAGGCAGCGCGGTGTAGTGGGTGCGCGCCTCGCCGGACAGGCAGGCGACGAGGGCCGCGATGCGGGAGGCCTCACTGTAGCCGCGCAGAACAGCCGCTGTCTGCTCGACGTGCTCCGTGAAGTCCCACGAGCCGTCGTAGGTGGGGAGCCTGGGGAACTGGATCGGCCGCTCCAAGAGGTGACCGTGCACGGGCCGCACGGGCGCCGCCAACAACCTGGGGCTAGACGGCTGGAGCGTCACAGTGTTCGATGAGGCACTCCGCCCACGCAGCTCCTGCAGCTCCACTGACAGTCTCTGGTTGCACTCGACGGCCCGCCGCAAGCTCTCCATGAGCGTGGTCTGGTTGGCAGCCAGCGAGCGCACCAACGAGCGCAGCTCCGCATCGCTGTCCGGGACGGCCGTAGCGTCTCCTCGCGCACCTACCTCACTGTCATTGAGGCGGTGGTGGTGACCAGCAGTTCGTTGCCGTTTCTCGGAGTAGGCGGCGTCATTCGCCATCCCGGTGTCCGTCGCGGGGCGAGGGAGGGTCCGGGTTCGGGATTTCGGGGAGAGCGTGCGTCAGTAACACCGCTGCCACCAGTGTTATGACCCGCGGTCGGTAGCAATGGCCCGGGTGTAGGCAGGTCTCGGTGCAGGGATGGGGTGACAAGGAGGACAAGTGTGTACGTCTGTACTCGGAAGCTCGTGTATTCAGACTGGACTGGACTAGAGTGTGAGCCGAGGAACCCTGGCAACC
>NW_026267162.1:2336953-2339535 GCF_000697945.3 Frankliniella occidentalis
TGGCCGATGCGCCGTTCGTGGCCGATGCGCCGTTCGTGGCCGATGCGCCACACAGGCGAGCCACACAGGCTGAGCCACACAGGCTGAGCCACACAGGCTGAGCCACACAGGCTGAGCCACACAGGCTGAGCCACACAGGCCTCGGCAACTACGGTCTCTGTCACACTGAAAACCATAGGGCAGGGACACGGGGACACTGACAAGACCGCTTGTCGCTCATCCGGGCACATCGTGCAGTAAATGACGAGGGCCGGTGCTGAGCATTTAGGTGGGGGTCATTCCCAGGAAAGCCTTCAAGGTGCCGACGGCAGTTCAAGCATGGTTGGCCACCCAGCTTGACCGTGTGCTACTTGAAGGGAAGACGGCCACTATCAAAACCCACGCTTTCCGATCACTGCAGCAATACCTCCGTTGTAGCACCACACGCAACTGGGGCCGTTTCGTTCCGTTATTGTAGCTACACAGGTCTCGATGCGTCATGGTCCGGTGCGACACCCAGGTCCGATGCGACACCATGGTCCGGTGCGACACCATGGCCCGGTGCGGTGTCGGCGAAGGCACCACTCGCGCGACTGGCCAGCAAGGGCAGAGTTGTCGGCGCCGGTAGCAGCTCGGGGCGCACGCACGTTGGCCGTCTCCGGGTCTCTCCTTCAAACAGCACTAGAGCTTCTCCTTGGGAGCTGGGTGCTACGAAGACTGCGTCTTAGGATCCGCGTCCTGGCTCTGGTCACTGCGGTCACGTTCCATGCGGGCGTCCTCGTGGGCAGGCACACGTCCGGTTGCGACACGATGGTCACGGCGTGGAGAACGATGAGGCTGGAGAGCTGTCCAGTGTTGTCCGGTGCCTCACTGCGTCGCAGGGCGTCCTCTGCACGGCAGTCGGCTGACAATTCTGCAAACTACTACATCCGCTGGCCACGCGAGTCCCTGCCGGGCTGTTCTCATCGCCGTGCTTACAACAGTCCCGTCGAGCAATACCTTGGCGACGTGGGCATAGTTACGTGTTTTCAGCGGACACATCAATTCCAGTTTTGGTTCGGGGCTGCTTGGGCACTAGCTGTGGCTCCTGCTGCTCCAGTCACGGTAGATACTCCGGGTGACGACTCCGGGTGACGACTCCGGCTTCGGCGGCTCCAGCTGCTGCAGCTGCTACGGCTCCGGCCGCTGCTCCGACTACCTTGGCTGCGGCTACGACTGCGGCGACTGCCGTAACTGCGGCTGTGGCTCCTCCTAGAGCTGGTCTGTTCGCGGCCCCTCGTGCTGAGCGGCGCGTCACAGAACTGCGCCTGGTGTCCTCTACCTCCGCACCGGTAGCAACGCCTTCCGCGTGCTAGGCTGGACGAGGCACTGGGCCCGGCGCCGTCAACAACAACCGGGCAGGCTGGTGCGGTGTGCTCGTGTGCGCCATCCTCCACAGCATCATCATCTACCGAGGCCCAGTTGATGGCGTCCGCCAGGGTGGTGAACGACTGGCGCTGGGCGGCACGGCGGAGCGGCCCGTCCCGCAAGCCATCTAGAAAGTAGTGCAGGACCTGGGCGGGGTCATGGGCACCTGGAAGCTGCCAGAACAGCATCTGCAGCCGCATGCCAAAGGCGTGCGCAGTCTCCTGAAGTAGCTGGCGACAGGTCCGGACGGCCACCACTCTGCCGTAGGCGCTGCGGCGCCTCGCAAACGCCTCAGAGAGCGCCGCGCTGATCCGTGAGAAGGACTGCTTAACCTCGGCCGGCAGCGTGCTGTAGTAGGTGCGGGCAGCGCCGGTAAGACTGGCGACGAGGGCCGCGATGCAGGAGGCCTCGTTGTAGCCGCGCAGGACAGCCTCTGCTTGGTCGGCGTGCTCCACGTAGTCCCACGAGCCGTCGTAAATGGGAAGACTGGGGAACTGGACCGGCCGCTCGGAGGGGTGGCCGTACACGGGGGCGGGCATCGTCACCAAGCTAGAGCTAGACAGCGGAGGTGTCACAGAGGTCGAGGGGGCACTCCGCGCAATCCGCTCCTGCAGCTCCGCCAAAAGTCTCTGGTTGCATTCGGCGGCCCGCCGCAAGCTCTCCATGAGCGTCTCCTGCGTCTCAGCCGACGAGCGCACCAGCGAGCGCAGCTCAGCAACGCTGTCCGGGACAGCGACAGCCGCGTCCCCTCGCACACGTACCTCTGCGCCCGACAGCGGGGCCATGGGGGCCCCGGAACGGCTCGCACTAGGCGTCACCTCGTAGCTCGGGTCACCGCTGCGACTGTCATTGAGGCGATGGTGAGCAGCAGTCGGGCGCCGTTGCTCGAAGTAGGCGTCGTCATTCTCCATCCCGGTGTCCGTCGCGGGGCGGGGGAGGGTCCGGGTTCGGGTTCGGGTTCGGGTCCGGGTTCGGGATTTCGGGGAGAGCGTGCGTCAGTAACACCGCTGCCACCAGTGTTATGACCCGCGGTCGGTAGCAATGGCCCGGGTGTAGGCAGGTCTCGGTGCAGGGATGGGGTGACAAGGAGGACAAGTGTGTACGTCTGTACTCGGAAGCTCGTGTATTCAGACTGGACTGGACTAGAGTGCGAGCCGAGGAACCCTGGCAACCCGACAATAGGTGCCCGCGAGAGA
>NW_026267163.1:0-6992 GCF_000697945.3 Frankliniella occidentalis
GGGAGACAGAGAGACAGAGAGGGAAGGGAGGGATGGGGGTGAGAACGAAATAAGGAAAAGCGCCGCGAGACTGCACCTGGGCCGGTGGGGCGAAAATGAGCAAATTCTGAGAGGACAGAAGGTGTGCGGCACCGTCATGATCTTCCTCCCCCTCTTCCTCCCGACCATTCAAAAAATGTAATTTCGTTCTAAGGACACGCTGCTCAACTCTACACAACGCTACACAACAACGGCGTGTTTCGGGGCGCACTGGGCTATACACACAAATAATGTGCTGCCGCGCGAACGTCTCGCTCTCCCCACAAATACGGCGACTGGCATGCGACAGTTTTCACGGTGGGATGCACAACAAACACAGCCTCATCAGTCAGGCCTCCCCCGGCCCTCTGCTCTCCCGTCGCTATGGGGGGACATATGTTTCTGTTCTGAGAAAAAGTTGCTTGTGGTTATTTTTTTTCCCTGGTCCGTCACTTTGAGTTATTGTGGGGCTGTCCTGCCGCCATTCGGTCACTGCCAATGTGTGACTGTTTGTATTCGGTGTTCCAGAGAGCTGCGTTCTCTTCCCAATCTCGAGGCGATAGAGGAGGGAGTGTTCAGCACGCTCACCAAGTTACGGTCAATGTAAGTGGTTTTTAACTTTAAACGATGGTACCCCTTTTATACATTTCTTCAAGAAAGACGTCGCATTTCTTTCCCATTTAGATACATCCTGGACGTGCCTAAGCTCAAGGTCATACCCCACGGCGTGTTCGACGGCCTTTCGCCCGCTTTCAAGGTTTTGTAAGTATAGCAGGGAGATTAGGAACCCCAATTCCATCTCATCTCAACAAACCTATTACAAATTCACCCTTATCTTTCTTTCCCTTTTTTTTATTTAGGAGGATAAGTCGGACGGGGTTGAGCGAGATTCCCCACATCTCCAGCATCGGGCCGGACCAAATCCTGGACCAAATGTAAGGGCTCGCTGAAAAAGAAAAGAATCACACAATCTGTTCTTCACTTTATTCCGTGCCTCTAGTGTTGGCTATCACCACGACGGCCACACATACGTACTTCACTCGAGCGCCTCCCACCCCCACAATGGCACTCAAAGTGTCACTGACCCCGCGCACTTTCTCACTACTTTTCTTTTCGCCGCGCAGAGACTTGGAGAGCAACGAGATACAGACCGTCGCCTCGCAAGCAGTCCGAGTCCGAGCCAACAGCTTGTGAGTACACTGCCCCGCCGGCAACTGTCCCACGGGGACCGCTCGAGCGAGCCATGGCGTGCACGCCGAGTGAGAGTGGGGGGGAATGCGGAAGGGAGGGATTTTACACTGTAGTTGTACGACCGAGCAGGTCTTCGTGCCGGGCACAGGTGTCCCTCCCTCGCGTCCTCATCCATAACAATACGGACGGGACGACGCGACATTGCCACGACGCATCGCGCGGGTGCGATGCCCTGCTACTCCTCCCTGCCCCTTGTTTTTCTCATGCTTCTGCTTCTCCTCCCGCTCCCTGTTTTCTTTCTGATACCGCCTCAGCTCCTCGAGCCTCCTTCTCCGGCTAGTCCGGCTCCTCCTCCGCATCCAGCTCCTCTACTGGCTCCTCCTGCCTTCTCCTCGGGCTCCTCAACCTGCTCCTCCCTTCCGCTCCTCCTACTCCCGCTTCTCCACCTCCACCCTGCTCCTCCACCCCGCTGCTCCACCCTGCTCCTCCGGCTCCTCCTTCAGATCCTCCTCCGGCTTCTCCTCCGGCTCCTCCTCCAGCTCCTCTTCCGGCTCCTCCTCCGGCTCCTCCTCCGGCTCCTCCTCCTGCTCCTCCTCCTGCTCCTGCTCCTGCTCCACCCGCTCCTCCTTCCACTGCTTTCTGCTTCACCCTCTCGCTCCTCCGGCTCCTCCTCCGGCTTCTCCTCCGGCTCCTCCGCCCGCTCCTCCTCCGCCCGCTCCTCCTTCCTCTCCTTCTGCTTCTTCCTCTCGCTCCTCCGCTCCCCTGGATGTAATGCAAGTGGCTCGGGGCGGGCCGCGGAGCGCCTGCAGGGTAGGCCGTCCCGCCGGGCGCGCCTGTCGCGCGGGTCTGCCCGCCCGGCCCCTGCGGCGGTCGCCGAGGCTGTCGCTGCTGCAGCGCCGTTACGCCACCTCCCATCGCCGCCACCGCAGCGCAGCCCGGCGCCGGGGCGACGACACGCCGAGTCGAGTTCGACTCGGAGTTCGGCGGTTTCGGGTTTCGCCCCCCGTGTCCGCACCGTCCGCCCTCGTCGACGCGCTTGCGTAACTACGACAACGAGGAGGGGTAGTTTGGTGATTCGGTGCATGTGCCACTTGTTACAACCGTCGGTAATGGTTGCAGACTCCTGGACTACAACGTCATCGAGGAGGTGCAGGTCGCGGCCTTCAACGGCTCCGAAATCGCAGAGCTGTAAGTATGCCACGACGAAAATTGTGAGAGTAATTGCACAAATTGGGGTCGTGTTCCCGCAGGAAGACCTTCCGGATTTGTGCTTGGGTTGAATGGGCAAAACGCGTTCCTTGCTACGTGCGTGACCACTGTGTGGTCACGTTTTGCTGGTTTCTCCGACCTCCGACCCCCCAAGATGAACAGCCGCGTGTTAACACGGAACGTTAATACAGAACGTGTTAACACGCTTCGTGATGACATCCGGGTAGCATAGAGGCAGACAGACGATGGGGGTGCACGAGGCGAAAAGGAACACAAGAAGGGGCGGCGGAAACCGTTGGGCGAGATGTGAGGAGACAGCAGCAGCAATAACAAGCGATGACGATTGTGTTTCAGGAGCCTCAAGGGGAATCGGAAGCTCACGCGGCTCTCTCTCGGGGCGTTCCGGGGGCTCTCCTCACTCCGGAAACTGTAAGTGGAGCTGACCGAACTGGCCAACAACACACTGTAATGTAAGGAGACGAGCGGGAACGAGGACGAGGAGGGGTTGCGGTTGCACTCGCCGACCGACCCGGATGGATCCCTTATTTCCCGGAGATGCGTCCGCGATATCGCAACAATAATGGCAACTATAAATCTGACGAGCAAATGACTATTCCCCTTTTCCTTTGGTTTATTTGTACTGAGAAAAATGTAGCCTTTGAACGTAGATGATACCAATGTGACCTAAGTTCGGATTTTTTTCTCTGAAGTTTCTGAGAGTTTTGAAGCCACAACTCTTGTGTGAGCATGTTATATTGTAATTCGTAGGGACCTGTCCCAAACTTCCATCTCGGAGCTGCCGACGGAGGGCCTGCGCCACCTGGAGGAGCTGCGCGTGGAGAACACCGACACGCTCACCACCATACCGTCCGTGTACAACTTTGTGGTGAGTGTGAGACGCCGAGACTTACGACCATACGGCCGCCATAACGTGAGACTGGCGAAAGGGGTGAGCGGGACTAACAGGACCGACGACGGGGCTCTTGCGTAGGACTTGAAGACGGCCCGCCTGACGTACGCCTTCCACTGCTGCGCCTTCGCCCACCCGCAGATCCACGACATCAACAAGCACGAGGAGCATCTGGTGAGTCCAATTCGATCCAAGACAAAAATCACAACAATATTTTTAAAAAATGCGCAAATGCAAGTAAAATAAGCGAGTTCTTTGTTTGGCAGCGCATGGTGGACAACATCATGACGGCGTGCCGGGACCTGGAGGCGGGCCGCGTGAGCCCCGAGGTGATGGCCGAACTGCTCGAGTCCGTCTGGGGGTCGAGGCCGCGCACCCGCCTCGTGCGAGCCGCCCCGGGGGGCGGCTCGGGGGGCGGCTCGGGCGACGGCTCGGGCGCCGGCGAGGAGTACGCCGAGGACGACGCGGCCCTCGGCTGGGGCGACGACGTCTACGAAGACAGAGGCCGGCTGGACGAGTACGTGTGCGACCATCATGTTTGAGATCCCGTGGCAAAGGCGGATTGCTTACTTTCTCCCTCTGACGGCAGCTGGGGCGTCGACGCGGGCCTCGGCACCTCGCCGCCGCTGCACGTGTTCCTGGCCCCGGAGCACGAGCACGGCGGCGCCTTCGGCGACCTGGTGGACGTGGAGCCCGGGTACGCCTCGGACCAGGCCGACACCCTGGAGCGGCGGGAGCACGCCGACGACGCCGGCGGCCACAACCACGGCGTGTTCCACGACGTGGCCACCCTGCCGCCCAGGATCCTGCAGGCCATGTGCGGCAACGTGTCCAAGCAGTGAGTGATGTTCTAGCCAGGGGTAGAAGTCACCATTCCAGGCCACCTGCTTCGAAGACAGATTGCTCTGTCTCGTCGTCGTGCAAAAAAGTTGCGCTGCCATGTGGTGTGGCACCAGGTCCTGTTGAGGGCGGAGTAAGCGATGGTTGACAGGACAGGCCGATTGAAAGCGACCACCTGGGGAGAGCTCATAGAGCTCGTAGGTCCTCCCGTATCACACCCGCCTTACCAACCACCTCCCCTCCCCATCATAAAGGAGATGGGGGCGGGGGCTTTCTGGAAACAGAAGCGGATCCATGGGATGAGAAGGATAAGAAGTGGGGTGGTGGGGAAGGGAGGTGTCACCGGTGGCTGTTACTGCTGAATGGCAGACAGGAGAGGCGGCCCCGTTTATTCATTCTGCTATTTTACGCGAGCCTCCGCCGTCGCGTGTGGGACAGGTGACGTGCCGGCTCTCCGGGGTTCGCTCGCGCGGACGGTTTTCAGCCCAACGTCAGAGTGCACGCGAAAAAAAAAAAAGATTCCGTCGTAAAAAAGTTCCATGTTTTGTTTTATCGGACAATGAGATAGGGAGTGCTTGGCCGGTTATTTGATACGCGATATCGGTATTACAAATCTTTTTCCCCGGGTTTTGTTTTCCTCGTTAGTGAAGTACGTTTCAGCTGAGGCGGACACGCGCTAACGCCACATCCCGACGGCGGGCAGACAATTATTGTCTAAGCGTTCACACTACTGTCGCCACCTGCACAGCACGCCGCCGGCTACAGGGAAGATCCTTTGATCATTTAGTGATGTGCTGGCGAGGCCGGGGTGTGGTGGCGGCGGTGGTGTGTGGTGGTGGGCGGCAGCCGGCAGCCGGCATCTCTTGAAGGTCAATGGGTTAGATCCCCTAGGGGGGGCACACGGGAGGCGGCGGGCGGCAAGATACGCACTCACCCCAGCCCGCGGGCGCCGCACCCGACCGCACCCCTAGGCCCAGGGGGAGGGGCACACCGACGCTAACGACGGCCTCCCTCTGACCACAGCGTGCCGTCGGTGGAGTGCAGCCCCGCCCCCAACGCCCTCAACCCCTGCGAGGACATCATGGGCTACCCGTGGCTGCGCGGCCTCGTGTGGCTCGTCGTGCTCTGCACCGTGGCCGGCAACGTGGCCGTGCTGGCCGTGCTGCTGGCGCACGCGGCCGCCCTCACCGTCGCGCGCTTCCTCATGTGCCACCTCGCCTTCGCCGACCTGTGCATGGGCCTGTACCTGCTGCTGCTCGCCGCCATGGACCTGCGCTCGCACGGCGAGTACTTCAACTACGCCTGCGCCTGGCAAGTCGGTAAGGAGCTCCGGTCGCACCCCCTCGAGGACCTACACCCAAGGGGTACTTCTCTGCCAAAAAAAAAATGTAGAAAAAAATCAGCGCACACCCAATTTTTTTTCGAAAAAGTTGAAAAAAATCAACTAAAATCAAGAAAACAGAAAAATCCCCGTGAGCATGAATTTACAGTGAAGTACCCCTTGCCTACACCTGACTTTGGAGGCTGGCATGCAAATAATCTGCTCTTCACTTTCTCGCAGAGAGGGGCTGCATGGTGGCGGGCTTCCTGACCATCTTCTCGTCCCAGCTGTCCATCTACACGCTGTGCGTCATCACGCTGGAGCGCTGGGTCGCCATCACGTACGCCATCGACCTCAACAAGCGGCTGCGCCTGGGCGCCGCCGTGTACGTCATGGCCGGCGGCTGGGTGTACGCCATCACCATGGCGGCGCTGCCCCTGGTGGGGGTCTCGTCCTACTCCAGCACCAGGTAGGCGACCGGGCGGGGGTGGCCCCCGCGACCGGCCCATGGTGCACATTCTGGGAGGGGGGCCATTAGCGATAAGGAGGAAGGGCCTATCTGAGGGCCCAACTCAGGGCCCGCGCCACTCAAGGGCGTAACGAGCAGCTGGAATATCCAGGCGAGGCCCTCCACCCTCCAGGAGGCCTCGAGGGGACCGCAGTGCCGTCGTTCACGGGCTGCGATTATTCCAGGGCAGATGGCACAAAGAAGCCCAGGGATGCCCCCCCCCCCCCCTTCCGGCTTGGTTGCCCCTCTGACAAAGAATCTCTCTCCTTGCCCCGCACACAGCATCTGCCTGCCGATGGACTCGAGGGACGCCCCCGGGATGACGTATCTGGTGGTGCTGCTGTTCGTGGCGGCGCTGGCCTTCGCCGTGGTGCTCATCTGCTACATCCACCTGTACTTGTCGCTGGGCCACAACACGCTGCACGGCCGCCCCCCAGCCCGGCCGGGGCAGCCGCCGCGCGCCCGCCGCGGCCTCGGCCTCGCCGCCATGCGGCGGCCGGCGGCCGGCACGGACGAGGGCTCGTGCCGCCGGCGCAAGGAGCTCAGCTTCGCCAACAAGATGGCCATCCTGGTGCTCACGGACTTCACGTGCTGGGCGCCCATCGCCTTCTTCTCCATGACGGCGCTCGCCGGCGCGCCCCTCATCTCCGTCACCAACTCCAAGATCCTGCTCGTCTTCTTCTACCCGCTCAACGCGTGCGCCAACCCCTTCCTGTACGCCATCACCACCTCGCAGTACCGGCGGGACCTCTGCATGTTGCTGGCCAGGTACACATAGACCGTATAGTGTAGTGTTGTCCGGTGGGCCTTGCTCGCCGTGTGACCTCCTGATCTACCCCACTAACTGACCCTGGTTTGGCGCGGGTTTCAGGTTGGGGATCTGCACGCAGCTCGCGCATCGCTACAAGCTGGCATACCACTCCTCGCCCACGTCGCACAACTCCAACAACCAGCCCATGGCGCTGTGCCATCGCGGGGGCGGCGGGGGCGGTGGG
>NW_026267163.1:7042-8168 GCF_000697945.3 Frankliniella occidentalis
AAAGACAGGGACGTTTGTGTTGTGTGTGTGTGTGTGTGTGTGTGTGTGTGTGTGTGAGTGCGCGCGCGCGCGTGCGCGTGAATGTATGTTTGTACACCTGACCATGATATAAACACAACGCGCGCACGCGGGGCTAGTCCTCGGACCTGATGGAGAGCGCGCCGAGGCTCCTCCAACGATGTTTTTGTTGTTTTTCAGAGCGAATTCGCTCGCTTTTTTTTCTTTTCATTTGAAATAAAAGAAACACTGCCGCGTGAGCACGGCGCTGCTTTATGCCCCGGGGCCATAGACAGGCCATAGCATGCATGTCGGGAGCATGGAAAAAAAGAAAGAAAGAAAAAAGAAACCCGGTGAAACCGTCTACAGCAGATTTCCTAGGAATTTACCTCAATCGGGTCAGTGAGCATCGGGTCCAGCTGCACTACAAAATCAAGTAAGCGCTTTCGCCTTGGACAGGAGGTGGAGGTAGAAACCTTCTTTAGAAACGTACATATTCTCGCACCACCGCTCAGGGGCAGTGCGAAACGCACAAGCCTCTTCCGGCGGGTTACGCAGTACCTTGAGAGCGAGCTTAACGGAGAATTACACGCAACAAATGCGTTGTGAGGACGCTTCAAAACATCGCATCCCCGCCTTCAATTAAACTGCCTTATTCTGGTGCAAGAGAGGGTGTAGCGCTCCGAGATTCCTCCACACAAAAGGAAACCCCTCTCCGCGTTGCGTCAGCTAAAAGCGCCGTTTTCTTTTCTGTTGCAAAAGGGCGCAAGCTGAAAGTGCGTGACCGGGCGGCTCACCAGACGACACAACATTCTCACGGCATACGGGCCGCATCGGGCCGCGCCGGGGCCGCAGCGTCCGCCTGCCGCCGAGCTACTAAGGCGGCTGCGCTGGCGGAGCGGCCGGGCGCAGACAATAGGGCTTATCTCCCCTCTGTGTGTGTGCACGTCTGCGAGTGTGTGCGTGTGTGTGTGTGTGTGGTTACCGTGCAAAATGTATGCGCCGCCCCGGCTGTATCGCGTTGCTAGACGAAGAGCCCCCCTCCCCCTTGTTCTCAACCCCATCCTCCCGCAGCGGTCTGGAGGGACGGAAAGGGATGTGCACGCCAGGGGGGTGAGGTGGGGGGGGG
>NW_026267163.1:9463-12542 GCF_000697945.3 Frankliniella occidentalis
CTGCCCCGCGCAGAGCACGACTGGTTTGTCCACGCACTCCGCTGCGCCTTTTCAAATGGCCGCGCGCCCGACCGCGCTGCTCATTCGCTTTACAGGCCCGCGCGTCGTTGTGTTGTCATTGCGATTCGACGCGCGCGCTCCTCCGCACGTTGGGTTGCCTACCCGCCACGGCTGCCACGTGCTTCGGCACCCTCCCTACCCCGTCCCCGCTTTCCCTTTCTCTCTCGACGCCCCCTCCCTCCTCACCCCTTGAGCACTACAGCTCCCCCCTCTCTCTTGCCGAGCCGCCCTAAGCGCGGCGAACCTAATTTGTTTGCCATTGTTTCCCGCCATATTAGCGCCCCCTCCCCCACTTTTGCCATCTCCCGAGCCGCCCTCATTCCTTTTCTCTAAAGTTTCCTTTTTTCCCCAGCTTGGAGAGGCCCCCGCCCGAGCCAAGCAGTGGCTGCTTTCCCGCTCGTTCTGACCGGAAATTGAGAGAGCGAGAGAGAAGGGGGTGGGGGTTGGTGAGAGAGCGAGAGGAAAGAGAGAGAGAGCAAATTTTTGGGGAGAGGGGGTAGGGGCCGTTGAAGTGTCCCTTTCTGGCCGGCTGTTGCTGGCCGCCTGCCGCTGCCGCTCGGGTGCCGGCCCACTGCAGCAGGGAACGTGGTCGTGAACGAGAAAGCGAGAGGAGGGGAAAATATCAGCAAGGTCCTGCTCTCTGCGGTTTTGGATCGCAACCCCGCAGCACTAGGCGAGCACTGCACTGCTGGCTGCTGACCGGCCGTAGGCGGAGACGCTCGCCGCGACCTACATTCCCTCTCCCAGCCCGGCTGGGCAGAGGCAGCAGAGTTCTCTTGTGCCACAGTGGTGTCCAATACCCCGCCATCAATACGGTGTCCAGCGCCTACAAGGGGTCATTCGTCAGCGCCAGCAGGCCGCCGCCGCCCTGCCTCTGCCGCCCGGCCGGCCAGCTGGCGCGAGGGGCTCCTACCAACCACCACACGAGAAACATCAAATATCCGAATATCGAAGGGTGTATTTCGTTGCCGCCTCTTTTGCCCGCGGTTCCTAGGGCCTCCAAACCGTAATACGTCTTGCATGCGCCACTTCGACACCTCGACAAACGGGGGGTCGTCTCGTGTCGTCTTATACGCCGATCGTCTTATACGGGGCATAACTCAAAGATGATTTTTTTTCTGCAGAGTTCGGTTTGCGTTTCCATTAGCGATAAATGATCGGTTCGGGTGCTTTGATGAGAGTGAAGGAGGTCAGAGGACGCCCCTCTGAGTCGAGGGGAGGGCGGACCCATTCAAGGCCTGAGCCCGACGAGGGGCGCAGGGGCGGCGGGCGGCGGGGACACTGCAGCACCTGCAGGCGAGCGACGGTGCTTCACCGCGTCAAAGGAAGCCCTGGAGCTATTGCATTGCGCAACGAGTCGTACACCTTCCAAGCAATATCAATTACGGAATGCTGTCAGAAAGGACGCCAACGTGGTGCCTTCCCGAGAAACGGGAAATGAAAATAGGTACAGGTACGGGTAAATGTACACACTTCACGGCCGAATAAACGTGTTCGGGCAGTGCACAGTGCACGGGCACAGCTCACTCGGAAGGAAAATATTACTCACCGTACCTAGCGAGATACGTGCGCCAAGATGGAGTCCTTCGCCAAGAAAGACACAAAGTACAGTAGACTGCTGTCTGCTTGTTGCCTCGTTGGAATCAGAGCGTAAACCAAGCACTACAGATCGGCACATGTGGCAATACGATCCACACGAAAAGACACGATGCACACGAGCAGTACACGGAATGCAGTCAATAACAAAACGTTTCGAAACGCGAAGGACACTTGTCTAGCACTCGCTTGCGTTCGCGGCATGCACGGTTTAGAGTGGCTACGATTGTCATTTAGTGGATACATTCTAGCTGAAAGTCAGCCAATCAGAGGCCTCGAAAACCCAATAGAACGTTTCCAATAAATGACAATCGTAGCCAGTCTAAACCGTGCATGAGAAAGTTTTCGAGGCTGTCAGTTGTCAGGCAGAGATGTACCGGAAGTAGCTTTATTTTGTTGGCTTTCAAATTAATTATTATTTCGGTTTTTCATAAAGCGACAGTAAAAATACCGTGTGCTCAGAAATTGCAGTCAAACTAAATAAGAGCTACCCCGAACGAAATTTTTGTCGCTAGTCAGAACTGATAAGAACGGTCCGTCAATTTCTCATACATACTTCTTTCTAGTCATTTTCAAAATATAGTTCGCGGCGGTTTGTGATATTTGTTTTTGTCGTTTTTCGTGGTTTCATTATTATTTTGATCACTGTAAAGTGGTGTTGAATTTTAAAAACAGTAAGTGAGATGGTCTGTAGTGGAAAAGTGATCATTTCGTTCGTACAACACCACATCGGCGACTGTTGATTCTCCGCCAAGAGGTTATGTACTCTACTAGTTTCCACATCATGACGACAATGCTTGTACTTCGCCCACTATCTGAACCGGCAGGGATGGATCGTGTTTTGTGTAATTACATAACATCTGAGGTACGTAGAATTTCGAGTTGTGTAATAGTGTTGTGGCGCAGCACCTTTGTCATTTAGGGACCGTTCATATACTACGTAGTTCATTTTGGGGGGAGGGGGGGTTCAAAGCCTTGCACTACGGTCGTTCACGGAGAGGGGGGGGGGGCAGGCGCTGGTCACGTAGTATTCGACATACTCCTGTTTTGCGCTAGCAAAACGCCTCGTCGTCTGCTCTGATTCGTTCTAATAGACTCCTTCCGACTACAATTTTATCCGTTTGGCGCTATCTTTCACCGTTTGGTCGCTAGGCGTTTCCTAGCTTGTGCGCCACTTTTTAGATGGAAACAAAATATGGTTTTACTATGTGACCGGTGGGGATAAGTGGGGTTGGCTTGTCAGACGCAAAGCTGTCTGTTGGTGCACTGACGCTTCGCTTCCTCGTACAGACGGGCTTGGATTCACAATATACGTACAGCCATGCTATGTGCGACATGTCTTCTGCAATTGTTATTTTCTAAATTATTTTGATGAGCATTTTGTGGTTCTGTCTCACGGGGTCGTCCTCCCGTTCTCACCCAT
>NW_026267163.1:12712-13569 GCF_000697945.3 Frankliniella occidentalis
TTCAAAAAATGCCCAAAAATGAACTACGTAGTATATGAACGGTCCCTTAACAGCAGCCCCACCCCCGCCCCCCACCCCTGCTGAGCTGCTGCTGCTTTGCCAGTGGTGTGACCAAGAGTTTCAAACACTCATCTTTTTTATTGGTTGTTACATAGCTGAGGCATGCGTTTTGCATTTAAACCATTCATGTCTATCGTTGGTATTTATAAGGTCTACTTTCAGATAAGACCGTTTGACTGGCAGTCCTGACTGTTTAAAATTAGTGCGAACATTGGAAGTACTGTTTTTCCCCTCCTCAGAGTAATTGTCAACGAACATTGTCACCAAATCTTTCTCCGTGTCACTTCAGCCAATAATTTGAGAGTAGTATTGAGATGCCACATTCAATGTTGCCTAAAATTATCTAGGTTTTCTGTCAGGTGCATTGTTTAAAGTAGGTGTCGTTCTATAGGACTATTACAAATTATAGAATTACATTTTCCCTTTTTTCACTGAAACATCTAAATGTTTCAGGGCCAGATCTTGGATTATGTACATTTTATTGAAATTGAGTTTTGCACTTCGCTGAGGCAAACTAAATCATTCTTGGTTTTATGAAACACACTTGGACCAGGAAAGTAAATGAATGTGATGCGAGACTGGTTTTTTTCTGGGTGAATGGTGTTTTGTGTGGCACCGCCAAGTTGCCCGGCGAGCGTCCAGCCCAAACGACACTCCTTCGCGGCCTCGTTCAAAAACTTCTGTGGCTGGAGGTGGGGGGGGACGGGAAATGAAAATAGGTACAGGTACGGGTAAATGTACACACTTCACGGCCGAATAAACGTGTTCGGGCAGTGCACAGTGCACGGGCACAGCTC
>NW_026267163.1:13619-25042 GCF_000697945.3 Frankliniella occidentalis
GGGGGGGAGGGAAGGAGGTCCCATCCGTCCGTCCCCGAAACAGATTTACAGCGCAACGGAGATGGGCTCGGGAGTCGGCCGCTCCGGGACGCTTTTCGAACCAGGAGGCACTCGAGCAATTTTACAGCATGGTTTTATGTGCGCTCCACGGCCGCGGCCTCGCGCAGGGTCCCCCGTCCCGCTCCTCATCTCCCTCCCCTGACAGAGACGTGGTGTCTAATGGCGGACACGCGATTGTGACACGACCTCGGCAGCGGCCGAATGGTCCGCTTCCGAACGGAGTCGGCGAGCTGGAAAGGGCAGTCCCACCAGCAGCGGTCTTCGCGGGGGGAAAAGTTCTATTATCGGAAGGGAAAAATGAAAGGGAATAACTGCCCCACGGATAATGAATGATGGCATAGAGATTTGGATAAAATAGCGCCAAGAAGTCATCCAAGTGGGCGGAGGAGGAGGATAATGTTAGCGAGGGAAAGTAAGAAAAAGTGAAACCAGGTAGAAGTAGAGGGACTCTTTTTTTGCTTTTGGTAGAGTGGGGGGCGGTGCAGTCGCAGGACACCGGGCGGGCAGTGGATTCCAGGGGAGAGAATCATCTTTATATTGGAACAAGGCCAATGTAATCAGCAGATGAGACGTGCACGGAACCTCAATATACATTGTGCTCGCCTCTCCCCCCCCCACCCCTCTCCCTTACCCCTCTACACCCCGACCCTCTCGCCCGGAGATAACGCGGGGAGCACCGAGCCGCACGGAGCAGATGTCTGGGTAACGGTATTGAAGGGGTGGGGGGGGGGGGGGGGGGGGGCAGAGAGGGCTCTGCTGGATGTACTCGCGGCATACAGCAGCGCCTCTCGCCGAGATCAAGCGGAGTTACCAGATTTCCTCAAACACTCTGGAAATCCGACCCAGTGGAACCACCCCACTCCCCCGCGCGTCCCGGCACTGTTGCACGATAGAACCATGTCCCGCACGGTTATATATTTTGCAACACTGCTATATTGCAAATCTTAAAGTGCCGTATTGTCAGATGAGGGTCAGTGTGTTTAGTTTTACTGCTCACGTCTCCTGGTGATAGCCACGTACGACTGTGAGAAACTCACATTGCTGCGTCACCTCACTGCTCCGTGCTGGACCACCAACATTTTTGTCTCTCCTCCTTTATCCCGGACCGACATTTTCTTCCGCTCTCTCTCTCTCTCCGCCACTCGCGGCGGCGCGCGGGGCGCCTGGCGCCCCCTCTACTCCCTGCGTGGCGCCGCGACGCCCTGCGGCCACACGGCGCCTTCCATCAGGGCTGATTTATGAGCATACGCCTGCGGGAGCTTTCTGTCACGACGAGCAGGGGGAGCAGGACAGGAGCGGGTCCCTTTGGCGGCGGGGCGGGGTGGTATGGTGGGCGCAGCAACCGCAGAGATCTGGTGCATGGAGCTAATCCAGCCGGGAGAGAGGTGCATGGCGTGCACGGCTGCAAGTCCAACGAGGCGGATGCACAACGCCGCCTCGGCTTCTCTGTCCCTTTCCTCCTCCCCTCCGCCTCCATTCCTTGTTGTCTCTCTTTGTCTTCCTCTCTCTCTCTCTCTCCCTATCTCACCTTCTCTCCCCCACGCGCACACGTATGTCCTTGCCAGGAGGTGCACCGTGTATCCCCCCCCCCCACTCACCCCCCAGCGACGTGTCTTCGTCGTCGTCACAAATAAATCTCAATTCCCTCGCCGCCAGCCTAGGCCTATACGGCGGCGCACAGTGCGGTGCGGCGGGGCAGAAAGCCCCCATCACCCCCCCTCCCCTCCCCGCACGCTCGTACATACACTTGAAGTGGGCGTGCGGTAGTAGTAGTACACCATCTCGTAGACGTGTGTGTGTGTGTGCGCGCGCGCGCGTCAGGGTTTCTTTTCACTCGTGACCCACATCAGGGTCGCGCTCCTCCGGTCAGATGTTGTTGTTGTTGCATACAGACGTGGTGACGTGTGTGTATGTATGTAATTCCGTTAGCGCCGCCATCGGCTTGCACGCGCGCTCGTATGGAACCTCGCGTTTCGCGCCATGAAACTTGAATGAGAAATGTGCGGGCAGCGCGGCCGTCGCGTGTGTCCGGGACCGTCCGGGATTGAATTTGGCGCGCGGGGATGAGTTCTGAAACGACGCGCCGCGGAGCAGGGCGAGGCGGCGCGGGGCGGTTTGAAAAGTTGGCGATGCGTTTGATGTGACGAGGGTCTGTCGCGCCGCGCTCCCTGCACCGCACCGCTCCGGTCGGAGGGTATATGCACTGTACAAACGAACAGGAGTTTTCTTCATTTTCCAGGGGAGTTTGGAAGAGTCCCAGGCCAGGGGTTGCCCTGGAAATGTGCAATATTTCCAGAGGGTGTCCTGCTGGGTTTTCCAGTATAGAATAATTGCTTGTTGCCAGGGCATCCACAGGGGTTCCAAAACTCTCCCCGGAATCCCCGGGCGCCTCGTTTTAACCGTGTGGGGGGAGGCGCGGATCCCCGCCGCGGCGCCGCACTGCCGTTTAAAACTAATGGCTCGCTGGTGGGAAGAAGGTGCATGGGACGTCGCGCTGCGCTTATCTCCCGAGAATAGGGGGGTAAGTTGTGGTGGTTTGAGGAATTAGGGGAGGGGAGGGAGTATAGTAGTATATATGGGGGCAACGAAGGAAAAGGAGAGCGAGGAGAAGAGTGAGGAGCAACCCCCTTTTCCTCCATAGAACAAATTCCCCCTACATCTCCCGTCTGTACAGCGTGGCGCGCCGCCGCCGCCGGCTCGTGTCGTGCGATAATCGAAATACTTTATTGCCCAGCCCGGGCTGCGCTCGTGAGGCGGCTGCTGCTGCTGCTGCTGCTGCTGCTGCTGCTGCTGCTGTTGCTGCTGCTGCTGCTGCTGCTGCTGTTGCTGCTGCTGTTGTTGCTGCTGGTCAACATGCAGCTTCACGCAAACCCCGAGTGCTCCCTCCTCTCTCGCCCCCCGGCATGCGCGCGCCTTTCCTCTTAAACGCGCTAAAATATGTAACCTCGACAGCACCCCTCCCCCCTCCTCCCCCCTCCCCTCTTGCCCCGTTTCTCTGGGAGGTTTGTGTCCGCCACGCCTTGCAGCAGGGCCCAAACTTTAGCGGGGCTTGCAGGCAGTCCCTCAGGCTCAGCCTCGTTGGCGAATAGTTGTTGGTGGCGGGCGCGGGGTATGGGCCGGGCGCTGCTGTTGTTGAGGTAGGCGAGGTGAGAGGCGTGTGGGGGTAGTGGCCCCCGCACATCCAACCCGCGTCTCGTTCCCTTCGCTCTCCGCGCGTACGAAGACGGAGTTGCGAGATTTGAAGTTTGCGGAGGTTTCTCCGACTCGAGGGTGTGGTGTGCGCCTGTGACTGCTGCTAGGATTACAAATATGAGCGTTTTCCGCGTTTCTGATCGACCCGCGGCAGACCGCGTGCAGGCGAGAGTCCTTTAGGGAATCAGAAACAGAGACGACGCTGTGTGTGGGAAGCGATAACGAAGATGCGGGGTGCAGTGCAGCCGCCTTTTGTCTTTTGCTGCTGTGTCGTGAGGTGGGTATGTGTGCCGAGTGTTCCACCTGGTACTCTTGTTCACTGTGCAGAGGACGCCCGCTGGTCTCGTCCCATAAACGTCGCCCGCCTCACGTAAAGCAGCAGTCGGTGCGGTGTGTAGCCCCTGGTGTAGCCGCGGGGAGGGGGGCGGGGGGTACGTCTGGCTCCCGCGGGAAAATCTTGATAAGCGCGCCTCGCCTGCCCCGGGCGCCCGCCCACCCCAGGAGGACCACGGCCTTATCAAGACACCGGCGCGCGCGGCCTGGCCTACCTACACGTGCGGCGGAAGTGGTTGCCAAGGCAGCCAACTTGCTAGAAATATTTCCTTTTCCCTGTCAAGGAAATGGTTCATTGGAATTTTAGTGGCGGAAGGTTGGCGGCGGCGGCGGCGGCAAGGAGCAGGCGGGGCGGAGAAGCACAGCGCCATTGCGTTTTAAAAGTCGTTTCTTTTTCTCACCCTCTTCGGTCTTCCTTTTTTTTTTTTTAAGTTGCCATTTATCGTTATATCCTACCGCATAACAGAGGACAGAATGGCGGGGCGGAATTCCGTGGGAGAGAGAAAGGGAGACTGTCGCGGGAGGCCGAGAGGGAGACGAGAGGGAGACGAGAGGGAGACGAGAGGGAGACGAGAGGGAGACGAGAGGGAGACTGTCGAGGGAGGCCGAGAGGGAGACGAGAGGGTGGAGCAAAGTTTAAAAGGAAACGCGTTTCGATTCGGAGCGCAGAGTCCATTCATCCAAATAATGTCGCCGTTCTCGCGGGGTAATGTGACTTTAATCTTCACTTCGACCTCTACGCAAGACGGATTGGCTAAACGTGTGCTCTGCTCAAATCCTTGCGATGCCAAACCTCACTAACATTTTATGTCTTTCCTCTTTTTTTTTGTTGCAGTGTAGCGAACGGAGATGGAGGGGCCGCTGCGAGGGCCGCCGGGCCTGGATCCGCAAGGTGAGTGCACTAGTCAAAGTGAACTGCTCAATTCTGTTCGTAACAAAACAGGACTTTGCGATTTGGGATTTTTTTTTTTTTCGTGTATGTTAGCAGGCCACATGCCTGTCCGAAACCCGATATTGGCCCGGACCAAAAGTTCGTAATGACTTATAGTCGCCAGGACCGCGGTCCCTGCCGAATGGATTTGTCGGCGTGCTTGTGGTCTCACGATTGTTAGGGTTTGGCACTTTTGTGGTCTGAACTTTGTAAGTGTGAAACACATTTATTTAAATTACAAAGATCTCGTATGCGTTACAAAAACCCTTCAACTCTCGGGAAACAATCTTCTGTTTCGACCCCCCGTCCCGTCCCGCCCCGGAATGGCGTGTAAATGCGGCGCTAAGCAGCCTCATCGCGCCGCGTCGTGGACGGGTGGCGCGGGCGGCGAGGCAACAGCAGCAACCTGCCGCCGGCCCTCCTCAAGCAGTCCCCGAGGGAGCACTCTTATTCTTCCTCCTGCCCCTCCCCACACACATTGACCATGGCCCTCAACGGCGCGCCCCGCCTCCTCAGCGCCGCCATAAAGGCCGAGTCGTGCCCCTCGCGCGCGCCCTCTCCCTTCTACGGCATTTTATTATACCCCCCATGCCTGCTCTTCTTGTTCTCTCCGTTCCTCTCTCTCTCCGAATCCCCTTTCATCCCCTTGTGTCCTGCCCCCGCTCTGGCCATGCGAGCGCGCCGCCATAGTCATGTCATGTGTTTCGATTGAATGGCGATGAGGATTCATTGACAGCGGCCCGTGTCCCTCCCCGCCGCGCTGTGTGCCACGCCGCCGCCGCCGCCGCTGGGACAGACTGGAGGGTCAATTTATTCGAGGTGGTTTTGGGGCCCTCCTCCCTCCTGCCTGTGTGGGGCTGTGGGGCCCCCCACACCGCAGCGCACACAGAGGAGGGAGGTTGTTGCCGCCTGTTTACCGTCTCGTGTGTGTGTCTGCGCCCGGAACTGCAAAGTGAAAAGGGACAGAGAATTTGCAGCACAAAACAAATGACTGGACACTTACCTTATTTGCGCCATGCATTATCACAGAACTTTTTGTTTTATTTGGTTTTATTTTTGTTCTCGGTGGGTGGCTGGCGGCGCTTGTGTTTAGGATCAGTCTGATCTCATACTTCCACTCTGAAAGTTGAAACCTTTCCAAGCAAACCTTAGTAATCACAATGCAAGTAGGGGAAACGTTGTCTGAAACATTTGTCTGTTTATTAAAGCAATTTAATTTAAGAAAAAAAGATCTGGATTTATCCTTGCGCAGTTAATGTTTACAAACCAGCCAATGCTCCGCAACTATGCTAGGACATTGCTTCGCCAGGTTATAACGTTGCAACTGTGTCTCCCTCACATCGATTTGGTACTCTCTTTGAGTAACTAGAGGCTCTCTCGAGTGTTTGTGCGCCCGTACGTGTTTGTGCATGTATTGTATGGGTGTGCGTGTATGTGTGTGTCTTGCTGCTTTGTCGAATTCGATTCAATTCAATTGGCGCGCCTTTGCTGTGCGCCGCTCCCCCCGAGCGCGCCATCAATCAGAAACACCAAATCAATCGACGCGCCGCACGCCAAGAAGACTCGGCCCCACGAGCCCAGAGGCGCCATGTGTGAGTGAGTGAGTGTGTATGTGTGTTCGTGCGTGCGTGGGTGGTCCTGTGTGTGTGTGTTTTCCTCCCGAGGCGCTCTAATGGATCTTTTGGAACTTTTGTATAGTGAAACAAAACCAAGCTACTCCATTAGTAAGTACCCCCACACTCAAGGTCTGTGTATACACTGTACTGTGCAAGTTTCTTACAAAGAACTGCGCTTTGGAACGCCGAAAAGATTTGGCACCTCCAGAAACAAAAGTACTTTGTATTACGAAGGGCTTACGAGGATCACGTGTTAACAAAGCTTTTAATGTGAAGACCAACTCGTGAAATCCAACTCGCATATAATACTCCATACACGGGTTCCATACTACCTTTATAATACTTCATAATACTCCATAATATGTCACACAATACCAAAAAATACACTCATAATACCTTAAATTACCTCATAATACTATATAATACTTCATAATATCAAAAAATATGACATAAAATATCTTAATACCATAATACTCCGTACACTGCTGAGGCTCGTTAGTTTCACGTGCTAGTGGTCCTTCTGGTCCAAACCTTCCACCGTAATAAAGCTCTCCCGCAGTATATTCTTCCGCGGACCGCTCCTGATGAAACACTCAACATACAACGTGATGCTCCACCGCTCCACCTGCACTGCGACTGGGAGCACCTTTTCCCTCCCGTCCCCTAATGAACGACAGTGTGGGCCGCTAGTTGCAGCGCGGGGCCACTGAGCTCGTTAGTTCTTCTTATCAGCCATCTCGCTTTGTCTAGGTTCATTTCTGCTCTCTCTCTCTCTCTCCCGTTCTCCCTCGCTCTCGCGAGCAGTAGTTTTGGTTCTGCTATGCGCCCGGGTGGCGCCTCGCTCGGGGTCCGCGTTGGTGTCAGGGTTGAGCGACCCCCACCGAGTTTGAGTTGATGGCGCTTTATTCAGGAGTACGGGTCGCTCCCCTCCCTCCAGGTGGGGTTGGAGGGAGGTTTGGGGGACGGAGGGAGGGTGGGGTATAACTTGTTGTTTGGCCGCGTGGAGTACTCACACCTCTACCTTGCCGGACTCGTGCCGCGAAACCTAAATAAAACTTCGTAATGCGTTCAGTTTTTCGAGAGTTCAAAAGTAGACGAGGAGATTGTTCTGTGGAAAGGAGAAAGCGCGAGCTGCACATTTAGAAATGAACTGGTTTCCCAGTTTATGACCGCTCATTGTGTTTTAGACCAGACCGCTGCCGCCGCCCCTCCAACCGCTCGCCCGCAACCCTGTGGATGTTGGACCTCTTCCAAGGAGGAATCAAGGAGGCAGGAGCGGCCCCCTTTGCGGTGCGGGGCGCGTGCGGTCAGGGTAGAGACAACAGAGTATAGTAAGGGATGAGGGGGTTCCGAGGAGTCCTTCGTTAAGGGCATCAGCCGTGTCAGCGTGGCACCTGGTCACGGTCACTCTGAAACCACCGCCACACGGCCACCACCCACACCCACCGCCACCACAACCACCGCCACCAACTCTCTGCCACCTTTCCGCCGCCACCTCGACCGCGGCCAAGAAAGGCCGCGCGCGCGCGCGGCCAAGATTGCAGCCGCCCCTCGCTCGCACGTACGGTGCGGAGCGGCACACAGGGGACGGTGTTTACCTTCCTTTACGCCCCGGGAATTTGTGTGTGTGCGTGCGTGTGCCTTCATGTGTGTTGGTGTGCGTCGTGTGCGTGAGCGTGAGTATGTGCGTGTGCGCGGCCGGGCGCGCCCCGAGAGCAGCCCTAAGGGGGGCGCGAGGAAGGCAACAACAACAAGGAAAAATATGAGGGCGGTGAAAAGGCCTGGGGGACGTGAAGGACGAGAGGTGAGGGTGTGAGGGGAAGGGGAAGGATAGGGGGGAGGGGGTCCTTATTCGGCGAGCACGAGTTTTGCTGCGGGAAAAAAAAAGTGCGAGCTGCTTGATGAGAAAAGAAGAGAGGAAGGGGGTGGTTATGTGTTGGGTCAGCCTACGGGTGGGGAGGGGAGGGGGCAGGAATTAGGAGCGAGACGGTCAGCGTTTGTTGTGCTGCGGTATCCATAGCAGAAGCAGGCTGGTTGCGTGTGGAGATGGTGCTCACGGGCCCAAGGGCTTGGCGCCGCCGCGCCGCATCGTGCCGCCGGGGGGCAAGCAGAGGGAGGGGGGAAGGGCAGGAAAAATAAAAAAACAGCAAAAAAAAAAGTTTGTGATGGGAGGAGAGGGTGTAGCTGTAGTGAGACAAGGTCGCGAGGGAGGCTGCCAATGATACAGCCGTATCGCAACGACACGGCGGCCTACTGCACACTGCAAACAACCGTACTCGCGCTTAGGAGAAAAGTGAACTTATTCGACTCATTCGCGCCTCGGTTAACATAATATCACCTTAAAAAGTTTTCGTGATTTGACGGAAAAACAAGTTACGAAAATGCTCGTAAGAAATAATTTACGAAAATATTTCGGTACTTTCAATTTTCGATATCAGTAAAGTGGCAAATTATTTCTTAATTATCGGGAATACTCGGCGCATATCATTTTCAGCAAAATATTCACACATTTTATACTTTTTAGTCGGAGCTTAACTCTAATTTCTTCTGCGCAAATATTCTGCCTCTCCCTCCCCGTCCACCCAGCACGACTCCCACGGTACTCGGCTGGGCGAGATCATCCCCACGCCATACGCATGGGCCCATACACACGTACCGTAGGCCCCGGTGGATCTGCGCGCCCCGACATACGCCGGTCCACGGGCCGCGCCCCGCCCCGCCCCGCACCGCCCCGCCTTCGTCGGTCCTATAGTAGTGGCCGCCTACAGCAGGACGCTCTCTGGGCCATTTCCATGCAAATGGCGTGCTAGTGGCGCGGTGGGGCGTGGCGGGGCGTGGCGTAGAGGAGCGTCGTGGGCCCATCGGGCCGCTACAGCAGCGGAGCAGACATGGCAGCAAACAATTAGGAGTCGGCTCAGCGTCCTGGTGCGCCTGCTGACGAAACGAATCGAGCGCCGGACAAAACGAGAATCTAACGAAAGCAGCCGCGTGGAGAGCGCCTGTGAACTGGGGTATAGGCAGCCCGCCGTGCAGCCGTGCGCGCGTGCGGCCTAGTCTGACCCTCAGCAGCAAGCAGCACTGGTAAACCATTGCAATCATTATGGCAAACTTATGTCGTTATTAATTAATTGCAAAACTTTGATGTTTTTAAACGACCGCACCCAGCCGCAATGTTTGGGATTGAAATGTAAAGTTAGCTACGTTTCTAGACACATCGAGATATATACGTATACATGCAATTCTGTTCCGGAAACTGGACGCATTTGGTAACGCTTGTCATAATAAACTGGACAAATTCTTTAAAACTTTTCCCAAATATGTCACAGTTTTTGGAACAAAATTGCATGCCTTCTGAAAGTTCAAAAATACTTTTCCATTCATGGGACAAAATTGTTGTTTTGCGCATTTAGAGTGCACGTACTACACGCTCATGCACCGTGATTTGTAGAGAGCGCATCTTTACTTGTTGTGATGCGGAGTGTCTCATCCCCGGGCAATCTCCCGCGCTCGGAGGGAATCACGTGCGCACTGTGGGTGGGCGCATCGGGTGTTGGGGGAGGGGGAAGGGGCGGTGGGGTGGGAGGTTGGGGTAACATTTATTAACCCCCTCACCCTCTCCAGCCCCCTTCCTCCCCAGGGTGGTGTGGTGAGCCAGTAAGAAAGTGAGGATCCATGCCCCACGCTCCGTGGTGGGGCGTGGCGGGGCGTGGCGGGGGCAGCCGAGCAGCATGCAAAGCAAAGCCGGGGCGAGGGGAGGCCAGCAGCCTGCGCGCGAGAAACACAAACTGAAAAGATTGCACGAGCCAGCGGCTTCCCTTAAACACTGATGAGAGTAACGCTGGAGGGTAGCACACTGGAAGGGATTTGCGTGAAATATACCAGACAGGGTTTCGGAGGTTTGCCAGACAAGTATTTTAGTGCTCGTATTTTTCTTTTTTTCTCGAGTCCTGTATGTGTAAAGGTATTGGTGAGTTTGGCAAGAAAAGGATTTGTAGACAACGCTCAAATGAATTTACCATAAGTTAGCTAAATACAGCAAGTACCTTTTCTATTTTATTTTTATTTATTTTTTGTTCGAATGCGGTGCACTGTTGGCTGTACTCAAAGTATTCGGAAACATAATCTCAATTCGAGGCCCTGGCGGACGCTAGCATTTCGCTGCTCAGGTTCGCGTGGTGCAGAACCATCTGCCACGTGGGGGGAACACGGGTGTATGTGCTAGGAAGCGGGCTGGGGGTAGTGTTATGGCAAGGGGTAGCGAACGCTTGGAGTTGCGACACCAGGGGGTGTTTGCGTGACGTGCAAGGGGTAGTCGCAGCGTGGGGTTGCGAACTCTTTGTGAGGCGGGGAGTATCGCGGCAGATCGTGGAGTCGGGCGACAGCGCCCCCTGGCGGAGGGCGCGCGAGCCCTCTCCAGACGAGCGGGCGGCGAGACTGTCGGGGGCGAGGGCCGCGAGAGACCCCCTATCCCACACGCATATCTCGAGGCATTTCACTTGTAGCTTCTCTCTGCACCCCAACGCATCGGAATAGAGACAATTGTGCAGTCGACTTACCAATCATCGGGTATCGAGCGATATTCTCACAGCTGGATACTTAACCACCTAACATGGTTCAAATCTAAATTGGCTTACCCCCATTTTGTTATTAAAAGCAGGCTGGTAAAAACCACACCAACTGCCCCTCGACACATTTTATTTTATTCCTGTACTGCGCTTTTGTCCGGGCATGGTACCACCCACCCGTTCCGTTAGTGCTCACGCACGTTTCTTAAACCAGCGCTTCCTGTCACCCGGCCAAAACAGCGGCAGGTTAATACATCAATGTTGTTCGAGTGAGTAATGGAGGATCCTCTACCACTAACGCCCCCCCCTCTCCTCTCTAGACCTTCATTCGTTAGTTCTTATCAGCTGCACTACTACTCCTTACTCCCTTCCATCCTCCACCTTTTTCCCTCCGACCGAATTGTGTTAAATCATTCCACACACGTGGCAAAAGAGGATTGGAACTGTAGATTGTTTGTATATACTTTGAACAGCATAATTTTTATTGAATATTTTTCTTTTGGACATGCTGCTTTGACGCTTCTAGAATAACACGAAAAAAAATGCAAGCAACGGTTAGAGGGCCGTCTTTAGAAAGGAGAAAGGCCAAAAGAGAATGAAGCAACGTGAAATGTGGGGATGGAAAGAAACTAGGGAAAAGTCTCCCAACTGTCGTCTAAAGGACTTCAACATGCTAAATATTTCAATGCGAAAGAAACTAGGAGAAGCAGAGGGGGGGGGCAGGGG
>NW_026267163.1:25492-28993 GCF_000697945.3 Frankliniella occidentalis
TAAGTCGCACTGGTTTCTGTAGCATACACCTTTGTCGCACTCTGACGGGACGCCTTTGAAATAACAGTGTAGCCAACACTCGCCCCCTCGAAAACTTGGAGAAACTCCCGTGTTTTAGGAAGAGTCCTCCGATCTCGCCTCATATTTTGAGGAATCTTCTCAAAAAATGAGGAAAGATCCCTCATTATTTCAGCAGACTTCCTCCAAATATGGGGAGTTTTCGTGAAACCCGGGGAGTTCCTCAAAGTTTCCCCTTTTTCCTCAAAAAAAAAAAAAAAGAGTCATTGTTTTTACCGTGGTTCTGCTGTCACGATTGGAAACGTAGAAAGTGAAGAGCAAAACAGTCCAGACTGACATGCAATATATAATACGGATGTTGTTTTGTTTCCGCCTGACCTCGTCGTGCTCGCGGCAGTTTGTTGAAATCGGGCGGGTGGAACGGCGAACAGGCCCCGGCGGTGCAAAGTTTTTTCGCGGCTTGTCGGGATGAATGGCTAGCTAACGAACGCAGAAGAGGCCGCGTCGCGGCACAAGAGAATCGTAATGTTCGTGGCGCTCGCAACAAGCACCGGGGTATGCAGAGTGGAGGTGTGGTGCTGGTGAGGGATGATGCACTAGTGAGGGCGAGAGAGAGAGAGAGAGAGAGAGAGAGAGAGAGAGAGAGAGAGAGAGAGTTTGCTTCTGCTTCTTGGATTGGGAGCAAAACGCAGCGCGCGCGCCGCTCGCAGACAGTGAGCCATCTTTTATTTACCCACATTGACCCTCTGCGGTGCGGTTTCGCCGCACTACTGTGCGGTTGCGCGTGGTAACCAGTGGTTACAGGGCGTTGCTCGCAGTAAAGCTGTCTTGTAGAGTGGCAGGAGGCGCAGGGCGGGGCAAAGGGCAGGGCACTCAGGCCTCCCGCGCGTCTGAGCAGAGGTGGAGCAGACGAAGAACGAGAAAGAAAAAGCAAAAAGCAGCGAGTTTATTTACGTGACCGACTGGGGTATGTATCCCTGGGGAGAAAGCCTACAGTTATTATTGTAAAACAGGCGGAGTTGAAATTATATTTAATTTAATTTACGTTCTCCTTACAATTTACAATTAAAAATGACACGGGTGTATGCATTATACAATGAGAGCACGGGAAAAAGAGAGGTGTTGAGTCGCACCTTTGAAAGGAGTGCTATAAATAAATTTTGAGTTCAATTTCCTTTAAATAAGGGCTTCGGGAAAGGCATTAAAAAGCCCCAAAGGTGCTAAAACTTAGTGCCGCTGACAATTTTTGTACCTTCTTAAGGTGCGACTTAACTCCTGCGTTTTTCCAGTGCACGTCTGGTCTGAGCGGGTCTCAGGCATGGCGAGCTGCCTCCTCACATCTCGGCTATAAGCCTCGCGAGGCACATATGGGGCTTAACTGGAGCGGGGTTAGACTGACGTCACCGGACGTCTTGACGTGATGAGACCAAACAGGTACATTAGATGACATCCCGGCGGTCAGCAGTGGGAGTGCTGTCAGAGGAGGACGGGGCAGTCGGCGAGAGAGCGGGGAGTAGAACGTCAAGGGCTGAAGGCACACGCTCGGCGGCGCGGGGGAGAGTCGGCAGGAGACGCGCCAGCCGCACCGCCGGCGGCGCCGGGGAACACACTTCCGCCCTCGCGGGCCGTTTGCTCTACGCAGACTGTCCCTTTTGTTGCTGCCGGCAGCAGAAATAGTAAAACACACACGACAATGCCCCCACCACCATTCCGACGGCGGAGGGAGGGACAAAGATTGCAGTGTAAACCGCGCTCTTTACTGTCGAAATAGTTTGGTAATAAACGCCCCGCTTTTGCTTAAGGAGGCGCTAATTAAAGCAGTCACGCCGCATATAGCCCCCTCCCACTCTCCTTTCCAGACTCCCCCCGCCTCCCCCACGTTCCCTTCCCCCTCCCCTTATTGCGTCCGCCACTTTACGTATATTTCTAACCACGAAGTGCTGTACGCTGCACATAGTGCTTTATAATAGTTTAACTCCCCGTCCTCGCCGGCTCGCCACCTTCCCTGCCTACCCCTCATATCTCTCTCCCTCTCTCTCCCTCTCTCTCCCTCTCTCTCCCTCTCTCTCCCTCTCTCCCTCTCTCTCCCTCTCTTCCTCTCTCCCTCTCTCTCCCTCTCTTCCTCTCTCTCTCTCTCTCCCTCTCTTCCTCTCTCCCTCTCTCTCTCCCTCTCTCCCTCTCTCCCTCTCTCCCCCTCTCCCCCTCTCCCACCGCGGACAGCGTCCCACTTTACGTCCACCTCATTTCGTCATCAACTGCCCCCCCGTGCGCTGCATACAGCCAGTGACAGGCAGGCGGGTCAGTCGGGGGGGCCCGCCCTGGCCGCGCCGGGGGTCAGCCTGGGGGAGGCGGAGAAGTAGGTCACGCAGTATGAGCGCAAACGGAGGGACGTCTCGGCTAGGAGGAGGGCCCGCGTGTCCACGTCGTGCTCGGGCAGCCTTGCAAACTCACCCCATTCGAAAGGACCCCGTCGATCGGCGCCCGTCGTCCATCGCGTGAAGGATGACTGCATCTCATATCGACGAGGCGGCGATAAGCAGGGTATGGGATGGGCGGGTGGACCCGTGGGGGTGAAGGACCCGCAAGAACCTCGCCGAGAATGGCCAAGGGACATCACACTGGTCAAGGCCTCTTTGGACAGTGCGGTGCACGCGAAGCACTGTTAAAAAGAACTCGGAACTGCTCAAAAAATTTGTTGTGAATTTTTGTTTGTTTTTTTGATTCACAACTCTTCTTTTAAATTGATAAACGTCATTACGACTGTCGTAGGCTACAACGTCTTCAAATTTAAATATTAAAATAGTCGCTCTACGAAGGAGTGTTGGGACTTCATTGTTTCTTCGTGTCGAACATAAGCCGTGTGGGCGTGGGCGGCGGTTGGTGGGGAACCACAAATTATTTTGAACAGTGTACACTCTAAAGTCTTGGAACAGTTTTTGTAACTAGCACCGGACTTTTGTGTGCGCACACTGGTAAACTAAGTGTGAAACTGCTCAACACTTGCAAAGTGTGCAACTGCTCAACACTTGCAAAGTGTGCAACTGCGAGTTAAATACTTGCAAGTGCACACCTCACCTACAGAGTTGAAAACTTGCAAGTATCAGTGTACCTAACTCAGATAGAATACTGTAACTATCAACTCACATTTTTTAGTGAATAGCAAGTTACCAATATTGTATCTGAACCCGAACTGAGTTATGGACACAGAAGTCCGGTGCTAGTCACGAAACTGTCCTTGACATTTAGAGTGTAGGATCTTTGCCAGCATAATGGTGACCGTCACGCATCGCCGTAACCCGCTCACATAACAGCCCAATTAGCGTAAGGCGACTGGACTTTTCCTCCGACCTTGATCGGGGCGAATAGAGAGTCGTAATCGTCGTGAACGACGCCAGAGTAGGCCGAGGGCGGCGTGGAGGAGAGCGGAGGAGAGCCTGGGCGCGGCGCAAGAGGCGGAGAAGTGAGGCGGCGGGGCTTTGGGGG
>NW_026267163.1:29043-33081 GCF_000697945.3 Frankliniella occidentalis
TGGTGGGCGGGGGTGGCGGCACGCGGTGGGGCGCGGCGCGGGACTCTCTCAGTGGTGGCTCCACAGGCTAGGGAGGCAGGGCTGCTGCCCGTCCGCGCCGTACCCGAGCTTTTGTCGTTCGTCGTGCTGGTCGTCGCCGTCGTGGTCCTCGTCCGTCTGTTCCTCGCGCGCGGGTCGTCCTCGTCCGGGACGTTATTGGTGATTGAGTGCGACGTGGTGGTGGCCCGTAGGCCGGAGGAGGCGCTAGCGCCGCCAGGACCGCGGCGGCTGCTCGCGTTGCAGGGGACGGCCCAGCGCAGGTGAGGCACACGCGTGACCAGGTGGTCCAGGGAATGCTATTGAATTTCTTTACCTTTTTTTTTCCGCTCGTTGGGCACGGCACACGGTAGCCGAAGCAGATTGCTCGGGGGGCCTTTCCTCGCTCAACGAACCGTAAAAATGCGCTTATGAATCTCTCATTGACACTGTCGATATTTGTTGTTGAGAAAAGATTTATTGCTCGCGGTCTCGCTGTCCTTCTGCTTCCTTTCTTCTCTTCCCTTCTCTCTCTCTTTTCGTCCGTCCCTCCTACCCCCGTCCCTTTTCCTCTCCTGGCTGCACACCGATATGTAGCTGTTGTACACACTCGCTGGCGGGGGCTCCCTAGTGGCTAGTGGTCCCGGGCGGATTGGATTTGATTTCCCTCTTTATCTTTTGGGCCGTTCGTCATGGTTGAAGAGCGATGACGCGTTTCCGCAGACAAGTGTCATAATCATGCGGAAATATTGTCGGCATACAAAAATACACTAAGCTATAACTTTTCCTACAATTTCCAAAATTTAAGACGCAACACCTTTTATGCGGGTGTGGCTAAAGCATTTTATGTTTCCCACGATCATTCTATTTTTGTAATGCTTTGCTTCGTAATTATTGTAAGGGCATGCCTTATTTAAACCAAAGGCAGTAATGACCATTACTTCGCTCTTTTCTCTTAAGAGCAATGTCGAGCTTGAGAGAAAGCGACGGACAGGTGACGCCTCATTTCACTCGGAGAGAGAAGGAAGGGGACGAGGTCTGCCTGCTTGCTCTGCAAAAGAACAACAATTAAAAATAATTGAAACAGTTAATAGTTTCATTTAAAGAGAAATGCGATTTCAAGGTGCAGACTGTTTTTAATTTTAGTTGTTTGATTAATGTGACTGTCTACACTAAGAGCAGTTACAGATGGGGAAATATAGGACTGAATTTGAGACAAGTATGTTTTTACAAGACTGGTAACACCCCAGTCGAACGAGCCTATATAGTATGGGGGTCTGTTCAAAATTAGCATAAATTGATAGAATATATCTTGTACTTTTTGACTTGCTTTTCATTTAATTTGCTGACTGCTTATCAGCCTATCACAAGTAGGCTCGTTTGACGCGGAATTTTTCGTGGAATGCAACAATTCATCCCAAAATGTGATCGGTATGCTCATTCATAAATTATTTGAGGAAGTCTGAAAATACACACTTTAGCACCCCTAAAACCCCTTAAAAGACATGATATCGCACCTTTGTTTTTCCAGTTAAACTGTCAAAGTGGAGTGGATCCTCCAGCACTTTCTACAATTGGGCGTAAATATCGCGTGGTAGGACGCGGACCCTCATGCGACACGACCCACTCGACACGCTAGTTGTGGATCGTGCGTCGCAGAGAGGCCTAAGGGGCCTAAGTAGCCATATTCCCGCGGTTGAGAGAGACAGCATCATCACGCACTTGAATGCGAATCCTCCTGCCTGCCAAACTCACTTGGATTGAAATGGTAAACACAATTTAGGTGCTCTCGGCCTCAGTGCGCGAGTGGGCGGGCGCACCGCATCACCAGCTTGGAGCTGTAGGCACTGACGGAGAGGCATGGACAGCGGGGGAGAGAGAGGGAGGGGGCGCTTGTTGTGGCTGTTGGGGAGGGAGGGAGACAATCGTTGGACTGATTAATAGCGAGCGCCGCCCTTTCCCCGTGCTAATTAGACCTATCTCGAGTTGGGGCAGGTTGGTATCGCGTTGCCGATATCACTGCCCCCTCTTCTCCCGCGCGCCGCGACCCATCCTAAGACAAATTGCCCCCAGGGAATTGAATTCCTTACCGAGCGCAGCGAAGCTTCCCCCTTGGTTGCTCGCTGTTCCCCGATCAACTTTTTCCCACTCCTCGTTCGTTTTGCGTCGAGTCGGCGGGAAAGTAGTATTATATAAGGAGAGGAGTCGAACCTCCCTCTCCCCCCGGGCCGCCGTTCGCGCGCCATTGCCCTGGTCATTTACTCCCCGCACCGCAGGGCAAGAGGAAGGGAGGGGCTCTTCCTGTCGGCTTGCTGCTGCTCTGCCCGTTACTGTTGCAGCGCGCTCTGCCGCCGTCAGAAGTTGAAAGTTGTTATTTAGGAAGTGCTAAGTGCTGGGGGCAGCTGGGTGCGCTAGATGGGCCGACAACGGATAGTAAGTATACGCACTAAGAAAAGGATTTACTTGATTCAAGTAATTTCCAGTGAAAAATTAACTCAATTACATATAAAAGAAACTTTTCTTTGAAATATTTTTGGTTTGTGGAAATGGAAATTTTTGGCTGAAATAGACCTGTATTCTTCCTGCGGTTGCCACGTCCATCAATTCTCTCGTGGAAAAAGGCGCTCTGTTTTCACCGGTTTCAAGGTTTCAACTCAGTGTGAAGTAGTGTTTTTTCCCAGATACAGTTATGACCCACAGCCCCGGGACGGTGCTTTTTTAAGGTTGTTAGAACAAAAGGACAAAATCAGAATTTTTCAGAATCTAGGGCGCACAGTCTAAGTTGTAATGCCCCTTTGCCCCTTTGTAAATTTACGACTGCCCATTTTTGCTCTTGTCCGCTTTTAAAGGCACGCCGAATCAGTAAATGATTAGTGTGGTGTGGTTCCTGGTGGAGGGGAGGGTAGTGTGCGAGGTGCGACTCGTCTGGTGGAGAGTCGGCGCGCTGATGACGAGCGTGATGTGGTTAAGGGGTCGCTGGAGCAGACGGGCGCTAACTACCGCGCGGCGCTTGGGGGCCGTGTCGGCTGGCCGGCGCGCGGGCTGCTCCGCTGCACCTCATCGTCTGAACCACCCCAAGGCTGAGGGAGCGGGAGAGGACAGAGACAGAGAGAGAGAGAGAGAGAGAGAGAGAGAGAGAGAGAGAGAGAGAGAGAGAGAGAGAGAAAGAGAGAGAGACCGACCGGGAGGGATGGCTTCATTAACCAGCATCGAGAGGTGTGAGAGGTGATCGACCATCCAGTACTCTGTTCCCGGACGCCGCGGCCTCTTTGACACAACAGATGCCGTTGTTTTTGCAATACCGTGTAACATCAAAGGCCTCAAATTTCTTTGGCACAAGGGAAGATTTTCGTCATTTTTTGGAAGAAATAATTTTATGGATGGTCATAGTCTTGATACTTAGCCACATCCTTACGAACTATGCGAAGTACGAACCGATTATGTGACTAGTTCCGGAAATCGGTAGACGGACCTTTTTCAGAGTGTTGCCACGATGAGTGTGTGTGTTTGAGAGAGAGAGAGAGGGAGCACCCTGTTATCTCGGTCGCTGGCCGGCGCGCCCCCAGTGGATCAGTCCGTCGGGCCGCCGGGCCACTTGCGGGCTGACCGCGAGTGCCGCTGCAGCTGTGGGTCTGTTAATGGCTTGTGCGCCCGCCGGCCCCGGGCCCCCGGCCTGCAGCCGCCGCGCCGTTAAAACAGACGGCTTGGCGCGGTGGGCTCGGGGCGGGGCGGGGGCTCTCCACTACCGACTGCGACGTTAGGGAAGTTCGGTTATTCATCGAAAACACCTCAGCGGCTTACAGGGGGCCGTTCCTACCAGCAGCAGACGTCTTAATGTCCTCTGTAGCGCCTGATGACTGCCAATTAGGCCCCCCCGGCCCGGCGGGCGGACAGTCGGACGGACAGCCGGACGGACAGGCGGGCGGACAGGCCGTATTTTGCTGCTGCAACAGCGGCACTGCCAACTGACTATCAGAGTGCCCTCGAGGGACCGGCCCCGGCGGCGTAGAGGAGGGGGGGAGG
>NW_026267163.1:33131-33854 GCF_000697945.3 Frankliniella occidentalis
GAGCGTGCAGCCTGGAGCGAGCTGGAAAAGGGAAGGGGGGGGGGGGGGGGGGGGGGGGGGGGGGGGGGTCGGCAGGAAATGAGAGAGCCAGCAGCGCAGGGCCGGGCAGAGCATGGCGTCACGACCGGGTCACCAGGCCAGACAGAGAGGGATGTAGAGAGCAGGAGGGGGGAGAGTTGTTTAAGAGGCGGCAGGAGTGGAAATGGCCAGGAGAGACAGTCACTAAGCAGCAGCTCCCCGTCGGGCGGGAGGGACGCTATCGCATGCACCCGCGTGGAGCAGGCCAGTGCGTTTGTTCGGTATAGTAGGTTGTCTTTTTGTTGTTTTTGTTTTTAAGGGGGAAAGGGCAGGTCGGAGGGCGGGGAAGGGACGCGTCGTCGTCTTCTGCAATTTCATCCCTCCGCGTCTTCATTCCTTGCTCCCGGCACTGGTAAATAGCTGCCCTGCCCCCGCCTCGCGCCGCGGCCTGAGGCCCAAAGGCCCGGCCCGTCTCTCTCGAAGGCCGCGCGCAGTACCAGGGAGTGGCGGGGCGGGGCGGGGCGAGACGCTCGGCGGGGTTGAGTCGTCAATTGGCCTCCGCCTGGCTTCACGGTGATGTCGGGATGACCGCGCCCCGCCGCGCCGGGTAATCGAATTAGTTCGGGGCGGAGAGGGAGGCGGTCGTGATGATGAAGCTGTGGAGCGATGACGACTGTCCCGCTGTCCCGCGGGGGCCACGGCGGG
>NW_026267163.1:34709-38648 GCF_000697945.3 Frankliniella occidentalis
GGGGTGGCTGCCCGTTCTCATCGTCGTGGTGCTAAAATGGGATGATGGAATGAGAGGGACAGACACTGAGAGCTGCACAGCAGACAGGACCGAGGGAGAGAGAGAGAGAGAGTGAGAAAGAGGAAGAGGGGGTGGCGGGGGTTCTGATAATTTATCAAACGTAATTTCACGGTGAAAATAATAAAGGAGCGGTAAACGAAGTTGGCAGCCGCGGGGAGGTCATCGCGCCGTCGCAGGACCGAGCAACTGGGCCGAGTGGCACGGCGGCAGGGCGCGCGGCGTGAAAACGAAATGAGAGAGAGAGTCCCCTCGCTGCTGGAGCGTGCAGCCTGGAGCGAGCTGGAAAAGGGAAAGGGGGGGGGGGGGTAACGTTACCGAATGGCATCCGATCAATCACGGAGGCAACCTCGGAGACCCGGGGGCGGGTCCGGAGCAGGGGGGTGCTGGTCGGGGGACACACACGGACTACGGACTATGTCCCTGTGACATCAAAGCACAAAGCACACAGGACGCCATGACTTGGCCTTGCTATTGGGACAGTGAGTAACTTCCACTGGGTGCTCTGACGAGGACTTTAGGATTTTAACTTTTGGTGTGTAACGCATCACATCAGCCACCGTGCGCACGGGCTTATTGCCTAATGTCTCGCACAACTGCACCCGGGTGTGAGTTGAGGGCCCCTGGCGGCGTGTTTTCTAGGGAACGCCTGTGGTACAGTAGTGAAAGTCTTTCTTCGAACTGCTCACCTCAAAAGTCAAACATTTTTCCTGTTTTCCATTCGGCAATGTAAGAACGTTGCTGTGGGCATTATACTCAATGGCCATGGACAGCGATTTCATATAAATAAAATTACTGGCGTAACTGTGAATTGAATACGCAGCTGTGTTGCGGGTTTTCTTACTCCTACCCCAGTAAGGGACCAATGGCCGCGCATAGCCATTTGACTATGCAATACCGCAACACTGCTGTATTCACAGTTACACCCGGTACTTGTGATACGGTAGTGTAACAGGGTATTCCTGGAGGGAATACCAACTCCAAGTCAGTCGCCCCTCTCGTCCTACCGTGCCCCCCCCCCCCCCCCCCCCCCCCCCCCCCCCCCCCCCCCCGCCGGCGGCGTCCCGTGCCGTCCTAGGCCAGCCGCGCCAACCACGAGCAAACGCGCAGGCGAACGGCAGATAGACCGATTGAACGACCGTGTTGACTGTCAGGACGCAGACGAGGAAGTGGAGGTGGTGGGGGTGGACCGAGAGCCGTTCGGAACGTCCGAAGGGTGGGAAGGGACGCGTCAGTGCGAGCCGTGACACGTGTGGCGGCTGCGTGTGAAAAGTGTACGGCCGCTCTGCATGTCGGCCTGCTGCATTAAAGAATAAAGCAGGTGCGCTTTCGGACGCGTCACTCTGTTGCCATGACAGCCCCCCCCCCCCCCCCCCCCCCCCCCCCCCCCCCCCCCCCCCCCCCCCCACATCATTCCTCAGACCATTTTACCACTCTCGTTCGGCGACCCGCCGTTTCACATTTTTCCATTCGGTTAACCCCCTCCTCTCTGCTGCCACGTAGCTCTCGGTTTGAGGGCGTGCCCCCCCCCCCCCCCCACCCCCCATGCCGAGGACAGTGCCGCTCGCAGTAAATAGGGTCGCTATGCTGTTCAACCAAATGAGGATGAGAGATTTGTTGGACGGCCCTCTTCTGCCCATTCAGTGCTTATTTAGGTTCGTGGACCCTGATTTGGGATGGGGGCTGAAATAATATGCGATGGTTGCAAGGGGGAGGGGGAGGGGGTGGCGAAGGAAGACGGGGAAGGAAGGGGAAAATGCAGGAAGCAGTGGATGAAAGAGAGATGAAGGGGGCGAAGGGGGCACAACAACAGACCGCTGCGCGCGCATGGTCGTAAACATGTTAGCGATTCAACTCTGCTCACTGAAATTGACTGACTTTGCGCACGGTGGCCGGCAAATATTGACCCCCTCCCCCCACCTACCCCTCTGACTGGACCTTAGTGGTGGTGGGCGTGGTGGGGTCCACCCCCTCCCCTGCCCTCTCAGTGTCAACTCCTCCACTGCCCCCCACGTCACGGTGTGTCAGTCCCAAAACCCCCTTCCCCCCTTCCCTCTCCATTCCCCGAAGGCACGGACCGGGTCAGAAGACGGTGCGTCTCTCTCTCTCTCTCTCTCGCGCGCGCGCTTGCACGCACGCCGTCCGTCTATATGCATCCGACAAGGACGGAGCGATGCCGATGCGGCCGTGTCCGCTCCCCGGCCACTTCGTTTGTTTCCGCAAACAAACAAGACTGTCGCCGACAGAGCGCGGAGCGGCGTAGCGTGGCGATGGGTCGCCCGGAAACGCTCTGGGACTCAGAAATGTAGGTTATAGGTCCATTAGCCAATATTCGGCGGGCTCGCTCGCCCACCCGAGGGACAATGGCCAATGAATAGAGGGACCGCGAAAAGTTTGAGTGATAGGCTGAGGGGTGGGGGGGAGCTGAGGGCGCGTAACGGCGCTCCAAGCTTGACACTGCCAGCAGACGCGCAGCACTTTCGCCAACAAAAAGATGAACGCCTTTTTAAATCTAAATTTCAACGCTTTTAAGAAAAGGTTACAGTTTAGACAGTATATATATTTGATGATACGAGAAACATATGTATTTTTTTTGTTTGTATCGGATCCACTTGTCGCGGTCGTGCGATCATGGTCGTCACGTAGTCATGGCCACTTGACGGTGGGTATGTTCCAGACGCACCAAAGGTCTGTCGTTTGTTTGTGTTGACGCTGACCTCGTCCTCATAACCGACTGGAACGGATTTTGCCGTGCAGAGCACAGCGCACCAATCGCCCGGCGCGGAGGCGCCCGCGGACTCCAGGATAGGCCACCCGCCGTGCAGCCGTGCGTCCCAACGGCCTACTCACCGCCGGGCGCTTCACTCGAAAAAAAAAGAGCTGTATGGCTTAATACGGATAATGTAATTATTTACCTACGTTGATAAAAATAGGTTATTTATCTCAGCAATATATTTGACAGCTACATTTGTAGTTTTATAACCAAATATCTAATCATCCCGTATTCATAGCTGTCTGTAAAACTATTTACTTTCCGGTGCTCTCTCCCTTCGACTTGTCTTTCAATCACTTTTAGCGCTTCACTTCTAAATGTTGATCACTTCCGTGCCTGCATTACCTTAGTTAACGAAGAGCTGCCAGCGTTCCCCAAAGGATAAGAAAAAAGTAAAAAAAATAAAAATAAAATGTCTATAGCACTACAGGAGTTGGGTTTTGTCTGTGACCCAGTTAAGGCCCTGCTCCCCTGGGAGAACAAAACCAAAGCAGCAAGGCCAGCCTCGGGCCGGTAGTTCGACCCCTGCTTTCTCACCTCGCTCTCCCCCTTCGGTCCTTCGGCGCAGATAAGCACGGCTGCAAAAGGGAACTTGCATTGGACTTCTCGTGCGCGCGCGCTCCGAAAAACCACGAGTCCCTCTGAAGGGGGAAAAATTGTGAAAAAAACACTGTCCACTGGTTCAAAGTGGAGCTGCACAGTCGCGCCAACTTATTCAAGACTTTTCCTCTTTTGGAGCGCAGACTTGAGGTAAATATAACTGTACGGAATAAACAATTTTTACAGGGATCTCTCCCGCGCTCGCCCGGCGCGCAAGCCCCCGAGCCATAGCCTCTTGGCTGCCCGTTCTGTTTAATGAGGCCCGGCTGCGTGGGGCCGCTACGCGCCTGGCGCCCGCACCTTGCGGATCATAAGAAGGTGGCCGTTGGGCCGTGAGAGGAGGGGATCTACCCCGCCATCAGCGGGAGAGGCGCCGAGCCGCGTCGAGCCGCCGCCGCAGCAGCAGTGGCAGCATTTTGTGCGGACGTGTTGAGCCTGCGAGCAAGGCCCACCCCTTTGACAATGTGGAAACCCGTCCGTGGTGTGTGTGTGTGTGTGTGTGTCGCGCG
>NW_026267163.1:38698-41003 GCF_000697945.3 Frankliniella occidentalis
GTCGGAGATGTTAGGGGGGTGGGTGTGAAATGGGAGTGATAAGGATAAGTTCTATATTTTTTTGCTTTCCTTTTCTGGCCTATAAAAACACCATTTCCACGTCCGATGCCATTCTGCGCGATTTATTCGTGACGCTCAGATTTTTTGACGTTCTATTATTGCCATTGTGAATCACCGAGTGTATAATGGCTACCACGATAACTTTACGCGCTGCTCTAAAAGCTAACGGTGAATTTCACCGCCATTTACAGTACTCTAGGGTTCACTGTAAGTTACTCGAGACACTATGCCACGGTCGGGGACTCAGTAAGGGCACCATGGCCCACGCCATTGCAGCAACAGCAACATCAGGAGCACAGCACCGTTAGTCCTCTCGCGCCCCCTCGCGCCCAGCTCTCTCTCCCACCATTATATTCCTTGGCAGGACAGGTAACGGCAATATTATGTGGGTGGCCTGTATCCCTTTGCCGCGGTCCGCTTGAGGAGGAATGGGGGAAGAGGAGGGGTAGCAGGAGAGGCTGCTTCAGTTCTTGCGGTTGCACGTTATACAATCCTACTGTTGGTCGATAGGTCTCTCTCTCTCTCTCTCTCTCTCTCTCTCTCTCTCTCTCTCTCTCTCTCTCTCTCTCTCTCTCTGATTATGTTTTCGTGTCTTTACATGGCAGTAACGTGGTACATAACACAATTTTCGCGGCGTCTTTCTGATACACTCCGAAGAATCGGCCAACACCCCCTCCAACGCTCGGCGGTGTGCCAGAAATATTTGGATGTCCCGGAAAAACTTCACTTCCTTTCACTTTTCCCGGTCACTGCGTTCGCGGCGGTGTGGTGTTCCGCTTGGGGGAAAGAAGTCCTACTTCCGGCTCGGAAGTAACTGTGGGGGCGACAAAGCGCCGAGTCCCGGCAATGGGCCAAGGGGCGTGGTGGTGGTGTGCGCGCGCTTCCAACCGAACCGAGACCGCAACGGCCGACAAGGTGGAGGACGCGAGGTGCTGGCTGTCCTTCACAAACACGTCCTCTTCTCTTTGTAATTATTTCCAATCTCAGTCCCAAATGCAAATAGTTTTGGGGGAGGCAGCTATGGGTGGGTGGAGCTGTGCGGCCCTTAGATAAGAGACCCCGCGGCGGAAGGCAGCCTCAGCAGCTTTCTCGATTGAGCATTATTCGATTTATTCCTTCTATGGGACGAGTGTCCTCGGCCTCTCTGAGCCATTTCATATTTATCGCGGGCAAATCAATAGACTTTTTTTTTTTTTTTGCTCCTTCGCTCTCTTTACTCGATTCGCGAGTGTCATTCCCTTTCTTCTTTTTTTTTTCTTCTGTGTGTGTGGCTTTTTTTCTACTTTCTGTTGCCTTTGTGAGGCAGGAGCCGGCGACCGTATCTTGGAAAGAAAACCAAGGAGAAATTATTTAGCCGTGGTCCCTCATGCAGTTCGCTCCTCGTGCCAGGTCCAGTGTTGGTTCATGGAGAGTTTTGTTGCCGTGCGTCTGGCACAAGGCCATCGTTTGATGACCTTCCCTCTTTTCCCTGTATGCGATCTGCTATCTAGTTTCCCTTCCGGGAATGTTCTGGTCTCTCCCTTAAATACTTTCTTTCCTTCGATTTCTCGATAAGAAAAAAAACACCCACCTTTTTGCATTTCCACATTCTCCAACTTTTCTTATTTTCTTACCGGTGTCGGCCCTGCCTAAAGGAAACTCATGAGATGAATCGGTACCCTCAAGGAAAGGCAAACTGAAAAAAAAAAAAAACGAGCTAGCGGAAGAAAGAAAAAAAAGAAGAGGTAACTTATGATGCGCCGCAAATTAAATTTGGCGCGGCTCTTTTGGTGAGGCGGGCGGCGCGTCGCCTTGGAATTAACGTGACCGAGCCGAGGTGTGTTGCCTCACGAGAAATCCAATATCCTTCGAAGCTGAGAGCCGCTGTCGCGTACCTGAGACCAGCACCACTCTCCTCCCCTCCCCTCTCCTCTACTCTTTCGCAGGCGCACGCTGAATTATGCGGCGTGAAGTCGGCGAGAGGAAAGTAAGGGGCGGTGTGAGAGAGTGAGCTCATTCTTGCGTACGTGGAGACGGAACCGGAGCCGGCCGCAACAACGGGGTGGCGGGGTGGGGCGAGGCGGAGCACCGGGGCGCTGAGCGGCGCAAAGCGCTGTGAATAACGCAATAACATACCGATATGCCTGCGAGTCGATACGGCTCCTGCTCCGCTATACTCCCACCGACCAGCAGCAAATCTTGTGCGCGCCAAACTCGGAGTAACAAATTACACGCATTCCTGGTTCTCCCGGTCGCGACCCCCCCC
>NW_026267163.1:41074-49588 GCF_000697945.3 Frankliniella occidentalis
CAAACACCCCCTCCCCCACCTCTTCGCCGCCTCCAACTCTCCTACTCCTCCCCACTCTGCGACCTCCCCGCCTTCCCACCCCTCCGTGCTTTCCTTCCAAATCGGTCCGTTGCTGTACTTCGACCAGCCGGAGGATCGCGACGAAATCAAACAGAGGGAGCAGGGAAACAACCACTTGTGAAGGTCAGCTGTGCGATGATCGGCGTTAGGTTAGGTTAGACTGCTGCAAAACCACTTTTTTTATCAAACCACGAGTAAGAAATCATTTGAATATGAGAAGAGATTCATGCGGATAAAATAAAACTGTGTGAGCTTGCACATTCGAAAAAACCCGAGGGGGCCAACTCGGATACAAAGAAATAATACTCAGAAATACATCCAAATACATGTTAAAAAAAAAAAAAAAAAAAAAAAAAAAATACAAGGGAAGTACAAGAAATGCATACAAGGCGTATATAGACTTACACGAGTTGGCCCCTCTTGAAAAGAACAAGACATGGTAATACGAGTGTGCAAAATTTGCACACCAACGTATGCAAATTTTAGGCGTGTTGTCAACGTCTAAATTTTGCACACTTGGACACACAGTTCTGTGCTATCAATAGGAACCATATGGTGTGCAGCTGCTATACTTTTCGGAAATATCGAAAGTTTAAACACCAACTGACGTTTAACCTTGTTAGACACCACAATGTGTCGAGAAAATGCACACTTAAACCAAACATCAATTGACGTGCAAATTAAAACACTTGTTTCACCAGTGGATGGAAAGGTGCCGATCCCAACCAATCAGCCCCTTAAACGGGTGCCTAGCCATTTTGCTACGTTTGTGTGTTGCACGGAATAAACCACTCGAAGTGTTTGTTTTTCACGCTTTCATCACACTTGCATTTCCAGTGCAGAAAAGGTGTGATGGGGGTATGCAGCAGGGTATGTGGCAGATCTAGCTAGGGAGAGGCGTAGGCCTACAGTCAGTTGCCACGTGTGATGTGTGTGTGAGAGAGAATGTGTGAGTAAGTGTGTGAGAGGGAGAGAACGAGAGAGAGAAACGTAACACGTGTGCGCGGGTGCGAGCATAATGCGCTCCATATGCAAGTCTTTCTCCTTGTCTCCCTCCGCTCCCGCCTCTCCCGAGGCCTCCCCCCTCCCTTTCCCTCTGATACACACGCGCACCCTGTGCATGCATACGTCATGCGGGGATGATCCCGACTGGCTGCACTGATCCTCCCGCTCGCTCTTCCTTACATTCTCACCGCGCGAGGGCGACACTCCAGTTTTCCTGCCGTATATTCGTTGCCGTGCTGGTTGCAGTGTGGTTGTGGTGAAGATATATTGAAACAAGATTGACAAATTACTCTGAGAAAAAAATAATTCAAACGCATGTGAAGGATGTCTTAGAACTTAGTGACTTCTTATTTGTAAACGGCTTCCTGTGAATTTTGTTGTAAAGAAATTAGAAGAATCAAGCACGGCGAAAATTTGCTTGAATGCAGTTATGAACGTCTCTCTCTCTCAAAAAAAAAACAAAACAAACAAGAACAGCATAAAACATGAAGCAAACGTAAGTTTGTATTCTTGATTTTTCTTAAGTCAAACATTTTTCGTATTCGACTTTCTGGTGCCTCAACTTTCCCGCTAAATTTACTGATAAAGTAACTAAATTGTTTGTTTACTGTTTGCTTCTTTTTTTTTCGAATTGATCCGTTCCTTTTTAAAATACTTCGCTACCCGGCCCTCTTGCGTCGGAGTAATTACTTCCTGGCGTCACTGCGCTGTTTCAACTGCTTCCATTTTCTGCCCCTCTCCGTTTCCGGCCGGCCCCACCCCTCTCTTTCCTCCTCGCCAGTGGGCGTCAAAAGGCTGCTGGCCACACTCCATTCGCAATGTTTTCCGCTGAAGCGAAAAAAAAAAGAAAGGGGAAAGAAAAGAGATAAAGCAACAAAATTGACACACGAGAGAAGGGCCCCTTTTCAAATAAGTTGTTGCCTGGTTTTCTTTCTTTTTTTTTTGGCGAGCGAAAGACTCGTGGCACTATTTACACTGGCTATGTGTTCGCGAGTGACACGTTGCATATCCTTTCCTAATAACTCTGTATGTTTTGACGACAAAGCTGTGGTCCTCGTTTACACGTTTTGTTTACCTGTCTCGGTGAGTGGTGCGCATGCGCAATGGTGTGACCGTGAGAGAGTGGGTGTTGCAAGCCAACGAGCGTATTCTTCATGTGCTGTGCATGGGAGAAGGACGGGCTAAATGATAAATAACGTGATGAATCAGAGAGAGGTGGGGGGAGTAGAGGGAGGGCGGCCAAAAGGAGTAGCAGACGAGGCGTGAGAGAAAGGAAGATCACACGGCAGAACGTGTTCTGGGACACGTGTTCCATCATTCTCTGCCGCCATCCATCAAACACGCGCTTCCTCCCAAAGGGTCATAAATTCTGTCACCTTTCCGGACAGACGCACTTCCTGTGCGTGTAAGAAAGGAAAATTCAGCAAGGAAGATAAAGTTTTTTGAGGTATTTCACCAGCCTATGGTGGACTTTTGCTGCAACGGTGATCTTCACACAGAAAACCATACCCCTTGAGATGAAGCAAAAAACCCCAATTGAAATCTTATTTGTTGACAGGCTACAGAAAAGAAAACAATATTTTACTGGTGCACGGAAAAAAAACAATCAGTTGTTACAACTAATAAATTAGCTAATTTTGGGATAGACAAGAAATTCACTGTGGCAGCTACTAGTTGGTTGTCACAGACAGGAGTTAGTTGCCACAACTAAGCTGTCGCTGCAGGAGCCAATCGGTTTCCTTCTGACAGCAAAACACCCAATTAGTAGTCAGAACGAACCGATTGGCTCCTGCAGCGACAGCTGCGCTGTGGCAACTAACTCTTGTCTGTGGCAACCAACTATTAGCTGCCACAGCGAATTTGGGATAAGCTATCCCAAAATCAGCTAATTTGTTAGTTGTGTAGACCAATTCTTTTTTTCCGTGTGTACTACTAAGAAGCAGAACAGCAATCAGCAGACAAGAGGGTATTCGACCTCAAAACTGTTGAAACATCTAGGTAAAAAATTACGTTGTGTTTGGCCAATGATTAAATTCTTGACTCAAGGATTTTATCGTTTGGGTATTTCCATAATTTTTCACCACAGTTTCAATAAAGAAGTGTATAAAAGAAGACTGCAAGAGCAGTGGTTCCCGTCGAGATCGGGTCGCCTCATACGAGCTGTGTACAAGCAGATCCAGTTTCCTACAATCCTGCGACACAAACAAGATGGTCCTGGCCTCATCCATCAGGCGACACAACAACGTCTCACCGCGCCGCCGCCTGCGCCCCGCCCGCCGCGCCTCTCGTGGATGACTGCGATGAATTTCATTTACTATACAACATCAACAACATCGCATAGCTCTGCGCGACGTCGCGTTGTCTGTCTGCTAGAGAGAGGGGTCGTGTTCGGTTACCTTTTCCATTCTCCTTTATTTCCTCTCTCCCTCTCTATCTGCCTCCACCTCCCATATGGCTTTCTCTCCTCTCTTACATTTGTCGGAGCCGTACTTTTACACCACCCCTTCTCTGCCTCCCTCCTTTTCACCACCCCCCCCCCCCCCCCCCCCCCCCCCCCCCCCTTCCTGCCTTTCTCCCCGTCCCTTCCTCATGGAGGTACGGGTGAAATGGTGATAGAGGATGGTGGGGCAGGTTCAAGTGAAGGCCAATCTGACGGCCGCTGAATTTCATTTCCCAATTTTAATAAACATTTGAGAGGAAGGGACGCGGGAAAGGGAAAAAAAAGAGAGGCAGAGACGAGGGTGCGATAGCGTTTCCGGTGGCGAACGAATCCTAGAAGGGTACAGCATAGATGAGTGGGAAGACGTTCGCAAATGACAGGGCCCTGTTAAGAAATATTCCTATTTACGGAGGGAAAAATCTTGGACAAATGTTGAAGTTTTGTTCTGTTTACTTACAAAATTATTTCTCCATCAAGTTTGGCTTTGAAACTCTTCGGCAAGCAAAACTAGTCCGCCAAAAATTTACGGTTGATACCGTAAATTAGCAACTTGCAACATAGTTCCTCCATCAAAATTTACACAATAAACTTTTGTAAATTAACAAATATAATTATACCAGTGGACAGTGTTGGCCAGAGAAGGAGAGAGAGAGAGAGAGAGAGAGAGAGAGAGAGAGAGAGAGAGAGCAAAAACAAAGCTAGCTTAAGAGGAGGCCCCTGTTTTCGCGAACCCCTGGCACCATTATCGGATTAATTGGTCCTCATCATGCGCAGACGATGAGCTGGTTTAGAGCAACACAGCAAAGACCTAAAGTAACTTCATATCTGTAACCTTGCCCGAGGAGAGCGTGCTTCGTAATCTGCAATCAGCTGAGGAGGGACACGGCTGCCTGGGCTGGCTGCTGCTGAGCCAGCGCCACCGGCGGACGGAGCCGAGTCGAGTCATCAGCCAGCGCTTCAGACAGACCGAGAGGCGAACAGATCGCGTAGGCCATGCGATGCTGTGAGTGGTGTAACGCAAGCTCTGGCCGCGACCTTACCCTCCGTACAGGAACGCGGTGCGCGTCAGGGCGTTGCATAATAGATGGCGCAGATTGCGTTGGGAGGCCCTTTCTGTATGTTCTTCGCCGCTCCCCGCCCCTTTTTATTTTCGAGTTTAAGATGTTTTTTGTGATTCTCAGCGGAGTACAGACTCACGGTCGGACAATAGTTACTTAATAATTAAACGTAACCCAATTACTTATGTTTTTTTTTTAATTTGTTTCAGGTGAGGTCCTGTCGCTGACTAGATGCCCTTCTTTTACTAATGAAGGGCACCGGAGCGAGGACGCGTTGCCTGAAGGCAAGTTTAATTACTTTCTTGCATAGGACTGTATCGCCACGTCTTGATGACTTGTCCTATTCAGTACTTTGGTTGTATCTCCAGGCTTCCCCTCCCACAACCCCCCGCCCCTTTTCACTCTATGCTTTACCCGTCTTCTACTCAGCTGAGTCAACGAATAGCACGGCGTGCGCCGATTCGTAAAGCTTAAAACAATTCAGCGAGACGAGTGATGGAAATGAACGTCGAGGGAGAGATAATAGTGAGGGAGGTGAGGGGATGAAGGGTGAAGTGGGTCAGTCGTTATCACCGCCCGAATCCGTTCGACGCGGCACTTCTCGGATTTGACTCTTATAAAAACAGCTGAATGCTGAGCTGCTCTTGTCAGCTGTTCACTCTCTAAATATCTATGCCCTTTTTTGGTCATACTTATGGACCAGAGTGACACATCGAGACATCCTTTAAGTACAGTTAATACACAATTTTGTACAAGTTTGTTTGTAAGTACATACGAACTTATTTGTACAGAAATGTTGTCTGTTCTGGCTGCAAAAAGATGTCTCATTTATTTTACAGTGTGGAAGCAGGGCGTATACTGACAGTGTGCTCCTCGGTTATGCGTCTTGCTGCCCGGCCACCGCTGGCATCTGGACTCGTCCTCTCGTAGGCACGACTGCATGCCACGAGCACCCTGTCCGATATCGGTATTTGCCTCATTCTCCTCCGGGCTTCCTTCCCTTCCAAGCGCGCCTTTCTCACACAAAGGGAATAAGGAAAATAAACCTCGTGAAAGCTTGGTGGCGCCGCTACTGCCCCTACACCCCGGACGCGACGGTGACGAAAAAACTGCCATATTACTTCCCCGGCTGAGCTCCACTTTCGGTTCGATCTGTGCCTGCTCCGCCGCTGCCGCGGTGTGTGCAACAGACTAAGCTAAGCTTTCTTTTTCCCTTCCAACCTCCTCCCCCCCCCCTCCCACTCCCATCTCTCTCTCTCTCTTTCTCTCTCTTTGCCACCCCAAAGTCTCTTTACCATTTTTTTATTTTCTCGTATCCCTTTCCCCGCCCTCTGCACCGTTCGGTTTGGCCGACCCGTTGTCGTTTTCCTTTTTCCGATTCCGCATGGTCCTCAATTTCACCCTTCGTATTCATAGACTATGAGATGTTTGATACGAATCGTTTCGTCATTCTGCGCAGAATAAAACTGCAATCTGCACACTTGAATTCTTTCCAGTTTCGTGAGTAGGATTAATAATTGGATCCGCTCTGTGCAAAGTCTACGAATACTGCGTCTGTTATTTTGAAAGTTCAATATCTCCCTTTCAGCGGCTGACGCACTGCTCATTATGACAAGCAAAAGTTGGAGGTTTTATTTCGTCTGTTTCTTTTCAGGTTTTTTCATATGCGATTGTTTTCCACAGTGTGTGTGTGTGTGGCAGCTGTGTCGCAATAACACCACTGCTGATCCGCCTCGAATGGGCCCGTCCTCTCGCTCCGCGGGACGCGGGGGGGATCAGCAGGGGATCAAAACCGGTCCTGGTTTGATCGACTGACAATGAGGCTGCGCCACGGGAGCTTGCTTTTATTACCCAGGCGAGCTGGTCGCCACCGAGGGGACGACGGCGACGTCGTAGCCATGTCGTTGTCGGGGAGACATGAATATATCCCGGGGATCTGATTTGGAGAAAATATTCGTGACACAGCGTCTCCGCCCTTGTGATTGCCGGATGTGGATAGCTGGCTGGCGCGGCTGCAAACGCATTCGCTGTGCGCCGCACAGCCGCACATGCACGCGGTGCAGTTAGTATGCGCGGCAGCGGCATCCCAGGTGACCCGTATTCAGCGCATCCAAAGGCCGCCCGGGCTCGGCTCGGCCCGGCTAGGCCGCGCTCGGCTCGTAATCTAAACGGCAATCTCGGGCGTATCGCTGCTGAATATAGCGCACTAGGCGGGCCATGCAAAGGGGGCCATGGCGGCCCAAACCACGCCCTCGGCCGCTGTGTGTTCAATGGGCCGCAACAGCCCCCCTCCCCGCCGCCCCCGGAGCGACCCCGGCGCGAGTCCTCCACACGCACGATCCGAATGGGTCCTGCTGCTGCGATTGTCTCTTTCTGCCGCTCCATCTACGACCATGCGTCTCTGCCCAGCACTGTTTCTCGTCCTATGCCTCTCCTCACCCCCGCCCCCTACGACACAGGCGTGACAAACCATGTTTTTACAGAGAAGTGTGACACCAATACACACCAAACCCTTATCCATTTTATTGTGCATAAACATGCAGAGGTTTATACTGCCATAAGTATGCACAAATTTTATGCATAATTATGTCCAAATTGTGCATGCATAAAATTGTGCATAATATTATGGTTGCTCACGATTCTGCATGTTTATGCACAACACAATGCATAGGGACCTAATGTGTAGTGAAAAGAGTACAATTGCAATGCAACAAAATAGTGTTGTCACACGCTTTTTCACCTGCAACGTATAACTAGGCTGTCACACACTTTGGTCATTCACTTTGTTCCCATTATGCCCCAGCCTTTCATTTGTCGAGGGCTCGCACCCACCAGTGTTCTCTCTTCACTGGCGCAACAGCCTCGGCAACAGCAGCAGCCTTTGGAGTTCTGGGCGGTCGACATCGCGAAACTCCAACAGGGAAAAGGGCGCTGACCGGGGGGGGGGGGGGGGGGGGGGGGGGGGGGGGGGGGGGGGGGGGCGTGGGAGACCTGCTCCACTCCTGCCGGCTGCTGCTGTCTCACTGCCAACCTGCGCCAATTATTTAAATCCTTGCGAAAAACGGCGGCGCGCGGCCGGGGAACCAACAGCAGCGAACCAAAACGCCAAATTATGCGATGGGGGCGGTTTGGCAAAGGTTGGCTGGGCGCGGTGCGCCCGGGTGGGGCCCGTAGGCGGCGTTGGGCTGCCCGCCCGGGGGCCACAGGGGGTGGGGGATTTAGGGGCGTCCATGCCGTTGGCAGCACTGCCTCGGCCTGGGGACACGGGGCTTTGCCGATCGGAGCTCTGAGAGAGAGAGAGAGAGAGAGAGAGAGGTGGGGAGGGTGGGGTGCAGACCTGTATTGTATGTGCGGCTGAACCGGCCGTTGAATAAAACACGTAAACAGATTACAAATAATGGAAGCAGGCCGTGAACCACGGCCGAACAGAAATGCGTTCAACAAAAGCGCAGTCCGTCTGTTCCATTTCGCTCTTCACACATTCCTATCATCCCTGTGGTTTGCTTCTGCTGAAATTTGTTTTTTTTTTACCCTGGCCTTATTCTCTCGTTTTAAAAATTGCAATTGGTTGCGTGTTTATTGCAGCCGTTTTGTTGTAACACTGCGGTTCTTTTTTGCGCAAGTAAAACGTGGTGTTTGGCAGCCGCGGTGTTTCAGAGCAGTTTTGACCCTTCTCTTACTCTCTCTCTCTCTCTCCTTTCCTCTTGCTCGTCCTCGCCCGACGCGAGCCTATAGCCTTCTATACCGATGCTTTCCTTCCCCCCCTTTTGTTCTCCGAGGCGTCCACCCGAAGCTCAGAGAAACCTGGCTGCTTTTGTTGCCCGTCATCATATTGTTCGCCCTCTAACCACTTTCCAATGTTATCGAATAAGGACCAGAGAAGCTCCGCCACCTAGCCTCTTTTCAACGTCGCGCGCGCGCCCGGAGTAAGTCACGTCCTTCTCCTCCGGG
>NW_026267163.1:49638-50551 GCF_000697945.3 Frankliniella occidentalis
CGGGCGGCGGGGCGGGGAGGGCTCAACGGAGGATGAAGGCGTCGATGGACTGGGAGTGTGCGTGATGGATTGTGTGTGTGTGTGTGTGTGTGTGAGAGAGAGAGAGAGAGGGGGGGGGCGAGGGGATGAATAACAGGAGACACAAAGGAAGTTGTGCCAGTCCCAGGACGTCGGATCTGCGCCTGCTTGCGCAAGCTCTTTTGCTAACCAGTCACGCTCGGGTAGCGGCGCGGGTTCCTCTGGCCAGGGCGAGGGCCTGGCCCCGGCCGACGCTGACGAGCCCCACGCTCGACTTGAGCGTATCGACGAGTCCCATCGGCTGGGGAGGGGCGGACGCCCCCTCGGGAGGAGGGGGTGGGGGCGTGGGAACGTTCCTGTGTGGTTGGTCCAGTGGCCCGTGGGCTGCAAAGCTGCACTGGAAATCCCAGTGTACGAATGTCGCACACCTGCAGCTGTGAGTGTAAAAAATTACACACCTGCTAGTGAACAACGGAGTTTTTACAAGCCTACAGATGTGTGAATGACCATACACTTGCCGACGTAACAGAGCGCAATTGGAGTCGCCCTGTGGAGCGCCGTGCAGGTAGGCACACAGGCGCGGCCGGTGCGCAGGCGAGTGATGCGGGTGTGCCTATGCCGCGGGTGACAGGCGCTATGGCCGGGAGAGTGTCCGCACTGCACGGCACAGCCATGGTCCTGGTCCGAAAAATGCTGTTGGAAGTGACGACTGGGAGTGAGAGCTATAAGCGTGGCTCGCTGTCTCGCTGTTGAAATTTACTAGGCTTAAAGTAACCGTTTTCAGGGTACAGACCAGACCATGGGCTCTGACGTGCCGCAGTTACTGGCAGCGCGCAGGGTTTGAAGAAACAGGCGGAATATCCAGCATTACTGTACGAAACAAATTTTCTCCATG
>NW_026267163.1:50879-51196 GCF_000697945.3 Frankliniella occidentalis
TGCCCCGCCCGAACTCCCCCGCGGCCGTTTGGGCTCTGTCAGATGCATTCGACAGCACGGGCCGACATATCGAATTCGCGCGTCGGTTCGCCGCGCCAAATTTTGATTCCTCAGCGAGACGAATAATAATGGGAAGCTGTGCAGAAGGCTGGGTGAGAGGGATTTTTTTTCTCTCTTCTTCTTTTAAGAAAAAAAAAGGGGGGGGGATTGGTAGTCGTTGGTATTGGGGTAGAGGAAGAGAGATGGCACAGGCAGCACGTTGAGAGAAGACGTGAAGGGAGGGTGTAAAGAGCGTGCAGATACAGAGAGGCAGACAG
>NW_026267163.1:51246-53012 GCF_000697945.3 Frankliniella occidentalis
CCCCCCCAAAAAAAAACTGAGGAGTCGTCCTCAAGTCATGGAAATTTTTCAACACTAAGGCTGGTTTTGCGATGTTTTTAACAAAAATCTTGCGATAGCTTTTATTTTTCGATTCTCTTGCTAAAGGGCATGAGAGTCAAGGGCATCACAACAAAATCTGCGATAAAAAGTTATCACGTATTTTTACATAGATTTTATCCCTATACATTTTATTGCAAAAATTATGCTATCATGCCCTTTCGCATAAAAACCACCCAATACCAGTTATCGCAAAAAATGAGTAAAACTATTGCAAAACAGATTTCAGTGAAGGTTTTCCCATTTCTCCTAAAACAAATCAGACTCTGTTTTTTACCGTGTACTTTGTAATGTGGAATTCGCCGAGTCTCTCGCGCCAAATAATTTTCAATTATTTCACATTGAAACACAAATACCGTGGCGAGTGTAATTAAATCTAGAAGCGCATGCCCGCCGGCAGGAAGGGGTAGGGAGAGGGTGGAGAGGAAAGAGATGGGTTTTGAGTTTCGCAGCGCCACTCGCCGCTTTTCGAACCCGAACTTATTCGTTTGGCCCGCACCAGTATAATAGCAGTAAGCGAAAGGAAGGGAGTGAGTGAAACAGAGAGAGAGAGAGATGGAGCCAGGAACAAGGGAAGGACGCCTAGTCAATAGGCGAAACAGAACTAGAAAGTTCTGCCGTGCCGATGAAGTGCGCGCTCCTCTGCTGCCGCTGCGTTTGTTCCGGAGCTCTGCGGGAGCGAGGGTGGCCTCGGCTATGCTTCGATAATCCGGGTTGAAGGATTATCCGTTTATCTGCTCGCTGTGTAATGATGATAATCGCAACGCCCCTGTGTCGGTGTGTGAGGTTTATCGGGGGATTCCACTATCCCATGTGCGGTAATCAGTCTGAAAATGGGCTGCGGGGAAGGAAGGGGGAGGGGCCGGTCGGGGCGGAGTGTTCCGGCGGTGGAAGACGGTGCCGCACAGCGTGACGGGCGTGCAGGAGGGGCGGGGGCGGGCGGGGGTTGTCGAGCATCGTTACATCAGAAGGCGTGCGGTTGCTGCGGGGCGGGGCGGCAAGGCTTAGTGCGGGGCTGTGCCCCCACCCCCGCACCCCCCCGCGAGGCCTACAGCAGCAGGCTTTGGACCTGACTGCAGACAGTCCCCGGCCCCACCCTCTCGTCTCCCCATTTAAGCTGACCCATATTTTAGGAGCGGGAGGCGTTCACGGAGCAGGCCAGGGCCATCCCGGGGCCGTCCGCTGTGTCTACGTGATCAGACACTGTGTGCTCGAGGACTCGAGGCCAGGGTCATCCCGGACTTGACGCTGGCAACGCGGTCGAGGCCAGGGTCATGCAGTGTGTGTGTTGTTTGCCGCACGTGTGTAACGGCCCGGGGGGGGGGGGGGCAAGTTCAAGGGGCACTTCATGTGAAAGCAAACCAGGCCACCGGCGGCCACCGGCACACTGCTGGGACAAAGGCGCGCGGCGGCCGACACCCGCTTCCCGGGAGGGAGGGTTGGAGAGAGGGACGGACAGAAAGGAGAGGGAAAGAGATGGACAGACTGTGAGATAGGTAGAAGAGGATGAATTCGAATTCCGCGCGCGCGAGCTCGTGTCGGCGACATTTGAATTTCCCATGTATGTACCGCCAGTGACCCCGCGCTGTAGCCTCGCGCCGAGGCGCCGAGCCGCGCACCTGCCGTGTGTGGAGCGCGGTCGTGGCGCGCGGCCCCTCATCCAGCACTGCGGTCGCCAGCCCCCCCCC
>NW_026267163.1:53062-54341 GCF_000697945.3 Frankliniella occidentalis
CCCTGCCTCCCCCAACCTGCAGGAGAGCTCCCACTGTGGTGGCAGTTGGAGGGGGACGAGGAGAGGGGGAGAGTTTACCTGGCCAGTCCAGACGACCAGCAGCTGCCAGCCGCTCTCCCCTCAAACAGAGTCGGAGTGCGTTGTGTCGGCAGCGAATATTTTTGCATGGCTCTCTCGGCTTTACGCTTTTGGATCCCCCCCATAGTTAGGCTTTCCCATGCGCCAACACTGGAGCAGCAGCGCTGAGTTTTGTTGATTAAAGTTAAATGGGGGCTAGAGGGGAAAAAAGAAGCTGGGGATGAAAAACACATAACTTCGTCTTGCAACAGCACAGGCTATGGTGGAAGTCATTAACTCACCTACTCTTTATACTTTAGTTTTTTTGCGGTGCACGTGCGTCTCTCGAAACCGCACTGTAAAAAATCTTTGTCACAATGACGAAAATACCATGGCGAATTTTTAGTACAGGGGTGTCGTCCTGGGTTTTTTCGTCACATGATTAAGGTTTTCTCGTGGCCGTGACGAGAAAACCCATGACGACACCCCTGCACTAAAAAGTCGCCATGGTATTTTCGTCATCGTGACAAAGAATTTTTTACAGTGCGTTCATACATTAAACCGTGTATCCTTTTTCGATTTCTCATTTTCTGTTTTGGTAAAACCACAAAAACGAAAGAATTTCTGTACTGAAAACATAAACACACGGATGGATGATTAAACAAAAATACCAGCAGACGTCATGGGTGTGGAAATGAAGGACCTGGCTGTGAAAACGGCTGTGTTTTTCTATCGGGATTTTCATGGGTGGCTGGTAGGAGCCGCCCGTTTCTGCTGCTTGCGATCTCATGAAATATTTTCATCGACACCACGCGGAGGCGGGGCAGATTTATATAGGCTATATATATTTCTTGACGTTACACAGCTTGGTCTGTCGGGCTGGCCAGTTCAATTCAAGCCTTCCCTCCACATCCACACTTCGCTGACCCATCCGCGCGTTGCGAACCGGGCAGCCCCTTTTCGCCTCTATATCCACTTCCTCCTCCCCCTACCCAACCCCTCGAGCACCCTGCTTCCACTTCATTCATGCGGTGATGCGTCCTGTCTGCCTCAACAAAACGCGACTCACCCCTTTCCGCTGGCTTTTGTCGACGGCCTGCCGCACGCCGCCGCAACAATCTCTACTGACAACGCAACGCACCATCTTACGCGCGCCCGCGCCCAGTATGTAGGGCCGCGAAAAGAGACCCCCCCTCTCCCTCCGCATCCCGGACGCCCCCCC
>NW_026267163.1:54391-56322 GCF_000697945.3 Frankliniella occidentalis
TGGAAGAGAAAAAGAAAGGGAGAGAGAGAGAGAGAGAGAGAGAGAGAGAGAGAGAGAGAGAGAGAGAGAGAGAGAGAGAGAGAGAGAGAGAGCGAGGGAGGGGGAGGAATTCATTTTTTATTTTTGTTATTGTCTCCCCCACCCTTAACCCCTCTCGAAACGCCTGCCATTTGGCTCTTTCATTTCTTTTCAGCAAGCAATAATTATTATTGAGGAGCCAATTTCGGAGGAGCAAAGGAAAGTAAGTCGTCTCTTGGCCCCCACGGTATAGGCGGCGGCGGCGGCGGACTCGATGGCCCCGTGGGGGGTGGTCGCGAAGGAGAGGAGGTAGATGTTTCAGTTTTGAGCCCCCGCACCCCGCACCGCACCGCGCTCACACTTCCTGGGGATTTCGGTCGGGGCCGGCCGCGAAGAGCCCGGCGGAGCCCGGCCCAGGCCAGATGGTGGCCGGGGCCCGGCCGCCGGAGCTGGAGGCTGTTAACGCAGCAACGGCGACGTTCCCCGTAAAGCCGGAGCAAGCCGACTACCATGTCGGCGTTCCCTCTTCCTCTACCGAGAGGGAGAGAGAGAGAGAGAGTGATGGGGGAGAGAGGGGTGATGAAGAGCAGGGGGAAAAGCGGACGGGTGCCTGCCTAGGCTTGGGCGCGCTTGATAGTTTGTCGGGTCTGCAGCCACCAGAGGTTCATCTGGTCGCTGGAATGAGGGTTCGGCTTTTCGAACTTGCCAGGAGAGAGAATGGACTTTACCTCAGTTCGACAAACACAAGTATGTTAACTTAAAACATATGGAAGACGCAGACTGCGCAGGGATGGAAGAAACATAAAACAGTCGGTCCCCTCTCCGACAGACAACAACCGCCCTGTGTGCCCTAATCCTTTCCCTCGCATCCCACCTCATTTTCGCACCTCCACCCCCTCATACGGAGGCGGGACTCGTGAAATAAAATGAAACCAACAACAGCCGGACCGTTGTGTTACCCTGCCCGTCTCTCTCTTTATGTCGACCGAGAGAAACATAACGACATATGTTGTTGCGCCCTTGAAACCCCCTGCTCGGCTTGTGCTCTCTCCTGAGCCCTAGCCTCTGTCTAGCGTCTTCTTTTCTCTTCACTTTTCTCCTTTCCTCCTCACTTTCTCTGAGAAATTCTTGCAAGCTTTACATAAATTTTTTCCATGATATGCGTTATTGTAAAACTACAATTTTAAATTGTAAAATTACAGGCACTAAACATGACTCGGATGACATCAACGAGAAAATTTGGGGTGTCGTACGTAACTTTACAACGTCTTCTGTAAAACCTAACTACAAAATATCTTTTAAGTTTGCGACGGTATTTTTCAGTGTGCAACTGAATCTAAATGGTTTGCACGTTAAGCCCCAGAACAATTTCAATGTGTTCCACAACTAGCGAAACAGACAACCAGCCCGGCAGAGGTGCTGCACGGGCCAGCGTCCCTGCTCTGCACCCCCTGGACGTGGTTGTCCGAACAGCGGGGTCGGCCTTTTTTTTAGCAGATGGTAATGGTATACGGCGGACTACGTACCCCGGAAAAGAACGCCCCTTCTGGGAAAAAGAAAAACGCATGCCGTGAATCCGTTTCTATTTTTTTTATTTTTTTGTAAATAGGTGATAATGGTAAACGAGAAAACATTCAAAAACTCGCAGTGAATCCGGCGTAAATTGAAATTGCTGCTCATCGTCTGCTGCTGTGCGGAACAAGTGAAGAGGCGACACAGTAATTCACTTTTTGTTGTTGGAGCGCGTGCATGCGCGTGGCGCGCATCGAGGTTGGCAATAACCCTCGGAAAAGCTGCTGAAATGTCCCGACTCGTTGTCGGCCTGGCATCATGAAAGCAGAGAGTAGTGGGGAGGAAGAAAAGAAGAGGGACAAGGAGGGATGGCGGGCAACGGTGCTCAATGCGAGCAAGTA
>NW_026267163.1:56372-59938 GCF_000697945.3 Frankliniella occidentalis
GGGGGGGGGGGAGGGGGGAGAGAAAGCGTCGTGTGCGTCTCAGCCCACGGGCTTCGCTGCCGGGGTGCCGCGGCTGGCGTCACACTGTGTGAGCAGAGGAATAAACAAAAATATAACGACGTCGCTCCCTTATCTACACCCGACCCGCGCTCTGCATACTCCTCTTTCTCTCTCTCTCTCTCTGTCTTTATTATCTGTGTTTTTCCTTGCCTCACCCCTCGTCTCTCTCTCTCTCTCTCTCTCTCTCTCTCTCTCTCTCTCTCTCTGCAAACTGTTATGTGCAGAGGCACGCCCATCCTCACCCCGGTCCGATTCACCTTTCCTTTTCCGGAAGATAATACGGCAAAGGGGATGAAGCCATTGCCCGCGAGAGGAAGGATGGCGGGAAAGAAAAGTATGATGTTTTGAGTACCCAACACGCCCCACTGAGCAGCCGACTCCTGCATATGAAAACATTCCTTTTGTACTCTTACTAGCCCAGGAGGGTTTGCGGCGTGAGTGGTAGCGTACATACACGGGGAGGGCTTGGCTGGGGTGGGGAGTGTCAAAGATGCGAGAATGCGGGAGCGGGAGGGGCGGGAGGGGCGTTCGTGCACGGAGGCGCACACAGCAGGAGGCATAGACGTCGGGCTGCAGTGCTCGAGCGAAGATGGTGATGAATAATTCGGACACACATCCCCCCATCCGCCTGGGCATTTTCTCTCCCCCCCCCCTGCTCACCCCCTCCTTCCCACTGCATGTTTCGCGTTCGCAACCCCGTTTTCATTTTGTCCTCGCCCCCCCCCCCCTCCTCTCCTTCTCGCCCAACCAACTTTGCCGGGTTGAGCGGGGTTGAGGCATGCCCCCCTAGCGTCACCGGGGATACACACAAACACCGCCCTCCGACACACACACACACACACACACACAAGCCGGCATCGCGACTGAAATAGCCGACTGTTGCAGAGCGGGGCTGTCACACTCGACCTAATTCGATCACGAGGTGAAAAGGGGAAGAGTTGAGGGAAAAGGGGGGAAGGGGGGCCGGCTGATCACGGCAAGGAGAGTGGATTGGAAGTCGGAAGGGGAAGGGCTCGAAACTGCGACAACGGAAACGAGAAGCGAGAAAGCTAGTGGGGGGAATGTATTTGGTAGCGTTTCAGGGGAGCGGGAGCTGCAGATGCAGATCTCATGTAACAGCCATGGAAGCGGCGGGGGCGGTGCGTGGCGTCGCGCGTGCGAACTGAGCCGCGTGGACCTTCCACCCGGTGAAAAGGAAACAATTACAGGGTATGATTTAGTGGCGCTGGCCCGTGGGCCACTGTCACAGAAGCGGCAGGGCCCCGCGGGGTGCGCGCACTGGCCTAGAACAAAAACACTGTTTTCTACCGATTTTGTGTTCGTTTTAAGATTTTTTTTAAAAAAACTTGTTTTCTTTGGAAATGTGTCTCTCTCCCTACTCTCCAATTCAAAACCCGCCCAGCTCGTCCTTTTCTCCCCTTTCCTTTCCCATATAATGTTTGTTTTTCCCCCGCTTTCTCTCATCCAGTTTTTCCCCCCCAGACCACGCTCCCTTTGACACGACACCTCCGATAAATCAGGCGGAGGCTTTTCTCTTTCGCTCGCGGCGCCGTGCGGTGTTATCGCTGGCCTGGCTCGGCCGTGAGTTGTGGTCCCCGAGCCGATTGGTGTGTTGTCTAGAGTGGTCTGTCCTAGAATGCTGCGATCAAGAGTTGAGAGCGTTGGCATTCGGCCTGTGGGAAGCATGCGACATTACTAATCACGCACGGGAAACGAGTGTGACAATCGCGAGGAAAGTTCAAATAAACACTTTCTGCCTCGATTCCGTCACCTGAAGTAGTGTACGTGCTGATCAACCGGCCGAATTTCCTGGTGTAAATATCGGTATTGATTCGATGCACGTTTTTGATCAGTTTCACTTGCCGTTCTCGGCTCGAGGTGCGTATATTGCCGCGTTGCCGCGTTCCAGTTGGCGTCCTGCCAACGTCGCGTATTGCCACAGCACCCCTCTACCCCCGCCCACCCTCTTGTGGCGGGGGGAAACCGCATCATTTGCTATCTCCGCTCTGTGTGTAGGCTCGAACCCAAAGTGCTTGCCCCTGTTTGTACACCTACACAGCGCAGCATCATTCCTCGTCTAAAAACTAGTCGCGGAAATATATCCTGGTCGGGGTGCCGCCGCATGTGAACGCGAGCGGGTAACCTGATAAATAAGGGCTGCGCCGGGCTGCGCCGGGCTGTGCTGGGCTGTGCTGGGCTGGGCTGTGCTGGGCTGTGCCGGGCTGTGCCAGACTGCGCCGAGCTGTGCCGGGCTGCGCCCCTCCCCTATCCTCGCTCGGTCGCCTCACGTACGGCGTCTCCAGTGTATCCGCCCCGACGATGTCCGTCAGATTGCCGGAGGAAACGAGGTCAGCCGGCCCGGCCGGTGCGGCGTGACAATCAAGGAGACTGTCTCAAATAATCCGCGATCAACGGGGATAGTGTTGGCCAAAACAACAGTGCCGGCCAAATAACCGACCCTGGAAAGGGTGCACCCGCCTTTCACGCGTTTCTTGCGGTAAAATCACAGGCACTAAAACCGTTGAGGGGACATGTTTTTAGCACTTTGGTTTTTCAGTGCAATGCGGAAAAAGAACTTATAAATTGGCCAATAATGTGCAATGTTGACCAACAGAAGTAACATAATGGACAAGTAATAAATGTCCAAAGAACGAAAACAGAAAACTCCCCTTGAAATACGCCAACTGCCCTTTCAGAACCGCAGTGTCTTCGGTGTCGGGCGAACCGCAAGAGAATTGAGGCACAGGAAAGGGGGGGGGGGAGAGCTAGACGAGCTAGACGCCGAGGGAGGACGGCGCGGGGAAGGTCCAGATTCCCGGATGAAATAAACGCGCCATAGGGAAGGAATTTGGAGCTGGAAGGGGCGACAAGGGGCTGAGGAGAGGGGTGGAAGGGCAAAGGGGTGAAGATGGGGGAACTGAAGGGGGAGGAAGCGGAGAGGGTCACCGCTGGGGTGAGACCCACCTTGCGAGGAGTCATGCCGGACGACAAGAGGTCTCCCGCTGCCCTCTTCCTCCCTTGGCTATGGTAATGAGAGGACATGATAATATCCGACCAACTCCGTGCAGATGCTCGGGCCGGACGGGCGATATACAAAGACCGGCGAGGGGTAGCCCCAGGCGGCTGCGAACATTGTGTGGACACCGCCGGGAAGACGCGCCAAATTTAAATTAAGAGCGATGTCCTCGCTCGTATCCTCCCACCGCCCGGACCCATCCCCAGCAGCACCTTCTGCTCCCACAAAACCCTCCCCACTGAACCACCTCCACGTTCCGTCTCCGGTAGAGTGGTGTAACTACAACGCCCTACCGCGCTGCCTCAGCAGGACGCTGACCTGTCAGGACTCCAGGTCCCTGCGGAGCCGACCTGCTGCTCGCCTTGGCCGTGGCTCAATTGAATCCGGTGCGGAAACCCTTTCTGCGCTCAGCTGTCCGCGGTACACGTAAAGGAACATAGTGCGTGCCAAACCAAACTGACTTTTTTTTCTTTTCGTTTTTTTTTTATTT
>NW_026267163.1:70064-71342 GCF_000697945.3 Frankliniella occidentalis
CCCCCCCGCCACACACACACGCAACCTCGCCATCGACCTCAAACTCCATATGCTTCATACCAACCAACCTTTCGCGATTTTCCCTATTTTTTGGGGGGGGGGAGTATGCTGTGTATGCACTGGGTGTAACTTTGAATACGCAGCAGTGTTGTGGGATTGCATACTCATTATGGGGTGGTGTAAAGAGTAGGCCAGTTACACCCGGTATTACTCTCATCTAGAACCCTGTGACCCCGCTAGAGATGTCTCAATTACCGAAATCTGAAAAGCAGCAAAAGTTGTTCAGGAACAACATTGCTGTTTTGCAACAAACATTGCTGTTTTTCAACAATTTTTGTTGTACTTGAACAACATTGTTGTTTGTCTACAACACAGTCAGAAGTAAAAGAGTTGTATTTCAACAAGTATTTTTTTACAGTGTACATTTTTTACTGTGAATCCGGACTATCTCTCTGACAGAAGAACAACACATTAACTTCAAAAGCAACCGCGGGACACGCGACAGGGCTCAGGGCTCAGGGCTTGATCGGTGTCATACGGTATGGTGCTGGGCTTTTACTTGTATTTTTGTTGTTGTCAATCCGACGGGCTGGGCGGCCTGCCGGGGCACAACGACATCCTGGACGCCTACCGCGACTGCCCCCTGACCTTCCCATCCCTCGACATCCCCCGCTCTGCCCACCCGCCATCAGACAGCCCAGGGGAAATTAGGCACACGGCGTACGGGAGGGGGGGGGGGTCGGATGTAGGGGACAGGAGCTGGGGCACGTGTGGTGACAAACGTGCGAAACATCCGCGTCGGGCCCAGCCTACAGCCCCCCTCGGAACCCTGCCCCCGCACACATTACCCCTTGGCTCTGTGCATCCATTGCGGAGGTAGATCACTGTATATTTGTGTCAGTGTTATGTCACATTCCTCCACAAACTAGAATCTTGTGAACAGTTAAGTGTGCAAGAAGCGTTACGATGAAATCTAAGGTGCGATGTCCTTCCTGGTCTTCCAGATGTCTTCAACCTGTTTAAAAGGTTTTGTACATTTTTTTTCAAAATTATTTTCTGTGCATTGTAAACGCTCCCGAAGGGGCCCCTGCAGACCGCCAGCTAGGCCGTCCCGCCCGACTCGGGTGTCACCTGGTTGCCTACCCACCAGGCTGCCGGTGGCGCGGGTCTGCTTCGTCTGTCCTGCCCAGCGTGCTGGCGTCATAAACGCGAGCCGAGTGATTTAACTTAGCATCCTCTCTCTCTCTCTTTCCCTCCCTCCCTCCCACCCAGAGCACC
>NW_026267163.1:72361-73464 GCF_000697945.3 Frankliniella occidentalis
CCCCCCCTTTCTCTTTTCACCCCGCTCTCTCCTCATATCCGTTTCAATCACAGCGTATTACTTGCATCGACGTTGCCTCTGTACAGTCTGCTTCATTCTCCTGTTTGTCCATCGCTCCTATATTTTCCACTACGGCTTGTCCCAGCTTTGTCCTCAGCTTATCCCCCCTCCGGGCCTGACGGATATCGAGCGGACCTTGTTAGTGTTAACTGCTCGTGGTGCTGGCTCATTACCCCGCCATGATCAGCCACCAATCACAATCACTCCCTTTCACATCACACTGGATGCAAGCACTTCACTCGTGACCGCATGCCCATTCGTACACTCAAAGGGACTGCACTTGCACATGTAAATTTCCCTCTGAAATTCGCACACTTGTGCCTCCATGTGTACGACTGCCGTTCACACACCTAGGTGTATATACACCTACAAGTATGCGACATTTGCATTCTTGGTTTTTTGGTGAGTTTTTTAAATGTAGGCTCCCGAATCGAACATTTTTCACTTGCCCCGAGATTCCACGTGCTTTCGTGGAACGGAACCGAACGCTGAACGTCGTGGAATCGCTGAAAGAATATTTGCTCGAAGTTGGAGTGGCTGTAAGAAGAAGTATATATCACGCACACGCCCCGAAGTGGTGTGCAAGATCCGCGGCCCGTTGAGCCGTTCAGCGCTCGTAACGCCCCCCCCCCTCCCCTCTCTCTCTCTCTCTCTCTCTCTCTCTCTCTCTCTCTCTCCCCCCCTCTCCCCCCAATAAGCCACGCTGCCGCTATACGGCCGCGTCTCAAAATCGCCCTCCTGCTGCCGTGTAACTCCAGGGAGTCAGACGGGAGAAAGAGGGTAAAAAAGCGCTGCAGAGAAACAGGAAGAAGGAGGGGGATAGGGCTATACGACCATTCTCCTGCAGCACGATCCTAGTGGGGCCTAGTTACTTTTAACGGGGCACACACTTTTTGTGACTGGGGGGGATTCTCGCAACTCAGTGTGGCGCGTAGTCGGCCCGTCTGCCATACCTCCACCGTGATGTTTCCCCCGGTTTCCCCATTCCACGCCTCTCTCTCTCTCTCTCTCTCTCTCTCTCTCTCTCTCTCTCTCTCTCTCTC
>NW_026267163.1:73514-73951 GCF_000697945.3 Frankliniella occidentalis
CCCCCACCCCCACCCCCTTCTCATCAGTCTCCCGGTGTGGAGAGGGCGCGGGGTTGGCTCACTCCAACAGTGTAGGACAGCGCGCGGGTGCGGCGCGGGGACGGTGGCGGCTCAGTGTTCAGAGGCCTTCGTGAGAGGAGGCCCCTCCACTTTTTATTTTCTTTATCATGCCCCCCTTTTCTTATTCTTTCTCTTACTCGCCTCATCCGTCATTTTTTTCCCTCATTTTTTCCCTCCCCTCAAATCGGATTGGTTCCTCCGAGATATTCTTCCGCAGAGCCAATCGTCTTGCGCGGTGCGCGGTCCGGCCGTCCGCACGTCCCAGCAGCGCCTCGTTGGTGCGGGCTGAATAAAAGCTAAGCAACAGCAGGCGCGGACATATTTCTCTCATCTCCCTCCTCCTCCTCCTCCTCCTCCTCCTCCTCCTCCTCCTCCTC
>NW_026267163.1:75014-76826 GCF_000697945.3 Frankliniella occidentalis
CTCATTTTCTCTCACTGCAATTTTTTGCTCTCCTTTTCACGCACTCGCTCGCTTGCTGGTGCGCCTTGTTTCTATGTTGTGGGGTTTTTTTTTGCGTGTGTGTGTGGATTTTTCTCTTGCCTGAATTATGAGAATCACTTTGGGTTAGGTCTGGTGGGCTGGCCGGGCCAGCTCCCCAAGGAGGGGGCAGCGCACACCATGTGTTTGCTTTCGAATGCAGAAAATGTCGTCGTTGGCGGAAGTCGCGGGTGCGTCTTATGAAGGAAAAGGTCGTGGGAAAGCACTTTGCTCTGAGAGGGAGTGAGAGAGAGTGGTGTGTGTGAGAGAGAGAGAGAGTGAGAGAGAGAGAGAGAGAGAGAGAGAGAGAGAGAGAGAGAGAGAGAAGTCTTTCGACAGCCTGCTCACGTGCCTGTTGGTGAATCTCGTTGGTCTCGCGCGCAGATGTACGTACTGTATACTGGCTCGTGGACCGAACACCGCCCGCCACTCACGTGACGTGCCGTTTGCTGCTCTGACTTCGGCCTACGTTCCACTCCTCTGCATGACGTCGCCCCGTGAGCGGCCTACCGGGTGATAGTGTGTAGGGGCCACGCATCCCTCGCCCGCGCCCCTTTCTACACTGTCAGAGGGAGCAAGTTGTGAGAGTTTGCGCTGGGGTTGTAGTGTGTTCAACAGCGCACGGGGAGAGCGCGTAGGAGGGAGAGGGCGTGATGACCGTCAGCGTTCCTAAATTTTTAAATTGAAATAAATTGCAAACGTACAAACCTATGTATCTTAAGATATTTTTCACAATGGTCGTGACAGCAGTGGCGGCAGCAGTGGCAGCAGGGTAACGGCCCGTCTTCAAAGTCTCATCAGTGTCTGTTGTTTGTGTTGCAGGACCGGGCCCGCGCGACCCCGGCCGGGACCACCCGCAGCACAGCACACCGCAGCGGACACCATCGCATCAGGTCGACGTCTGCGTACAGGTGAGCGTCCGGCAGGAAACTTTGAGGGAGTCTCCTCGAAAAGGAAGGAAAATTGCACCATTTTTTGAGGAGACTTTCTCGAAATCAGAACAGTTTTTCTCGAAATTTGAAGAGTTAGATAGTCGACATAGGTCGCCTAGTTTTGCGGGTCAGGCGACTGTCGCCTACCTGCTAGACACCCCGGATTTACAGGGGTGGAGGGATCGAGAGACTCGAAAGACTCGTTACGCACGTCCCAAGACAGAAAGGCAGAGGGTTCATTCGGTAGGTTGTGCATTACTGGTAATTGCGCGGGCGAGGAATTTCCACTCCTCCCATCGATTACGTCCGTGCTGGAATGCAGGGAAAAACGAACAAAATGGCACTGAAACAAGGAGGAAAATGAGAGAGAGAAATATATTCTGTCTTTCTTGCAGTGTGATGTGATGAAACGAAAACGTTATTCGGCCACATCAGAAAACGCGTCCCTCCAGATTCCATACAAATTTTAAAAATAGACAGAAAAAAAATAACACTGCAATAATACACGCGGTCATAATAATAAATAATATATATATACTCGGCAGCTCCAGGGGGACCCCGATCGGTGGAGAGTCCCCCGAGGCTGTAAAGTATCAGCAACCAACACCGTAATCCCCACCCCCTAACCACGACCACCACCCCCTTCTTATTTCTTCCGGCCCAACGGCGTAGTATATACAGCGAGCAATACCCGAACTCGCCCGCGGGCACGCGGGGTGCGTTTTAAAAGTTTCAAAACAGTCGTCAAGTTCGCTGCAGTAACTTGGTCGCTGCCACCGTCGTCGCCCTCACAGAGGCACTGCAGCAGCAGCTGCAGTCGGGG
>NW_026267163.1:81773-85444 GCF_000697945.3 Frankliniella occidentalis
GGGGGGAGGGGGAGGGGGCGCTGGGTTGGCTGACCCAGCTTCCATCACGCACCAAACGAGGGGAAAACATCCGGGCCTGCCCTAACCTAGTTTGTGCGTCTGCGAAGGGAGAGCGGCGGCCATGCGGCGGGCGACACGAATAGGATTTCGGTTCGTTGACTTGAACGAGCAGTTCGTTATGGCTTTTGGTTTGTTTTTCTTATTGAGTGGATTTATTTAAGAAAGACAGCTCGTGCCTACGACCTCGTCCGATTTGGCTGATATTTGGTGGACATGTTCCTCAACTGAATTGAAAAAAAGGCCAGGAAGCGTTTGGCCGAGAAAAATTTACTTCCGGAACTGTGGGCAAATTAGTGGTTATGCAGGCATTTTGGGTATTTTGCACTATGACTAAAGTTTTGGTCCTAGATTGTCATCTCAGGTGTCTCCGGATGCAGAATGGACCAAGGAACAAGAATATGCCATCGGAATGTCTCTACGACCCATAGTTTTTGAGATATTGTCAAAAATAGGGAAAGGGGAGTAATTCCATTTTCAAATGTTGGTGGCTCTTTAGAAATAATAAAAAATTATGCAGAATTCCTCCGGAGCAGAGTAGTTGCTTGATGAGTTTCATTTTTCCCCAGTCAAGACGGTGAACTCGGAGGCGCTGTGTCGAGCTGGCGACAAGCGGGTGGGGACCCGCTGCCCAACGCGACGGATGCTCTTTCCATTTTTAGCAACTTAGCCAAACTTGTTTGGCCAGTGTCCCCGGCTCCGACGCCCGACGCTGCCGCGCGTTTTGCCAACTTTTCACCCCCTTCTCTTTTTCAACAAGGACCACCCCCAAAACTCGCGCGCGCGCCGGGCGTCGTCGCCTTTACGTGTTGCTTTGAAGCTTTTTGACCAGCGCCACTGCCAACCACTGTCGCCGCGCTGCCGCCGCGGGGGGCCGCTGCTAGGAAAAACAAGCCGTCGGGAAGGCCGCGTGAACAAAAGAAACAGTCTTGCCTCGAGCCACCGATGGGGCGACGACGGCGGTGCGGCGCACGCCAAAAAATTAATCACTGGGGACGGAAAGATGGAGGAAAAGCAAACGGATCCGCTTATAGTGAGTGTCTGCCCTGCCGCTCGGGGGGCGGGGGGCAGTGAACTAGGCACGAATCGTCCATGGGAGGGAGAGTGAGAGAGATGGAGATGGACGGAAGGACGGACCGAGGAAGAAAATAGAGGGGGAGGGCAGGGGAGAAGGGGTCATCCGTGGCTGGGAGCCCTTGACCCCAACCCCCCTTTCTCTCTGTCAAATTTAGCCCGGTTGTAGGCCCATTCGGCCGGGACCCTCCCCCTCCCTGAGCCGCCTCCACCCGCGCCCTCGCCTCCAGCACCACACAGCGTGTGATCCCACGCCGCCGGGCAGATGCAGAGCAAAACCGTCCGGCGAGGAGCAGGCAGGTGAACGGAGCAGGGTTAACAGGTCTGAATGTGGGGGGAAGCTGTAGCTGTGTTTGTGTGCCGGTTGAAGTGAAACGATATGTTTCGTTCGTTGTGTTCCCTATGAGAAGAAACAAAACGTTCACTCTGTCGAGCGGACTGAGGAATCAGGGAAGCTGCTGCTGGGGGAGTTCGCCCCCATAAGCCTCAGCAGAGAGGAGACCCCACGACGACGGTCGCTTAACGACCCAAAGAAGAGGTCATATACAAGCGTGGGGTGGGACGGGTGGTGGAGGGGGGAAGGAGGGGGGGGGGGATAACAGTATGCGACTTAGGACGCATGCATACCAAACGGTTTACCGAGCCCCCCGCGCCGGAAGAGCAACCCCTTTGGATTGCACTCTGCTCGGCCAATTACGCGCCGTAATGCCCCATGTTAATTGTCTCTCCTCTCCCTTGCAGGCCGACCTCCGCGGCGCCGAGCCGCTCTCGTACGAGTCGGAGGATGAGGGGATGGGCCGGCGCACGGGGTCGGGCACGGGCTGCTCGGGCGGCGGCGGCGGCGGCGCCCGGCGCTCGCGGCGCCCTCTGCACGGCGGCGGCGCGCACTACAGCAAGCAGGACATCCGCGAGCAGTACTGCATCACGGACAAGCAGCTCATCGGGCTCGAGCGCCGCGGCAACCAGGGCATCTTCGGCTGTCTTTCCTACGTGAGTCACTTGTTCATTTTAGTGTTTTTGTGCAGACGGTGCCTTAACACTTTCAGTGCAGCGTGTTGAGTAACGTTAAGGTGACGGCTGACTTTTGATATTCATTTTACTGTAGTAGTACTTTCAAACTTTAATTTCACAGTTCACTGTTTAAAAAAAAGTACATGTAGGTTTACAAGAAAATTTTCCTTGACACAAGTTGTAAAATTACAATTTGTAATCGTAAAATTACATGCAGTATGTATTGACTGAAAATCCCTTGGCGAGTAAAAAAATGTGCTGTCATAAATTTACAACTTAAATTATAATTCGAGCTTACAAAATTTTTGTAAATTTACGACGATATTTTTCACAGTGTTGTGTCATTTCACTTGCACTCTTGACTTTACTCGTTTACTTTATTGGTTCACCCAGGAGAACTCGCCATGCGGCTCGTCGCGGTCCTCGCTGCTGTCGGTGTGCATGCGGCGCAAGGTGCCCAGCGACGAGAACCTGCACGAGGCGGCGCCGCTGCCGCGCTGGTCGCGCTACGCGAGCGCCGCCGCCCGCGAGGACCTGGCCGCCCCCGGGACGCTGCGCCGCCGGCCCCGCTCCGTGTGCGCCGCGCCCCAGGGGGGCCCGCCGGGGGGCCCCGACCCCAAGCGCTACACCTGGACGGCCGAGGACGAGGACGCCACGCCCCGCATGGTAAGTGCGCCTCGCTATTCCCTGCCTTGCCTCGCGCTGTCGCCGGGGACCTCCGTTTTGTCCCCGAACCTCCCCCTAGCAGCAGCAGCATCAGCAGTGCTCGCGCACGGAGCAGCGGGGGCTTTCTCGCAAGGCGCCTCCGCACCCACCGGAGTTTTCAAAACGGAAAGTAGTGAAGGCGCCGGGGGTTGTTTTCTTTCGGCAAGGGATTTGCGCGGCGCGGCGCGGTTTTTGGCCGTCTTTTGCGCTCAATATGGCGGGTCGTGCCGCCGTCCGGCCGCAGCAGCGGGCTGGCAGGTCTGGTGCGAAGAGGCCGCCGCCGGCAAACCGCATTATCATTATGGGGAGGAGAGAGAAAGAGAGAGAGAGAGAGCGCGAGAGAAAGAGAGAGGGGGGAAAAGAAAACTCTCAGCACAACAACGACGCTATTTACTTTTGCTCATTCCACGGAGCAGCAGCAGAGGGACCTCTCGAGGGACGAGCTCTGAGGACAAGAAGCTTGGCGGCCTGCAGGCGCGAGAGGCTGGGAGGGGAGGGCGGAGGGGACCGGAGGGGGACCGCGCCCTTCGTTTTGTCGCCACTGCCACGCCGCCGCCGCCGCCGTCGTCCACCGCCACGCGATGCCGCGGTGTATTTCAGCGGCGGCGGCGGCATCCCCGGCACGACGTCGGAGGAGGAAATACTGGGCGAGCTCGGGGGGAAAAAAACTAGAGAGCGGTGAGCAGTGAGTGCGAGGCGTCATGTCAGGAGGGGATGGGACAGCGCAGGAGGAGTGGAGTGTGTGGGCGGGGCGGGATGTGTAATATTTTGTGATAAGCGAACTCGGGCGCCGCAAGCACGAGGGGATGAGAGGTGTAGGGGGG
>NW_026267163.1:90395-93890 GCF_000697945.3 Frankliniella occidentalis
ACAACAACGAACAACAGGCGACGCGACGACTAATCGTAAAGGAAGTGAATGAAGGTCGCCGCGCCCCGCCGTTCTTTTGTTCGGCCAACGACATTGTGGCGCCCGCCAGCGCACCCCGCGCCGTGCCGAGTTACCATCGCCTCGGGGGCTTTATTGGGTGCGCCCCAGCGGCCCCCCCTGCGCCGCCCGCCGCGCGAAGTAAAGTAGTTGTTGTGTGCAGTGAGTTTGCGCTCGCTGACTGCTGCCGTTATTGGCCGGCCTGAGCGGCCTGACAGGTGAGCCGCGTGAGCCGCGCCCGGCAGCCTGACGGGGACAACCCCATACACCGCCATCACAAACACGGGGCTGATGCGGCTGACACGGCGCCGGGGAGGGGGATGCGCTGTGGCAGTGACGAACGCGCTGTTTAGCCTCCCCTCTCTCTTTACCTATGTGAGTGAGTGAGCGAGCGAGCGAGTGGGTGAGGGAGTAAGAGAGTGAGCGAGAGAGAGAGTGAGAAAGAGAGTGAAAGAAAGAGAGTGAGAGAAAGAGAGTGAAAGAAAGAGAGTGAGAGAAAGAGAGTGAAAGAAAGAGAGTGAAAGAAAGAGACAGAGAGAGAGAGAGAACGAACGAACGAAAACCGGAACCTCCCGACCTTCTTTCTGGGGATCATTAGGCCTTTTGGGGTGTTGAACCTGACCTCACACTTGAATGTTTTCCTCGCAGCCGCGGCCGCAGCCTCCGATCGTGACCATCACTGCGGCTCGCGAGCAGCAGAACCACCGCCAGCAGCAGGCGGCCGACAGGTGAGCGTGAGCGGACTAGCGTTAGCTGACGGGAGGCGCCCGCGAGGCGGCGGGTAGGCAACACCTGCGACACTGGCGCGGCGGCGTTGCCTGCCCGCCGGGCTGACGCGGGCTGACCGTCGTCGTGTTCGTGTGTCTTGGCGGGGTGGCAACCTCGGTGATAACTCGATTTCTCTCTGTTTGCGTAGCCACAAGCAGCCCAAACAACAGCGGCGGGAAGAGCAGCAAGTGTACAGTGAGTACACTAAGAAACGCATCGCGCGCTGGTGTTGTGTTCCGCATGCCTAAACTCTGGCTCGCTTTGCAGAAGGCCCCTCCTCGGTGTCGGGGCCGTCGGGTCGGGACGGCGCCGGCGGGCCCAGGACGGACATCTCCGAGCACGACACGACCACCGAGGACTACGCCACGGCCACCGAGAACAACTCGGGCACCGACACGTCGTCGCGGCGCTCCGGGGCCGCGGTGCCGCCCGAGGACGGCGCCGGGGCGGCGGGGGACGACGCGGCGGCCGGCGTCGGCGGCGACCACCAAGCGGGCAGGGAGGCGGTCCGGAACGGCGGCGGCAGCTCTTTCGAGAGCGCTTCCAGTCACTACAGCCTGTCGCGGACGGACGCGGTGTGCGAGGAGCAGCACCAGGTACGTCAATGTGAAACAGGCCGCCATGTGTCTGATTCGCCTCGTCCACCACCTCGTCCAAGTTAGTTAGACTGTACCGAAGACGCTTGCTGGCGGATTGCCAACTGGCTCGGGCCGTGAGAGGCCATGGCAGAAGGCTCTGTAGACCTGGTACTTTTCGCATTTAATTTAAAACTTTCATTTATCATAATTAACTTTAGTTACAAAAAAATAACTCGTTTATTTCTTTGACAACTTTTTTTGTTTGCCCTAATAATGCTTTATGACATTTTTTCTTTCTTTCTCGTTCCAGATGGCGCCACTGGCCCCCGACGAAAGCTCCAGTGAGGGCCAGACACTTCGCGCCAAGCCGCTCCCGGAGCCGCCGCTGGGCCTAAGATCGGGCACCCCGCTCAGTGCCGATGAGAGCAGCAGCTGTGGCAGGTGAGGCCTTGGAGTAGCGGAGGGGCAAGAGCAGAGGCCGAGGCAGAGGCAGAGGCACTGTTTTACGGGGCAACTTACAAAATTTGTCCATTATCCGTCGAGCATGATTTTGTTTGACAGTTACAGCGTCGAGGGTAGCTCGGTGGACACGGCGCTCCACCACAAGTACGGCAAGGATGAGCAGAACATCGAACAGAAGCGGCGATGCCACATACAGGCGCAGCAGCAGCAACAGCAGCAACAGCTGGAACAGCAGCAGAAGGAGAAGATGCAACAGCAGCTACGGAAGAAACAACTTCGGGAGAAATTGCTTCGTGACCAACAATTGCTACAACAGCAGCAACAGCAACTTACCCGCGAGCAACAACTGCAGCAACAGCAGCAGTTGCAACAGCAGCTCGAAATCGAAGAACAGAAACTGCAGCTCTTGAAGCAACAGCAGTTGAAGCAGCAGCAGGAACAGCAGCAACTTCAGCAACAGCAACAGCAGCAGCTGGAACAGCAGCAGCAGCAGCACAAGCAGGCCCTGAGGCACGCCCACCTGATAAAGCCGGGGTCCGTGTCAGACGAGGAGCACAGCGGACACTGCTCGTCATCGGGCTACTACGAGTCTCCGGCTGAGGACGACGACGAGGACCAGATACAGAGGACGAGGTAAAATTTTTATTTTCTGGTGTCTGAGTACTAAACAATTTTGGGGGACACTTAGAAAAAATGCCACGAAATTCAAATTCACTACGTAAACATTTCAACAAATTCATGTTTTTTGGTGAATCTGTTTTAATCACAATGGTATCTTAACATTTTCCACTTGCAGGACGCGCAGAGACTGGACGGAGGAGGAGAAGCGGAGGGTCAAGCGCGCCTTCAAGCTGGACTTTGTGCCGGAGGGCCCGGGGGCCGTGGGTGCCGCCGGGGCGAGGGAGGCGGCGGGCAAGAGGACGCCGAACGGGAGGCGAGCCGCTAAGGACCGGCACAGTCCTGGTCGTTCCCCGGGTCGCGGCGCCGGGCCGGCGGGGCCGTCGGGGAGGGGCGCCGCGGTGCTGGACGCCAACGGCGCCATGGTGCGCAGCCCCGCGGTGCACGACGGGCTCCGCGCCGCGTCGCCGCGCGCCACCCCCGACGAGGTACGTTCACTACGGCGATCACTGTGCTGATGTGTTTTTGTGTCTGACCTGACCGTCGACCTCTGCTCCCGCAGCTCGCGCCCTGCTCGGTGCACGGCGCCCTCGGCGCGCACGGCTACGGCGACCCCAGCCCCGGCCACTCGGGCTCGGGCTCCTCGGACGAGTCCGGCAGGGAGGGCGGCGCGTCCCCGCGGAGGCACCGCCGGCCGCGGCGGGGCGGCGCGGGGGGCCGCAGCCCAGGCGGGGCCCACGGCGGGGCCCACAGCTCCCACGGCGCCGGCGCCGCTGCCGGGGCTGGAGGCGCTCGCAGCCCGCTGTGTCCCGAACACAGGTAAGCAGCGGGGAGCTGCGCGTCCCCAGGGAGCTCCGCGTCCACAGCCCGCCTTGTAATTTATTTCGTCCGCGCCTCGGCTTGCCTCCCTCTCTTTTCTTTTCTCTCGGCGGCGGCGCTGTTGCCGACCCTCCGCACCCGCCCTCGCCTCCCCTCCTTGCTTTTTGTAGTTTTCATCCCCCCACCGCGCCCC
>NW_026267163.1:97990-100435 GCF_000697945.3 Frankliniella occidentalis
GTGGGGCGGGGCAGGGCGGCGTAGGACGAGGCGCGGTGCCGGCCAGGGCGGCTAATTGTTTGCGGGAGCCAAACATGTACACACGGGGATGAGCACACTGCTTTGAATGCCCACCAGGCCCGACCTGCCTGGCCCTGGAGACACAAGACGCCCCGCCACACCCTGATGGTCTCAACTCAGCGGCCACCCGCACCCCTGCAGCAGGCTCTTGATGTGCTTTTTGAGCAACCTTCCTCCACTTTCCAAAATAGTTTTTGGAATTTTGATGATGCACGCCCCGTGCTTTTGAGTATTGTGCATAAAATTGTTGCTTTGAAGCACGAATGATCAGCGGGAAGGGGGTCACCCCCTTCGGCCCATGATACCAGCCTGAGATGGAGTAAGTTTCGGATACAAAACCCTTGCAACTTCAGCCCGGCCGTACATTACTACGCCCCTGCGCATTGTTTGCTGCGAAATTTTCAAACTCCGGTTGAGTTGTCAAATTACAACAACTGAAATTTATAGATGTGGACAGGCTGCAAAGCGCTCCTGCTGCACTCTGCCCCCCTCCCCCACCCTATCTCCCCAGCGCTGGCTCGCCGCGCGGTTCCAGCCCAGTTCACAAGTTTTTCCAATTTCTCCGGGCCGGCTCCAACGCGCCCCGCCCAGCTCGGTCTGCCCAGCCCAGGTCTGCCTGCCCACAACGAACCTCTCCAGCAGCACCGTGTTTTGTTTGGCTGGCTGCACTCTGCTCCTGCTGCCCCTTCCCACTGTCTTCACCTGCTCTCCGACACGCGGGCCCAAGCCAAGTCCTTTGGGTTTAAGAAAAGCTCTTCGCCGCTTTTAGTGCATCACAATTGTGCAGGAAGAGGGGTTGAGATTGCAAGCGCGGGTGAATGACTGCCGAGCGCCGGGGTGGTTGGCGCGGGGGGCAGCGAGACTCCCCTTACCGAGCCCTTTTAACGAGCTGCTAGATTAATGGGCTCCTCGCATTTCACCTGCAGCTCGCCGCACCACGGCGCGCGCGCGCGGCCGGACAAAACTGCCTCGGTAGATAAATTAGGTAAACTACTTTTTTTCCACCAACCCCCTTTGGCTGCCGCTTCACTCTTTATCCGCAGAAACCGTCGGGTCGTGTAAGTGCATTTTCTCGTTTGGCTCGGCCACAGTCCACAGTATAAGCCGCCGACACGCCCTGGCGGCGCCAGCAGCCGGCCGGCCAGGCGGTGATTAGGGGGAGCAGGCTGCAAGGGTACCCGAATGTTGTACCGGCTACCTTGTAGACGATATTTAAAGGTACCTTTGGTAGGTACCTTATTAAAGGTACCTTATTGTACAAGATACCTACCTAGTAGAATATGTATCAATGCCAATGTAGAGGACGGTCCAGTTGGCAGTTAGAGCCCCTAAACAAGCATCTCATTAGAAAATGCACAATAGAACACTACGCGCGCACTCTTAACCGCTAGGGTTTGTTTTGGAGGACTAATAATTTTCCCATGAAAAGATGAATTTAGTGCACATCTAGGCAAAATGCAATGTTTATAAGAGGCAAACGGCAATTTAGAGGTGGTAACGAAGTGCAAACAATGCATCTTTTAAGTCACAAAAAGAAAATGTCCGTTCCGATTTAGTGTGCGTGCGAACAAAGAAAGAAGTCTCACAAACTGTTTTGCGGCACTCAGCACACCGGCACAGCAAGAGGAGCAGCTTTAGCCAACAGTGTACCCGGCCAGTGGCCCCGACCCAGCCCAGGTCCCCGCGGGCGCAAGAGGCGGGCCACCTCAGCCTGTCGCGCTGCCAAGTCAGAGTCACTCCCCCCTGAATCATCTGGTCTTCCGCTTACCAGCCCGCCGCCGGCCCCGGGACGGCCGGGCCGCTGCACCGGTGTGCTCTTTAGCGGCCAGTGGCCCCGAGGCCCCGCCCCCGACCGCACCCCCCGGGGGTGGCGTGGCCATAACGCGCCATTATTAATATTTTCTTGTCTGGTTGCCCTTCTCTATGCACGCCGACCAACGGCGGGAAGGATCTCGCGTTGCTCGTTTGAGTGCTGCTCTGCCCGGAGTCAGCTCGGGAGTACTATACTCAGATATCAACCGCATTCTTATATTGGAAATACTTGTTTAATTGCTACATTAGAACGAGTGCCACACCCTGCTGGGTATGACCACTTGTTCAGCTGCCTGTTCAAGGTGGATTCCCTGAATACAAACGAGTTGTCGATCCCGGTCTCTTTGTTGTAAAGTAGAGACGTTTTTTGTTGTTGTAGCGTAGTGGCAGTATTGAATTTCACCCGTCTGATGAGTTTCGGCCAGTTCCCGTGGTTTTCTGCATTTTCGCGTAATCTGAACCGACATGTGTTCTCTCTGTTCTCGGTGCAGCAGGGCGAGACGGTGGAGCGGCTCGGACAACGAGGCAGGGCCGGTGGCGGGCCCGGCGGGGGCGGCGGCGTTGGCGGGGGCG
>NW_026267163.1:100485-101750 GCF_000697945.3 Frankliniella occidentalis
CGCCGCCGCCCCCCGCGCAGCCCCTGCCCAGGTGAGCCATAAAACGGTGATCTGCACCCCGCTGTGCCGTACGGTCCGGGAACGGCCGACTCTTCCCCCTCCTTCCTCTCCGCCTCCTTCCTCTCCGCCTCCTTCCTCTCCGCCTCCTTCCTCTCCGCCTCCTTCCTCTCCGCCTCCTTTACCCTCCCCTCTCCGCTCTCTCGCTCACCTCCACTTACCAAGCCAAGACACACCCTCGTCAATTTTCGACAGAATAGTGGAGAGGTGTTTGTTTGAACTTTTAAAAGTTTATTTTATATGTTTTGTTTTGGAATGTTGGTATTGTTGTTCACAATTACAAATGTTTTTTAATGTGTTTTGTCTAATTGTTTGCTTAAACATTTCAGCTGTTACTCTACTACTATGCCTTGTGTGTTCCAGGACCAAGCACGTGAGCTTTGCCCGCTCGCACACCCTCACCTCCTTCGACGACGCGGTCGTGGGGCTGAACCGCGGCGTGTCGGCGCGCAGCCAGGAGCGCCTCATCGACGGCAAGAAGAGCGGCGAGCCGCTGGACGGCATCCTGCAGCAGCCGCCGACCCAGCTTCAGCAGCAACAGCTCCAACAGCAGCAGCTTCAGCAACAGCAGCTTCAGCAGCAGCTTCAGCACCAGCAGCAACTTCAGCAGCAGCAGATGCAGCTTCAGCACCAACAGCAACTGCAGCATCAGCAACAGCTACAGCAGCAGCAACAACAACTGCAGCAGCAACAGCAGCAGCAGCACGTCGTCGTGGTGGAGAAAGTGAAGCGAGCGCCCATGAAGACGCAGGCGACCCAGACTGAGGTGTGCCTCGGCCGCCGACCACTGCCTGCCAACTTCATGTCGCTCAGCCCCAAGACTGCCCTCCACACGCGGCTGCAAGGCGCCGCCCCGCGCCCGCTCACCAAGAGCTACTCGGAGGCGGGGGGCCACTTCTCGGACCTGGTGGACGGCCCCGGCCGGCTGGGCGCGCCCGCCCCGCCCTACCCCTTCCACCTGGACTCGTCCGAGCACGAGCCCCTGCAACGCACGCAGTCTGAGGAGCCGCCCCGGTCCCCGCGGCTTCTCTCTATGCAGGGGCAGCCGCTGGGGCAGGCGCTTGGGCACATCCCCCAAGGACGCGTTCCTCAGGAGCACGGGCCCCAGCCCCACGGTCCACAGCCCCATGGACCGCAGCCCCACGGACCGCAGCCCCACGGACCGCAGCCCCACGGTCCCCAACCTCATGGTCCCCAGCCCCACGGCC
>NW_026267163.1:109240-117330 GCF_000697945.3 Frankliniella occidentalis
CGGGCGGCGGCGGGGCTCCATCCCCATCCAGCGCAGCCCGGACGCGCTGGCCGTGGACGCGGCGGGCGCCGTCACCGGGGGCGGCACTCTGCCGCGCGTCAACAGGCTCAGCCCGAACCGCTACGCCGGGGTGGGGTCGCCCGGGCGGCGCGTCGCCAAGCGGAAGGTAAGCGCTCGCAGTAAGGTTCAATCACCTCATGATCTTTGGCCGTGCGGAAACGCTCACGTGCATCGCGCTTGTGCCGCAGAGCCCCGGCGCCGCGAGCCCGGAGTGCGCTGGCGGTCTCAAGGCGCTGTCGGCGGAGTCCCTGCGCTCCGTGAGCCCCGGCAGCGACTCGGTGTTCTACAGCGAGGGGGTGTGCCACCACTGCGGGCGGGAGGTCGCCGAGGGCGGCGCGGAGGTGGGTTCTTGACTTGAACTAACTCCCCGATTGGAAGAAAATTTACCAGCAACGGATTTCAAAACTTCTTTCATTCTTAATGCCAAACGGGAAATAGAACGCGAATTAAAAAGATAGCGAATTTTGCTCTTGAAGGACAATTTTAACCCTCAGGAGGAGCATGACGGGGAGGCGGAGGGGCCCCCCATCCAGCCGCCCGCGGACTTCGCCGACTCTCCCAACGGCCACGGCGCGAGCGGGGGCGGCGGCGGCGCAGGCGGCGGCGGCGGCCGGTCCGCGAGGGGCGGCAGCCGCGGGGTGCCGGGCAGGCTCTACAAGAAGGCGGACCAGCGCTTCCGCTCCGAGGAGCGCGCTCTGGACAGGCGGGCGCACCGGCTGCACGGCGAGGGGGCGCGCGCGCGCAGCGAGGAGCGGCTGCAGGGGGAGCGGGAGCGACGCACAAGGTGAGGACAGAGACTTTTACAACATTTAGTTTTAAAACTCCAATTCACCTGTCACATCTGCGAACCTGTTTGTCGCAGGTTCAGGCAGCACGCCCGCTCCACGGACGCCAGCATGGACGACCTGGAGCAGCGCGCCTCCGGCTCCTCGACCAGCGTGGCCATGCGCAGCCCGGACGGCGGCGAGGGCTCCGGGTCCGAGCCGGACGACGAGGACGGCCACGTGTACGCCGACTCGTTCCGCACGCACCACTGGATCTTCATCGGCGACTCGGAGGAGGCCAGGGTGTGGCAGCCGCCCGACGAGCGCGACCGCGGCGAACACCACGGCCAGGGCGACGCCGGGGCCGCGGGGGCGGGCGAGGCGGGCGCGGGCGGCCGGCGCGGCTCCACCGAGTCCACCAACTCGGAGCGCGACTTCCGGAACCGCTTCACCTACATCACGCACCGGATGGTTCACCGCAAGGTGGCGGGCGAGATGTACCGGCGCCGCCTCGCCTCGGAACCCATCGAGTGCGACAAGACGGTCAACGTGCGGCGCGGCTCGGGCGAGTTTGGCCTGCGCGTCCACGGCGCCCGGCCCGTGGTCGTCGCCTCCGTGGAGCCCGAGTCACCCGCGCTCAGCTCGGGGCTGGAGGTTGGCGACATCCTCATCAGCGTCAACGGCGTCAACGTGCTGGAGGCCCCGCACTCGGAGGTCATCCGCATCGCGCACGCAGGTACGGCCCTCCCGGCGCTACCCGGCGTAGCTGTAGACCGCAAGGCAAGCAATACTCCGCGCCGCTGGAGAGCCGCGTGCTCGCCTGCGAGGGGGACCAGGGATATCTCCTTTCTCTGGTCCTTCCCCAGGGCCAAGGGATCGTCCAGAAAGTGCGTCCGTTTCTCTCAAAATCATCCTGCAAACTACAGAAGCTCGGCGCCTGCAAACCTCGGGGTAGGCCACCCCGCAATACACGCATGCACGGCATGCAAGATTGTGCCTACCCATCAGGCGCCATGAGAGCTTGCATTGCCCTGAATTGGAGGGTTCGTAACGGTGAATGACGGACGTACTTTCTGGATGGTGCCCAAGGGTGCCCCGAGGCAGCTTTGCGGCTTTTCTTCAGCGGAGAACGAAAATAAAATCGGAATTCTTGTCACTTTGATATTTTCTGATCGGGTTATTTTTGTCTCGAAGCCAGTGCTCGTGTCAATTCGTCTCTAACCACCTGGTGAGATGAGTGAGCCTGACCAGAACTCTGACTTTGGCAGGTTCGGAGCAGCTGCAGCTGGAGGTGGCGCGCACCTGCCACGTGCTCACGCCGACGGTGCGTGAGCCTGGGGCGCGCTCGCCGCTCTTCTCCGGCCACCTGTGGCGGCTCGGCTCCGGGGACACGCGCTGGCTGCGGCGGTGGGTCTGTCTTCGCAAGGACAACTCGCTGTACTACTACAAGACTGACGCGGTAGGTCCTACAGGGTGCATCTCCCGGAGTAGACGTCTCAACAATTATGAAAATGTTCGTCATCTCGAGTTTGTCAGTTTCATTTAAACAATTTTCTGTCAAGGTCTCAAGTTCAGCTTTCTTGAAATTTCCCGAACAATCATCGATTTTACAACTTTCTCCGCGTTGTCCTCCAGGAGACCGACCCGCTGGGCGCGCTGCAGCTGGCGGGCTACGCGGCCTCGCGCTGCCCGGACGCCGGCCCTCCCGCCGGGGCCGGGGGTGCGAGTGCCACCCGCCCGCACTGCTTCCGCCTCAGCCGCCACCGCGGCCCCACCGTCACCTTCGCCGCGGACAACGAGGAGGCCGCCATGCGGTGGCTCGCCGTGCTCGGCCACGCCATCGAGAGGAACAACCACGTGAGTGCCGGCAGTACAGTACAACCAGAAAGAACGTCCGTCATTCTCCGTCATGAACCTGGACTATGCAAGCTCTCATAGCGCCTGATACGTATGCCACATCTTGCCTGCAGTGCATGCGAGTACTGTGTGGTGGCCTACCCCGAGCCTCGCAGGCGCTAAGCTCTCGTAATTTGCCGAATGAATCAGAGAAAATCTTTACGTACTTTCTGGACAATAACTTATGAAAAAACATTATTGTTGAAGTGTGTGTCATGTTAAATTATCCACTTTTCTTGGGAACTGTTTAAATAATCTCACCTCGTTGATGGTCCAGGCCGAACAGTGGCTGGAGGCCAGCCGCTACAACCTCCGCCTCGCGCCCTCCGCTGTACTGCATCCGGACTGCATCGGCTACCTGGAGTGGCTGGACAGGCGCTGGAGATCCTGGAGGAGGCGCTACTGCGTGTTGAAGGACGCCTGCATCTTCTACTACCGTAGTGGTGGCGCCGACTCAGCCCTAGGTGAGCTGGAGAACGAAACCTGAATGTGGCTTGTCTGATTACAAAGTGCGGAATTTTTATTTGGACCTACTAGTAGAAATGCGTTGGGGGATCTTCACTTGAGTATTTAACCAGCTCGTCCAGTAGTCTTACCCTATGTACTGCCACAGGTATGGCGTGCCTCCACGGCTATCGGCTGCTGTCCACCACCATCGCCGGCCGGAGACACGTGTTTGAAATGATCCCGCCACTCGTCCACCAGCGCCACTTCTTCTTTAGTACGGAAACGGAAATGGATAAAAAGCGGTAGGTATATTGCAGACTGAATAATAGCTGTTCGTACCTCTTTTCTCGGCCTCCTTCCTGCATTTTGTCATGTTTTTCATTTTCCTTGGCAGGTGGATGTCAGCCATGGAGTACTCAATCCTCCGGTGGGTAAAAGTGGCGTGATGGGTTCGGTGAAGCCGTCACTGTTCTTCCCTCTTGTAATCACGGAGCGAACACTTTGCCAAAAATTGAAGAGATGCTCCCCCAATCATCGTTTCTTCCATTCTCCTTATATGTACATTTGTTTTAACCCCCCACAACATTTGTTTCTTATTAGAATGTCGACTGCTACTTTGACAAGATTTTTCACTTTGTAGTAGATTAAAAGGCAACTAACAAATTGATTCGCCATATCGACCGAGCGAGAGTCTGATTTACATTAAGCATGGATTCCTATATTGGGTGTAAAGCCTTTAGACTGTAAGCAAATTCTTATGACTTTTTTAAAAAGTTTGAGAAGTATTGCATCATCCATGGGTATTGTATTGAAATCAGATGCCATTATGCGTGATGTGGGATGCCAAACCCCTACTGGTAATGGCAGAAACGCACCAAATTTATCATCAAGTTTGAATTTGTTTTCTACTGAATCTTATTTCATTAGATAGCCATGACATAAAAATAAATGTAAGAATTAAAAATAGGGGCCAATATTGCATATACCAAGCTTGGAAGGCTCCTCCTAGGAAATTGTACCCTTCAAAACAAGGCAAGATGCCAGTATGCATATTCCAGGAAATAATGACTGCCTTCGTGAGGTGACCAAGAAACTTAGAACACACCTAACGGTAATAATATTACAATTCCAAAAGGCACTAAGAAGCTCCTAACTGAAACACATTTCTCATCTCAGATAACTGTTCATTTATTTTTAAGACCCGTCCTAGCCCGTCCGAAGCAAAGTCATGTATGTGTGTATGAATTGAAGAAAATAACAAATGATGGCCAAAAATGTAGGCTTAGAAAAAGAGTTTTAATGTCTAGATTCAGTTGATTAGAACAAATTTTCTTACCCTAAAACTCATTTTCAAAATTCCTAATATGAGAACAGAAATCAACAAAGTATCTCATTGCTGGGTCATTATGGTTTGTGTGTATAGGAAGAGACCTGCTACATATATTCTTAATCTGTTTGTAGAAGTGATCTTTGCCTTGAGACTAGTCAAATTGAGTCTGCTGTGGTAATCTACACAGTAAAACAATATCAAACATCAAGCGTTAAAATTATACAGCTACAGTCAAAATTTTGTATGTTTTGTTTTAAACTCCATTTAACTGAATGTAATGATGAGTAATTAATGTTGTCACATCTGTCTTAATTTTTCTGTGACAATATAAGTGAATTTAAAATTACCAGTTGAGAAAATATGTATTTATAGTATTTATAGAATAAGGTTGTCTCTCACATGAGGTGCTGCATGGTCACGCTGGTCTCGTGATTAATATAAGCCTGGCTTGATTTAGCTATACTGATTCTGTATGGCGGTTACTTATCATGTACATATTCATTTTCTGATGGTTTCTCTCCCAATTCAATACCAATGGAGGCCTTATATCAATGAATTGAAAATTATTTTGTGTCCACTCTCCATATATGTGGCTACAACATTTGTGTTCTTAAAAACATCATTAAGCCCTCACTGTTCGTCATTAAAATAGAATACAGCAAACTTTATTAATATCTTTTTAAATTAAAAGCGTTACTGTGAAATGGAAAATGTCAAACATCTTATTGTTTTAATGGTATTTTACTGTGCACTCAGGCATATTGAGAGCAGAGATGAATATAAACATATTATAATTTTAAATTTGAATCATACACAACTTCTTCTGTAAATAAATGTTGTTCATGTTTAAAATATTTATTTACTTTTTGTTAATGTGTAAGAAGTGAATATTAGATCTTATACAAACCAACAGAACTGTAGGAATGCACCTAAAACTGTAACAAGAACTGCCATATTTACTTTACTTTGACTGCCTTAAATATTTTCGGTCTTGATGATTCGATTTGTGCTCAATATTTTATCATCTTTGAGAGGACAATTAGTCACAGCCTTCAAAAGGCAAAGGATCACTCATTCAGAGACTGAATTTTGTTCTTCTATGTTTACAGTGTGTCAGCTCAAATATTCAAGCTATAACCGTTCTGTTCAGATATACAAGGTTACACTACCACCCCTTTGTAACAAATCAGATAAATTAATAAACGTTACGACAGAAATACACCTATACCTGTCTTATGTTAATTATGTTTTCATTTGTCACTGTAGTAAGGAGCGAGAAGAGGTAGCAATTGACAGTGAAAAATGGGTTTAAACTGCCAAATGCTAGGTCACATTTAAAAACAGTTTCCGGAAGAAAAAAAATACGCTCTATGTCCTCAGCGCCAGCAAAGAACCACCTTAACAAAAAGGTTCCAGTTCAATTTTAAAAATTAAAACAGAAACAAATTGTAATGAACTCATGATTATTGCATGTCAAAAATTGGCACTGTCAAAAGTGCCTAGGAGCTGGTGAAAGGAGCGCGTGGGCAGTGGTGAGGTTGGACAAAAATAAAAAATAAAATTGGGGGAAAACTTTTCTTATTTTTTATTTTTTTTTAACACGCAACCACTAATTGAGGCAATATTGCAACGATGAACAACTACGTGATCGCGTGAAAAAAAAATCTGGTTACAATCCTTTCATTAGGTACAAACGGGGACGTGCCTGCGGCGCGTCGGGTAGACTCGCCCGCCAAGTATCTGTGTGGAGGTGGTGGCCTACACTCAGCGCCTGAGCGGCGATACCCCCTGCTAGGCTCTCGCCACCTGTGGAAGCATACCCTGCAACGAGGCTACCACAGGTGCAACGCTGTTGTTGGCGGAAAGAGTTCATTGGGCGCTTTTGGTTGTTTTTGACTTCGCCGAGGTAAGAAAGTGCTGTAGTTATTTTCTTTTTGTTCTAGTTCGTCTTCTTAAATTATAGATTTGTCAATACAGTGTCATAGAGACACCTCTGTCCATCCGTGGATGCTGAAGAATGGAAACATGTTTAGTCTCATTCACAAACTTATTTACATAACCTCATGCACCAAACTTTTTTGACATTTCTCTAAGGCAAATTTAAATGCATGTCTATATTGTCTGTTTCACTTTATTTCAGTTACTGTAGGTGTTATGTGTTCTGAGATAAAAGTACAAAGGGTTGAGAAAGCACAGAGCACAGAGGGTTACTCACCGCACTGAGAACAGTACTCGGTCTTCCTACCACCAAGAAGGTTAAGTGGGTTAGTAAAGAACGAGTAATGAAAGCCTCTAATGGCTTAAATAAATGAAAAATTGATTGATTATTTTTCATAAAGTTGGTGCATCGAATGTAACTAAGGCCGTCGTAAATAATTGTTGCCATCCTCATTCCGTCACCCTCACAGCCCTAGTTCATTACTCTCCTCGTGAAAGAGATGCAGAGGTACGGAGGCAATTAATTACTTAATAAAGCAATGTGAGGATGTTTTTAAGATAGGAAAGAGTGTCAGTTTGCTCATTTTCTATACTTAGGGAATAACTGATCTCAGATACATTCCCCTAAATTTTTAAGTTTTTTAAGTGGGATTCTATTTTTTTGCTCAAGTTTTTAGCGGAAATAAATTTTGAAGCCTCGAGATCCTCAATGTCTTTAACCTTTCTGCTGCACTTATGATTGCAGAAGGGAATGGAGGACAGCATAAAGCAGGACTGAAAGAAACAAGGGCTTCCAATTTTTCTACGTTCTATTTATTTTCATGAAATCTTACAATTAATAATCATGACGAGTTTAGTATTATAAACATTTGATGTTGAGTTGACATTGTTTGTCCTAGGCAATGCTTTTGAATAAGCATGGCAAGTTAATGTTATGCAGCTCCCTAAAACTGTAGAGTCCAGAGGGAGTTGGTACCATGATAAATGTTGACGAAAATTCTGTTTTTACTCTTTGTTTGCAGGAAGACCGTCCATTAGTTGCATCTGCGCTTGACATCAGCTATGCAGATGTCACCCAATGTATGCTGAGTCGGTGTCACAGCACACAGCATGAGAAATGGACGCTTTTTCTCATGATCACAGGAATGAATCTGGTAAGTTTTGACTTTTTATGTAATGTCAACAAAAAAATATCAATATATTATAGTAGAGTCATGTTGGATGAAAGTTTATTTTGGTATTTGTTTCTTTTGGGGGGTTACATCTTTACTGTCTCTATGCTACCTCCACATACACCGCTCACTACTTGATCCTAAAATATGTAGTCGTGTGTTGATTTTAGTGGAGGGAAGTGAGAGAGGCAAATCATCAGAGTTTCAGTTGTAGTAATGCTGCTATTTATTTCATTTGTATGGTACAGTCGTAGTAAAATAGGAAGTGATGCTGCTTCTTATCCAAAGGGATGTGCCTGGACTTGATGCTAACCACCTGTAACATAGAAAGTTCATCCGATGAGTTGGCGTCACAGTGATACAGATGGACCAGAACATGTTTGAGTTGAACTCTGAGATAATTTGAATTTAACTTAGATTTTTTCCATTCTTTTTCAGGTATTTAGATTCGCCCAAAGTCACCAGCAGAAACAAGCCAGCTAA
>NW_026267163.1:118895-120473 GCF_000697945.3 Frankliniella occidentalis
AAACTTGAGTTTTAAGGGGTGGTCTTTTGAATCTGGCGGGCAGCATACGATGGGCTGCCTACCTAGCAGGCGTGCGTGCCTTCCAAGAAAAAGAAGGCGTAACTCACTTGAAATGGCCCGGCGGCAAGAATTTTCGACTGAGAGATTGAAAGAGAGTGCTGTCGGACCGATCCCAACCATTTCCATCGATTTTCATATTTTCATTTTTGGCAAAGGTGTTTTTAGCGAAAATTGATGGGTCCTGATTTCGACGGAATAGGATCCGAATCGACAGGGGCGAACGAGGGGACCATAAAACTACATTTGGTTCCATCAGAAACCACCCCGGTCCACAGAAACTTGATTCTTAACGGGTATGGTCTCTAGAAACTATATGCGGATTGCCTACTCTAAGGCGAAATATCTAAAAACCACCATGATATTTAGACAGAGCAAGTGAAAGGGAAGTCTGCCCGACCAATCCAAACCCAGCTAATTTCCAAATTGTCAAGATTTTTAAAAGACACTTTTAGTGATAAAAAATATCAAACCTGGATTTTGACAGGGAGCGATTGAAATCGTCAGGGCAAGGCACCGTAAAAACCATCAGAAACTGGCCTTTGATGAACACTAAAGGAAGCTTCTCATAGAGTCTGTACAGAGACGATTGTACCAGCGTTGGTACTTATCATGCCAACTCACCCATTCTTTCAGGTAAAATGACTCCGTAGACTTCTTTGCTCATGTCGAGAACATTTCCGGGCCGTGTTCCTGCAATCATATTAAACGGTACTTTACTCGCTATTTTTTGAATGCTTGCTTTCATATAATTTACTCATACAACACACTATTAAATGCCTCTCGCCCCATATTCTAAATGACCATGGTCTTTCAAATAAATAATTTGGCACTGGACTCAAGTATTAGTGTACGTAACATATCCCTCTGACCAGAACATACTGTATGCTGTGCACATCTCCCAGCTCTCCCAGATACCTTTTCCACAATTATTAGGACAGTAGTGGACAGCTTGCAAATAAGCTGCAACACACATTGATTGTTTAAGGGATTACGATTACATTATAGCTAGAGCTAAAACCCTCAGTTGATTGTGAAAGCCCGCACTCCATGGTAATACATTTTGCTGTTCCACAAGAATAATACAGTGCAAAATATGTGATATATGATAGTACACTTGATAGTTCACCCATTTTGAAAAAGACCTTTAACAGTATTTCGCACACTGCATGTACCCATTTAACACCTTTTCAACAAAGCTTACGGTGAGCATAGTTTACAGAAGGGGCATCATTTAATACTCTGCCTCGAAAAATAACTTACCACTTGTGAGTGTAAGAATGGAGCCTGGAGCACACTAACCTCCTAAAACAACCGGAACGGAACATTTAAATATTCCGGAAACCGCCAAGCACTACTATCCCATGCGATTAATATCAAAAAGCGGCACTGTCTACCCAGAATCTCTTATTAAAATCCTATGATAAATTTGCGTCAGTATTATTCGGTAAGGGGCAGTAGGAGACACCAATTTTCACTGTTTATTTACGTTTCCACGAATGAAGACGCGGCAGGGGCGAG
>NW_026267163.1:120638-125892 GCF_000697945.3 Frankliniella occidentalis
CAAACTATTTTTACAAGGTTGTTTTCAGGGAGCTCTCCGATCATCCTTTACAGTGCAGGAGGTTGGCGATTCGAATCTCCGTCGATCTGAAATTTTTCTCAGACCACCAAATTTCAAATGGACTTCAAACCCGTCATTTAACCACAGGTTTTATTTACTTTCTGTCCGGGTGGGGAGAGGTGGCATGGGGAGAGAATTTACAGCGCCGAGAAAACTTTGTCTTTGGTCTACAGTCGGTTCGAGTGAAGCTGGCCGTGGCCGTGTCGGTTTGTAGTTGAAACTGTGTGGAGCTACAAGCAGGGTCGCGGTTTGGTGTGCCTGCCTCACGCCCCGACGCCTCTAAAGAGCCACCGGCGAGAAGCGCCCGCCAAACGCTGCATAGGCCGCCCACCACACACGGGTGCTGAGCGGGCGTGTGCTGCGCCAGTGCCCCACGGCGCTTGCTCTTACCGGGGAGTCACCCACCGAGCAGCGACTAGACTCCTTGTCTTTGAATAAAACGTATACCTTTAGGTGACATTATCGAACGTTATTATACCGAGCCCAAACAGAGATTGGCCAAACTAACAGCTCCCTAGCCGGCCTCCGTGTAGCCCTGGTCGCATACTGGCTGCAGTTAGAATTGTAAGATTTACAGAGTACCACTCGACGACTCCGCACTGGAACCAGGGTGTCGCGGGTCCCCTGCACCCGACCTCCGGCACCGCGGGCCCGAAGGGCCCGATCCGGCCAGGGGCCCGGCCCGGGGTTCGGCCCAGCGGGCCCAGGGGCCCCGGAGGGCCTAGAGGGGCCGAGGGCCCAGAGGAGCCGAGGGCGCAGAAGGGCCGACTGGTCCCAAACATCTCGGGCCCGAAGGGCTCGAGCGAAGGGACCGAGCCAAGGGCCCAAGTCCTAGGCGCAACATAGGACCAGGGGCCCCGGCCCTGGGCCCTAGGTTCAAGCGCCATGTAATAGTTTAGTAATCAAAAGTTAATAATAATGGTTCAGGCATAACCAGATTTTTTTAACGCTCACTTCGTTGTTTATTGTACTACAAAAGCACTGCACCTAAATCGCGTCCGAAGGAAACCTGCCCACTTGGTACTTTTACAGTGTTTTTGGTACCCGGAAGCGCCTCTTAGCGCCCTCATACCACACCCAGAAAAATGAATTCTTGAATTAAGCCTAGCCGAGTGCTTGAATTGTGTACAGTTTGAATCAAGACGTTTTTAGCTCACAACAAGAATCTCTGTCTAGATTCAAGCTAGGCGTACCGCAAGCATCGGCTAGTCTTGGTTGAAGCCAAACCCACGTTTTCCCGCCCGCCGTGTTCGTGTACGTGGTGCACGTTCTCAGGATCGCTTCGGCTGAGACCCGACCCGAATCGGACTCCTCCGCTCCCTCTCTCTCGATCACTTGCCTAGGCGTTGTGGAATTATCGGGAATTATATTTTCTGACAAAACGGTAACTCAGTTGTCTCTCTTTCCCAAGTTTCCAGAAACTTAGTCCATCCCCTTTTAGGCCGTTCACAACTACAGAGGCACTGATTTGGAGAAACTGGTTGCGCTCCGGCCTGGGATCGAACCCCTGCCGGACCCGGCTCACTATCCAGCCACCAGGCACAGAGACCACTGAGCTACCACGACAGGTGACGGGACCGCCGCTCTCTACCGACCTGATTCGGATGATTCGGGTACAGTCCAGCTGCTACTACCAACAGTGCGCTGGACTGGCGCGCTCCGTTGTCGAAGCGATAGCTCAGTGGGCTGAGGCGCTGGCTCAGACCGACGGGGCGTGGGTTCGAGTCCGGTCGGCCCCCTACTGACTTTTTGACTCTCGTGTTGCTCTGCGCACCGTATGAGAACAAGCCGATAGCATTCTTGCGTAAACCAAGAAAATATTCTTGGATTAAGAGTGCCTTGCCAATGCCTAAGTATTCTAGGAAAAAATCTGGGTATAACCAAGCCCAGCTCTGTCTCCCAAACGAACAGCGTAAATATTTGGTTAGAAATAATATATGCCAGAATCAAGCCGAATTTCTTGAAGTGAGAATTTTTATTCTTGGCTTGCAATATAAATTTGCCTTGAATCAAGCAGTGTTCGTTTTGATCCAATCCAAGTAAATGAAGCCTAGGTTTTTCTTGATCGGACGCTTTTTTGGGTTTGGTTCAGCCGAGGTGGAAATTTTCTTATTTCAAGCCAATTTGGCTTGGTCTAAGAAATCTTTTTTCTGGGTGCATTCAATAATTTCGCGCTCGCTCCGCTCGCGAAATTTTCCAAGTGGCTGGTATAGTTGGTACGGCGACCTGCTGGAAAATCAAATATTCAAATAAAACAGGTCAGACATGTACAACTTGGGGTGCTTTCTTACGTATAGATTGCCCCTGAAAGGTAGGCAAAACCGGGCCCTCCTTCCCGATTTCCCACCCGGGCCCCTGACCACCTAGTCCGCCCCTGGTTCCGACAAACACGAAAAGAGAATGCTAGAGGACCCCTTCTCTTGGCACTTGCTGTGCTGTTGTGGCGGTACGTGTAGAGGACATGTGAGTCGAAGAGAAGGGGGAATATAGATAAGCTAAAGACTGATAAGAACGCGACAAAAGTGAAGAGTTACTGTGGTCCGCCTTGAGATACATTACTGCACGAGCCACGGTGCAAAGGACGTCGGAAAATGAGAGACAGGCTTCGGGAATTGCAGGAGCACCAGGAGGTGAGTTGTTGTGCATGAAATGGACTCACTTGCTTCCATAGTGGGCCCGGCCGGCTGTTAACACTTTCATTGCGACGTGACCACTATTTGGTCACGCTCTGTCTGTTTTCCCGGCTCCCGAGATGCACAGCCGCAACAAACGTGTTAACGAGCACTTTAGTACTATCCTTTATGGGAACCAAATAATTTATTTCCTGAACAGAGTTTATCAGTGACATCGTCGACATGGTACGACGAGCCCGACAAAAATAGATTAATAGTAGCATCGTACAAAAGCGATGTTAAACACAAAGTGATATCCCGTATGGTAAGACGTAATGTAAACATGATGCTGAATCTAAAGGTAACGTGCCATAAAGTATTCGGATAAACAAACATTTGGTGCAAGTGATGAGCTGTAATTAATACAGCCTGTCACCTTTGTATTGCAGAAACAACAAAACAATGATCCAAAACATTTCGAAAGTTCTGTCAAAAACCTCCAGGATAAGGTAGATCTTTGAAGCATGTCACTGTAATTAACAAAACAACATAGTTTTTCAGTTTATAGTTTCATTAGTTTGTTTATTACAGTTGTCGGTCATACAGAATCATATAAAGGATGTGCAGTATTCGACGAAAAAACTGAAGGAGCTGCACACAAAGGCTCTCATGGCATTAAAAGTATCAACAGGTAATAGATAAGGTATCTAGTAAAATATACGAACTACTCCCGAGTTACTATAGGAGCATTAGTTTAATTTATCTGGAACATGTCTTATTCTCACATTGAAAACTACCGCACGAGTACCTTCCCTTTTCGCTCGCTGTTCTTCATCATTGATTTTCTGTCTAGACGAGGAAGCTGAAATGGGAAAGCTGATCGCCAATGGCAGAGCGGCTGCAAAACTCGCATCTAGTCACTTAGCCGGTAAGCACTCATATCCTTTTAGTAGGTGCACACACCTGGAAGAGGAACAAACAACTCACTCACGAGGCAATCCATATAAAATAACAGAATCTTACTAGGACTGTGTGTGTCAAACAGAGTTGGATCACATGGGCATCGATGGCGCTCCCGAGATTCAGAGTAAGCTAACCCACATTAGACAAAATCAGGTGTCCTACGTCCGTCTGTGCTTCATGACCGCCATGGAACAGTTTGAAAGGGAGCTCGATCGCTATGCCAAAGGACTGCGCCAAATCGTATCAAAACAGATTGCTATTGGTAAGTAATCACCTTGTTGATCATTAAAATGAAAGGTTGGATATGTACACGATCAATCAAACGAACTTTCTGGCGCAATCTGAAAGCTTACTGAGTGAACTTATTGTTTAGTGAGTGGTGACACAGACCCCGCCCACACGCAGGACTGCATAGATACGGGGAGGATACTCGCCTTTGTCGATAACGTAAGAATAAAGCGGTTTCTTTGTCCAGTTTCGGACGGAGCGGGCGTATACGTGCGCACGCGCCTCTCAGCCAACGGCCGGCCCCTGCACGGTAAAAACAATGTCTATCTTTTTGAGAGAAAAGGGAAAACCGAGAAAACGTTGCGAAACTCGCATTTTTAAGGAAATCTGCAAAAACTAAGAAAATACCTACATTTTTGAGGAAAACTCCACATTTTTTGAGGATTTTCGCAAAGAATGTGGAAACTTTCCTTTTTTTTTCTAGAAGGTTTCCTAATGTGAGGTTTTGCCCTTTTTCTCAAAAACGTCACTCAGTGTTTTTACCGTGTGCGTCCTGCGCCACTAGGCAAACCTCTCCAGCGCGCGCACAAGAAACGCCAGGAGCTCTCTTATGGACTCACCAACGACATGACACTTATCACTCATATCTTCGTGACACAGTACCAGCTGGAGGAGCAGCAGGCCAAGGATATGCTGGAAGCAGTGTCTCAGCGCCAAACGGAACTCGAGGCGCTCGAGAAGTCGATCACTGAAGTGCGAGACTTGTTCGCCGACGTGGCTGTGTTGATCGCCATGCAGGGAGCGGTGGTGGACAATATTGAGATGCTCGTCGAGAGGGCCGCTGCGGAGGCGACGAAGGGTAACAAGCAGTTAAAGTCTGCCGGGAAGAAACAGAGGTCCGCGCGCAAGGTGGGTCCACTTACCAAACTTCATACTGGTTACTGTGACAGCTACAAACAGGGCGTGGTTTACACAGCATTGAAACGCAACAGCATAATTACTAAGTGGAGATTATTAACATGCGACCAATCACTGCACTGACAATGAGACAGTGTTTGAGCATTGGAGTAGATATTTTCTCCAGGTGTTAACGCCTAACGGAGCGTATAATAACATACTGTTTTTGTTGTTTTTATTTTCAGAAAAAAATTATTTTGGGAGCGATTGGTAGCGCCGTTGCAGTGGGGCTGATAACGTTAGTGGCCATATGACGGACAAGTCAAGACAAGGCTGTTCAACCACCAATAACCTATTTTGCCGAAATAAAGATATATTTTTGTATTTTTACCACAGATTTTACAGAAAGACTTTTTTCTACGCGCCTTGTTCCCGGCGCGGAGAAGGAAGGGGTGGGTACACGGTGGTGCGGGAACGGGGTGGAGTGGGGTGGG
>NW_026267163.1:126302-128011 GCF_000697945.3 Frankliniella occidentalis
CTGCTGCTTCATCCATTCTCTTTCTTTCCCATTTACCCCCCTCGCCGCGGCGGTGGCGCTACTACTTTGCGGAAGTATTTTTATGTGGCGCCGTTTATGACTTACTTTTTATTTTTATAGGAGAACTGGTGCGGTCCGCCAGGCTGACCGCTCGGGCCTGTCCAGTGCCACGCAATATATCCCGCAACGATGCTCCTAAATTTTGCGGCATTCGATCTTCAATTTCTTTACGCTCGCTGCTAGCCGAAATAGGTTTGCAATAAAAATAAAAAAAAATGCAGAAAAAATGTTTGTAAAAAAAATGTATTAACCACTTTGACGTTTAAGACTCCATGCTCGATTCTTTTCCTTTTGTTTTCCTCCCTTTGCCACTTTTTGGTTCCGTATCCCCGCTCCGCAACCTCGGCTGTGGTGCGCCGCGCCGACCACGACTCCGCGGCCGAATGAGAGTTTTACGGCTCGTCATCAACACGAGGGGGATGACTTTCGCGGGCGCGGCCGGACGGGGTGCGTTCGGAGTGGCGGCCCACTCGACGACGGGCGCGGGCGGCTGCCGAGCAGGACGACGCGAGCCGCCCCGGAAGCGGCCCGGGGCAGCAGCCGCCGCCTCCGCCGGAAGTATCCGCGGGGGTTGCCCCGGGTCAGGCCAGCCCGGGGGTTGTAGGTTAGGTGCCCTAATAAGGGCGAGGCAAGGCGGCCGGCGGCGGAGTGCCCGGCCCGGGCGGAAGGAGATGGACCCCGACTGGGATATCTTAAAGTCCGCGGTAAATAAGGTTCTAAGATGTTGTCCACGAAAAACAAAAAGTTGCTAAAAGAAACACTGAATTGTGGTTGACGTCGAGGTAAGCCGAAAGTAAACCCGAACGGATGTCAACCACGTGCCTGGGGTTCACTATCACGCGAGCTCTGTAGATATTGTGCCCAGTAGCCCCGTTTGGCGTAGCTGCGTTTAAACATTCTCCTCGTGTCCTTCGATTTCCGGGGCCTCTCTTTTTCGGTTGGCGATGATCTCGGACAAAATGTTCGCTCCAGCGGGCGTTCTCTCTCTCTCTTCTCCTCCCCTCTCCTCTCCCGCTAGGCACGTTCGTGGACCACTCCGTTAACTCCGACATGCCGTGCTGTCTCTCCCGATCGATCAGAGCGTTCCCACCTGAGCGCGGCGCGCACACGCACCGCCAGCTCATCTGGACGCGCATTCAGCCTCCAGCAGAGGGCTCTCCTGTGAGACTCTCCAGGCCTTTTCCTTCTTGTCTGCCGAGCATCGCAGGGGGTGGGGCGGCGTGTCTTTAACTCTATCGGCAACCCAACACAAACAAACAGACAAAACACACACAGACACACACACGACGCGCGCGCGCACACACACACACACACACGAAAAGTGTTGGAGAGTCGGGACGCGAATAACTTAATGAGATTGCCCCAGCCCACAATATAGCAGACAGCGTCGCACCCACAGCTCATTGTGTTTCCGCTCGACAACAGAGTTGCTTGCACACTCTGCTCGACTTCCTCGTGGTCGTGGTGTCACTGTCACAGTCTCCTCGATTTCCTCGTGTGACTGAGTGGTGTGCGCGATACGCTGCGCTGGCGCGCGAGGCTATTCGGATATGTGTTAGGATTCGCACAACGAAAATGGCTCTTTTCTGCGATTCTCTTTTGCCTGTTTGGCTACAATCTCTGACGATCATATACCATCGACCCCCCCC
>NW_026267163.1:128061-130526 GCF_000697945.3 Frankliniella occidentalis
CTCTCTCTCTCTCTCTCTCTCTCTCTCTCTCTCTCTCTCTCTCTCTCTCTCGTCGGCCTTGCAGTGTGTGGAACGTGAAGAGGACGACGCGTCTTGCGCGTCCATGGCTTTGGCTTTGGCTGCTTTTGGCTCTTGGATTGACAATGCGACGCGGGGGTGGGAGCGAGTGGGAGACAGACATGTCGATGTTCCTGGTTCATCGCCCTAGTCCACGCCTTCCTTGAATGGCAAGAAACAACGCCCTTCTCTTTCGAAAAAACGAAAAACGAAATCAGCTAAGTTTCCACACTTATACGTACATGTGTCAATTATGATAATAATCTATATAGATGGTGTCGGATGGTTTATAACTGACTTCGCCCTTTGCACACTTCCGCATTAATGTGAAAAATTCAAACGTTTCATGAACATATTATATTTTTACACGTGAACAGAGTCACAGCACGGGCCTAAGGTATAAGTGGGATCCAAAATTAAGAGCAGCTGCGGAGCGTTTCTGAAATGTCAAAAGTCAGCACACCTGTTGACGCGTATCATCTAGAAACCATAATTTGCACACTTTGCAACCTTAAACTTCAATTGCCGAGGAAAATAAAAACAAAAGTCTTGTCGCGACTCCCTAACGCACTTATTCGAGCGGTGCACCCTCACTGCCAAGCAGCCCGCTGAGGTCCAGAGGGCGTCGGTTCGGCCGACCCCGGCGGACCCTCAGAACGGCCACCATCCTGCGGTGGGGGCAAAAGGGATAGTAAAAGATATAGAGGAGGGGCGGGCCCTCCGCATTTCTCTTTCATCAAAAATGTTGCATACTGGTGGTAGCAGCGGCCGCCGCCGGCGCAGGGGTCATTGTCTTATGGCGAGTGGCCAACGGACCCATCCTCTGCCCCTTCCTCTTGCACCCCTCCCCTCCCTGGACCCCGCCATCTGCCGGGCGCACTATCAAAAGCCACGCGCGCAAGGCCACTCGGGTACCTATGAAGGCTATGGGCAGCCCCACCCCACCGCCGTATCACGCATGACAAAGAGTTCCTTCCTCTCCAGAGCTTTGATATTCACGGCGACGCGCGTCCGGCAGCGGCGCGGCCTTGAGAACCGAGAGGGGGTCGTACACAAGCTGTGTCAATTTTCTGGGCTGTGATTTTTTTTCCACGTGGCGCTCATCAACTTGTTGGAGAAGAATGAAGTGTTTCGAGGACCGTAATAAACGTGTATCACCGTGGGTAAAATTTGCAGTAATGTGAACTTTATCAGACAGCACTTAATGCTGTCGACATTCCCTTGTAGCACCAAACATTCAGACAACGTGCTGAGAACGTTCTTTTGGTTCTCTAAAGGTTCCGTAAACGTTCTAAGAACGATATGTGCTTCAAGGGTTGACCGCGCGTGAAAAAAATGCCCGGGGCACCCTCTGAAATGACGTAACTTTTGCGAACGGTCCCTGGCAAGTTGCGGATTTCCATCTTGGGGCCGCGGCGGGGAGTGGGTGAGCACCAGCAGCACTAGCCACACCTGCTGTGTGCCGAGGTGCCGCCGCAGGTGAGGGGCGGCGGCTACCCCTCCGGGACTAACTGGACCAGGACGGCCGGAGGCGAGCACCAGGGTCGGCCTCAAACCAACGGAATGGACTCGAGTGGTGTTGTAGTGGAGTCCCGCATGGAAAGTTTGCTGCCGGTTACCTCCTCCCCCTTCAGTCCCCTTACCACAAACCCTTTCCCCTCTCCGATTCTTTCTTAACTTGGCGTGAGTTCCCGAGAGTTCCTCTTCTAGACACACACACACACATACACACACACACACACACACACACACATACACACACACCTCCTATGGTCAGCCGGCCGATAAGAGGCCAGGGCAAAAGCGCTGGCAGGACGTCCCCGCTGGGAATTTCAGTAAAATTTTCAAGAGCCTTTTGCGGCTTTGCAGCTCTCGCGCTGTACATCTTGAATGAGCGAGTGTCCTCCCCTCCCCTCGTCTCCCCCACCCCGAACGGGATGCAGCCAGCACATGGGGAATTATTCACACCTAATCCCTTCCGAAACGAAGTCCAGAGTGCGAGCTGTGAGACCAAAACTGTTCAAATACACGGTCAAATACTTCAATTAAAACAATAACGTGGTTTGTAATACGTACGAGGAAGATGTACGCCAGATCACGCCTCGCGTAACAGGCTTCGCGATATCTCACGATACAATTTTTGAGCTAGAATGCTGATCTTTGAACTTGATTTGTCGTTTTATGAAACAAAACGACCCTGTAAATTTCGGGTAGCTAGTTCAATCCGTTCAATCGAGTTATCGTCATACACACACAGACACGGAACTTTTTGATCGTCACTAGAGTAACAGGCTTCGCTCCCTCAGCTGAAAAAACATTAAAAAAAAAAAAAAAAAAAAAAAAAAAAAGCTACGTCGAGGGACGTATCGTGAAAGCAGATGATACAAATTTAAGGATATGTCTGTGCC
>NW_026267163.1:138616-142352 GCF_000697945.3 Frankliniella occidentalis
GGGGGGTAGCCCGCACCGCAGATTTACCTATAGACGCAGACCAGGACCAGATAGGGCTCACTAGCTACGGCGCGGAAATGGTCGCCGCAGCGTAGAGCGACGTCAACACGACGGCACGGATGGGTTCCGACGGAACAGCCCTGCCCAACCCTGCGGCGAGCGAGCAGAGACGTTTTTAGCATGTGGAAACTGACCTTACTTTCCACTTCAACAGTTCGACACCCCCAGCTCTCTCTCTCTCTGGATAGCGAAGGCCGCCCCACGTCGTCACCCCCCCCCCCCCGGCCCGGCCCCACAGCTGCCCGTGTCCCAACCCTCTCTCATCCCCCTTGACACCCACGGGCACTGGTCAGATCGAGTTAAGCGCCGTGGACTTGGCAGGGGAGTGTGACAGCGCGCACACGGAGCTCCATCATGCGACGGGTCATTTGCTTTTACGATCTCTCTCTCACTCTCACCGGCGGCGCCCTTTCCGGCCCTCCTCCTCCGCTCCCCCCTTCCTCTTTCTCTCTCTCTCGGGTAATCATTGGCAAGGGGGGCTGATCCGACCCCCGTGGGTCGTGGGCCGTGGGGCGGCGGCTAGGTGCCAACGCGACTGCGACTGCTCTCTCCGCCCAAGAGCAACCCTAATCTGCTAAAATGCTGGCTGAGCCGTTGCTGCGCCCTCTCTGTTGTTCGGCAACGGTCGCCGCCGCCCGGCCGGGGCGCGGTCAGAGAGGCAGGCGGGCGAGGGAAGGCGTGTCGGCTTCCGTTTGACAGGGAACGCCAATGCGAACGGGCGCGCCGACAGGTGCGGCGTTGGCACGATTATTTGGAATTGGATTTGCCTTTTGCGCCGCCCGCGGCGCCCACACGTCTGCAGCGCTCTCCGTGCTCTCCGTGGTGCCTGGTGCCGACAAGGCGCTCGCCTCGCCACCTCTATTCACAATCGTATTGTTTTCACCGCAACGACTTACGAAAGTTGGATTTCACCGAAATTGCCAGTTTCTACTTTGCCGAAATTTCGTGAAAAACGGCGTGCCCCAAAATGAGTCAATATCAAAGAGTTCGCACGAAAAATGGTTTTCTCGTCGGTTTTAACACTTTACAGAATTTAGAAGAGTCCAGCTCTGTGGCGTGGCGAAACGCGGGGGAGTTGAAAGTAAGTGGTGGAAAGGGGGGGGGGGACCGGATACGGAAGGCCCCGGCTCGGCCCCTGGCTCGGCCTCCGGCTGTTCTGGTGTGCAGCTCCGGTGGCGCATGGCCGCAGTCCCTCCCCCTCATCTCTCTCTTCTTCCCCCTGGAGGCCCCGGAATCGTCCAGCAGAAGCTCGCCCGCCAGGGTAGACCCCCGGTCACGCCAGGTCACGCTCCGCGCGGACAAGCTGAAGGTCAACAAACAACCCTCTGAATGCCCGGCGCGCGCGGTGTCAGCCAGCGGCGCAGCGCGAGGCGAGCGGAGCGAGTGGGGCCCACTCCACCCCTATCCAGTTCCGTCGGGAGGGGAAAAAAAGATGGCGACGAAAGTTGTGGAGAAAACAAGGAAAGCAGGCTTTCTGCGTGATTGAAATGAGGAAGTTGTGTGTGTGTGTGTGTGCGGGAGAGATGGAGGGAGAGCACGCATGCTCATGGAGACAAGGCTGAGGCGGAGCGGCCCCCTTTTCGTCGCCAGAGGAGGGAGGAAAGTCGTTGATAAGAACTCGACTCCTATCATGACGCCAAACTCCTCCGAGGCTGGATCCATTCCCCGCCGATGCCAAGTCCACGCCGCGCCTGCGTCAGCTCTGACTCATCTGATCTGAATGGCCATCCAACGGGTAAATAAGTGGGAGGCTGGAAGTCGACCACCAGTGTCGGCTGCTGTGTGGTCCAGGGCGTGCCCACTGCGTTGCTACAGAAAACGCCCTTTTACCACGCTCTTGCGAAAACTTTATGACGGAACCGCGATACGCCCGCAAAATCTGTCACTGGCTTGCTTTTCCAATACGTCCTAAACTTTGGGCGCCATAGCGTCAACGTGGTTATACACTGGGGGAGACGGTAACATTTCACCGGTTCTTTTTTCCTTGCGTATTATCGAGTTTTGACCCGAAACTCGCCATGAATCACCCCTTTTTTTACGATCTTCGGCACCAGTGACGGGCTGACGATGCCTGCAGCACTTTGTCTAGCAGCGGAACTATATTTCATTTCGAGAGGTGAGAAGTATCAGTGGGCGGCCCTGGGGCTGCGGGAGGCCAGCCAAGGCGGGAACATGATGGACCGTTCAAACTGCTCAGTGGACAATAACTACGGACCTACGCTAGCACTCGAGGGGGGCTCTGGACAGCCATCGCCAAAACAATATCCATTTCCAAGGAGGACTTTTTCGTGAAGGACTGGGACTGGGCTGGGAAGACAGTTGAGCTATGGGTGTTCTCGTGGGACCACGTTTTACTGCTAGGTAATTGCACCCCCCCCCCCTCTCTCTCTCTCTCGTTGTGTAGGTTGTTTCGGGTTCGAGGTGGGCCTAGCCCGACACATGTGTCCCACATGCACTCCTCTGATGATAGACATTTGGGCGTACAGCCGCCCGGTCGAAAGCGATAACCTCGCCCGACGCAATTTAGCCGTTTCGGCAGGATGTCCGTTTCTCTGTCTCTCTAATGGCCGACTCACAGGTGCTGCTCATGGCACAGCAGCAGAGCACTAGGAAAACAGTCATGTCATTTTTGTTTAAAAAAAATAAAGGTAATCTCAATCAAACAGTTCTGTTAGCTATTTTCTTTTGTTCTTAATACTGCACGGTTCAAGGAAACGTCCTGAGTTAAGGACCCCAAATTAAAAAAAAAACACTAGCTTTGCGCCCACCTCGGATTGTGCCACACTGACTCTTGCTTCGCTCTTGCGTTAGCCCAGCAACGGTACACATTTTCTACAACAATCTGATTTTTAAAAAATGGTTTTCTTTTAACAGGTCCTACTCTCTGCGTCATACCTGTTTTATAGAGCGAAATGCCGCTACCCACCGACTTCTACATTTTGATGGCCCAGGTACTGACCGTCTGGTCAGGCCAGCACTCTTCGCACGCAGAGAGCTTCACCACGTGACACAGGTTAACGGTTTCATGTTTATAAATTAGCTAACGAACGCAGAAAACAGTAACTCGTTGATTAATTTCTTAACTTAACATTTTGCCTTAAGAGTGCAAGAAAACACATTAGTGACTAAAATTGCAATATTTTTTCTTTAAACATGCATGCACACTTTTGTCCGGCACGACACCAGCGCAGTAATAGTAATTACCACGAATTACCACCTACTGGATCAAATAATTTCGTGAATGTTACAGAACTGTTATTGTATAGTTACTATTCAAACCATATTACTGTAAAAATAACAATAAATTGAACCACCTATGTAAATCCAAGAGAACTGACGAAAGGAAACTTCGCGGTGTACGGGGGCCTGCTTGTTCCATTTGCCGGTACAACACCGCAAGGAATAAAATATGGCTGCATCCGAGTAACGACATAAAACGCTTGTGGCGCTCCACTCCGATGCAATCCCGGCCGGTCATGTCCAGGGCTTTATACTTCTGGGACAGAGAGGTTCCACCTCGCAGAAACGTAATTTTAGTTTTATACCGTCGGGAGAGACGGGGCTCTCCAGCAGTTCCAGGCGGGCCGACTGCCCCTGCCGCTCGCCTTGCCGTGCTGCTGGTGGCCAGAGTGAGTGGCATACGTTTGTCCTTTTTTTCATCGTTTGGGGGGGAGGG
>NW_026267163.1:142402-147061 GCF_000697945.3 Frankliniella occidentalis
GCAGGCCGGGCGGCATCCGTGGCTCAGTATTGTTGGGTATTGTTGGTGGGAACGGGCGGCGCCGGCGACTTCTCGCGCCCCTTATACATCTGGGTGACGTCATGCGCTTTGGTTCTCTGCCCTTCTCGAGAGTACAAGCTGCTGACACCTTAAAGTTTTATATATATATGTTTTATGTTTAGTCTAAAGCTATTTAAGGTATCATCTGCTAAAAATTGTGACTGGTGTCAACGCATTTCCATCATTATCGATGTAGTGACTGCACCGAGATGGCGTCCCAGCCGCACCAACACCTGCGCTTGTTGCAGCGTCGCTCGTCGCCCGCATTAGCCAGGGGCGTAAATACTCGCGTCCTATCGCGTGTTCAGTAACAGGCCGGCTGAGCGGAGCGGGGGGCTATCGGCCCTGGCGGTCAGTCAAATCACGCCCGGGCGTTTCGTTAGTGAGACGTGGCGCGTTCCCACTACTGTTTGGCACGTGAGCGCGCGTCACGCACTGCGCCACGCCACGCCACCGCCCTCCGCTCAACGCCACGGGGGCACACACGCGGGAAACGCTTGGTTAATATCCAACCAGACGAGCAAAATCAACAACGTTGTTCCCGTCCCTTCCCGCCCACCCTGCTAGCAAAATGAAGTGCACACAGAGATTATATTGTATTCCTGTGCAAAATGCACCGAAAATAAGGGTAGTTGATTTGACATTTAGAGGTGGGCTTTAATGCGATTTTGAAGTAACGGAATAACTCGCATTGATGTAAAAATCACTCCGGTGTTCCCTCGTAAATAGGAAGAATAAATCCGGCCAAACCACTCCACCTCACCCCCCGTCCCTGCCCTCTCTGCTTGACACGGCGACCTCTCGGGACCTTTTTATCTGCCAACCTCACGCGACAAATGAGCTGGAAAAATATATGGGTGGGTGGGTCGGCACGCGAACTGCGAGAGGGGTGGAGAGACGAAGGAGACGGGGATGCAGATGAGCAAAAGCGCAAAGGTAAAAGGCAGGATTTTTTTTTCAACCCTGTGTTTTAAAAACACATCCCGTTTTTCTTCTTAAAAAAAAAAAATCTTGCTATTATTTAAAATAAGATCTCAGCGTTGTGGGGGAACCTTTTTCACAGGAGTAAAGAACCTGAGAGTGTAGGGTATTCTGCTAGAAGAGCAGCGGGGAGGAAGAGACGGTGTAGGGAGGACTCTCGGCGCTCGGCGCTGTCTGCGGCACGTGACAGGGAGAAACATGATATTTGTCACGGCGTGTTGTCACAAGCTTCACGTGTGCGCAGGGCAATGAGGAGCAATAGACATGACGGGGAGAAAGGGGAAGAAGGAGGAGAAGAAGAAGAAGAAGAAGAAGAAGAAGAAGAAGAAGAAGAAGAAGAAGAAGAAGAAGAAGAAGAAGGCCACTGGCAACATTCCAGGGTGAGGTCAACTGAAATTTACGTGGCGCTCGTGCGCCTGATGTCCCCCTCGGCACGACCGACGACGCGTCGCGAAAAAGAAGGAGATAAAGAGAAAGCATCGGCGCTTTCAGAAGGAAGGCGCCTTCGGGGGCCAGTAGCGAGCGGCTCTGAAGACCACCTGTGCTGGCTCCGCCTCCGTGTGTAGCTCAACTCACCATACTGGCAGCCGTTTTGGCGCCCAGCACCCTGGGGACGGGGGGCCGTACTGTGTGGCAGACACGCCCAAGCAGCGTTCCGGACATCTCTTTTGATTCAGCCCAGCCGTGAGTCTCACAATGCGGAGCCTGCGGGGAGCCTGTCAGCAGTAGCTCAAGAGTCGCCCGCGGCAGGCTACCCGTCACACGAGTCGCCGCCCAGCGTGACGGGCGGCCGTCACCGAGCCGCAGCCAGGCATTAATAGAGCCCATTCCATCATTTCGGTTCGAATAGAGAAGCAAAAATGAGGAGAAAGGGGTCTCTGCCCAGCCGTCGTGTTAACACGCCGGGCGCGACTCGACGTGTCGTTGTCGTCATTAATTTTACAGGGCAGCAATCTCATATTCAGAGCCAGAGCCCGGCGCTCCTTCCACTCTCGGGGCTCGGCTGCTGTGCCGGCCCGGGAAAACACCGAGACTAATAAGTTTTTCAGCAAAATTACACCGACATGACCTGCTTTCCGTCCCCTGCTACATACCCCTCCCTCCCTCTTCCCCTTCTCTTCCCGCCCGGTCGCGTAGGTAGGTACGGTACGCACAGTTGACCCAAGCAGGGTGGGCGGCAGCCCGCGCCAGCTGCTGCTGGGAAGGGAAAAAGAGACAGAAAAGCCGCATAATTCGCCTCCCCCCCCCCTCCCTCCCTCGTCCTCTCTCGCGATGTGGTGGTTGGTGCCCGCTGTGATATACAAGCAGGGTGCGAGTGAGTAGCGCACTGTGGCGGGTGTTGGCTCTGCATTCGGTACCAATTCACTCTCATCCTGTTACTGATTTTTTTCACCTTTTGTCAGTATTCCTGCTGTGCAAAAACCTTTATAAGCGACTGACAACTGCTTTCATCAGTAATACGAAATAATTTCTTTTTGAATTACTGACAATTTTTCCTTTTATCAGTGAGCTACTTACAACGATATCCAGAATAAGTAACAAATTAGTCAGTAATCCTGCTGCATAAAAACCTTTATAAGCTACTAATAAATAAATCAGTACAGGTCTGAGAGTGAAGTCGGGAGGGCAAAAACCGTTCGCCGTTTGCGCAGCTCCATACTATCCCACCCAAGAGCCACAAACACGCGCGCTCGCGCTCGCGCGCACACACACACACTACGCAGACACCCTCGAGATGCCAGCAGCCTCAGGTCTGCTGCGTGCATTCATGCATGTTGCACGAGTGATGTCTCGGCAAGTGACGGCTCGGCTAATTTCCTCCAAGCACGAATAGAAAATAGCCGACTGCCAGTCTTTCGAGAAATACCTGCATGAATTACTTCATTCGCCTCTAAAAAAAAAAAAAAAAAAAACAATTACGTGAATATAATTAAAATTACACTAAGTTTTTTCCTGATCGTAATTTTAGTCAACATATGGCAAATACCTCTGGCCCTGGCCGATAATCTCTCGGTCATAATTCGCAGCTGACGTCGTAAAAGCGCTGACCGGTTGACCGCATCAATCAGATTTTTTCACCGAACAGCAAAATTGCTATTGATCGTCCACTTCAGTTCGCCAACCCCACATGCTGAGGCCAGTAAAAATTATTTCAAGCCGTAAGAAAACGCGATCGATACTTTATTGTGTTGGTCCTGTTTTCTCTTAACGAAAGAGACACACACAACTACTGGCCAAACTCGGTAAGAAAATAGAGAGATCTGTCAAGCTTTGGGTCTTTCGCTAAGCACCCATTTTGCAAGAACCATTAGCAAGTTAAACTTTGACAAAGTTTGATGCGTGTGTGGTAGCGCAGAGTGCACGCCCGACTCGATGCCCGAGGAGTTAGGTCCAGACAGAAGGAGCGAGTCCCGTTTTGAGTCCGGTCCAGCTCCTGGCCTCCGGAGGGCCCCGGCCCGCTATACAGTATTCATATATGTGATTGTTATCTCATCCAAAATGCGGGAGGATATTATTATTATCGACGGACGTCATCAGAGACCTGAACTGCTCCACAACGCCCCCCAGACACAACACTCTGCCAACCGGTCTGGAGCAGAGGGAGAGAGAGAGAGAGAGAGAGAGAGAGAGAGAGAGAGAGAGAGAGAGAGAGAAGTGAGGGGGGCGGGAAGAGAGAAAGGCCCGCTAGAAGATGGCTGATGATGCTACAAATGAAAGCTCAGACGAACGTAGTTCGGCTTAGCAATTCGTGCCAACGTTCGAACTTTGCCCCCTTTTACCGCATCTTGATTTAAGAAAGCCAATGATAAAATCGTCAAGGTTTATACTGCTTTTACGGGTAGAAAACAAAAAACTATTAAGATAATGAATGATGAATGATGAAGGGCGATGTGTAGAGAAACGCAGATATTTTGATTCAAATACGAAAACATGAAGCATTGTCGGTAATTATCTCGTCCAAAGAAGTTAGTTTGCACCTCGGGCGGAGCACATTAGCTGCCCCCCCTCCCCCCCTCTCTCTCGCCGCCAAGCTATGTTTCTTAGGGCCAGACCGACTGGCGTTCCCCTGGAGCTTTGATTGTAATGGGCGCAGAGTCGGCAATGCCCCGCCCTCCCATCCAAATTTAAAGCCCGAAAAGAGAGAAGTTAATCTCAAAGCCAGACCCAGGCTGCCACGTCTGCCACTGTCGCTGCTAACCGCGCGGCTTCTCCTGGAGTATGCTGCGATATGGGGAATGGCGTAGAGCAAGGATAAAAGCAAATCCGAGGCCGACCCAGCCACAGCTCGTCTAACGCAGTCCTCTGCTTTATTCGTTTTCTGACTTCTAAAACTAGGATTTCAGATTTTTTTCTGGAACGCGCACTTGTTTTATTGTCATTAGTCCCAACAACAACCCGGAAGCAAGCAACCATAGCCATAACGCCCGACCCACGCAGTAGCGTAGTAGCGTCCCCTGACCACCCTAGGGGACGACAGCTGTCTGACCAATATTTACAGCGCACATGGGCAAGAGAGTCGCACCACCAGGCCGCATGCCGCATCCCTCGAGAGGCTGACGCCACCCCGAAGGGGTTGAGGGGGGGGGGGAGAGACTGATGGTGGAAAGGTCCTTTGGG
>NW_026267163.1:154029-173751 GCF_000697945.3 Frankliniella occidentalis
GGGGGGGGCATCAAAACACACCGAGCTGCGCCGCGCCTGCGTCGTGCTGTGATTGTGGCAGCCTCAGCAGCGGCAGTACCAGTTGATGCTGACGCCGACGCGGCCAGGCGTTGCTTCGGCACCCCGGCCACGTATACCACGAGCGCGCACACCTCCCCGGAGTGCCGTCTGCTGTCTGTGTGCCCAAACACAAAAACAAACAAAACGGGGCGGAAAAAAAGATTTTTTCGTATAGCGGGGACTTTTTTACCATACTACTTCTACTCTGCTAATATAAGTATAAATCAGAGCAGTTATGCAATTGTAATGTAAGGTGAGCGCTGCGCACTTGTTTCCCCGCAAGAAATTTTAAGCAAAAAAATAAATAAAATGAAACAATGATAAAAACAAGTAACTTTGGTGCAAAGGTAGAATCTAGTAGCATGAAACATGCCCTTGCTTGGCCGAGGTGGCCGCGGTGGAGCTGCGTGGTTCTGACGATATCGACCGGACGACAATGAGCGCCATTCGTGTAAGATGAGATACCCCAAAAGCGTGTAGGCGCGGGCGGGGCGGCGGGGTGGGGCGGGGCTGGGCTGGGCGTTCTGCGGGGCGGGGCCACTCGGTCCGAGGAGCCGAGCAAGTCTGGATGGCGGAAATTATGCGGGCGCCGTATTTTGTCTCAAGTTTATTGCAACTCTCCCCCTGCCGTCCCCCAGACTAGACCTTGTGGGTCCGACCGGGATATTGGGAGACCGCGCGACCGACCGACTGTCTGGCGTAAGGATGCGCGTTAGTATACGGCTGACCGAGACTCGAGGAAATTAGGATGCGCACGTCATTGCCGGGGAGCGGAGTGGGGTGGGGACGCACTGTCACGAACCGTACTTTTATTTGGCTTTCCAGTTCGGGTCCGATAAAATTTCATCCGGAATTATTCCTATCGGATCGGCGAGCTGACGGGAAAGGAAAAAGGGATTTAGCGACAGGCAGCGTGTCGCGCGCAAAACGCCACGGCGACACGTCCGAGCAGAACCGGACGGCGTCATAACTCAATCGGGTTCTGCACCCGCCCCACGGAATGGCCATCTATCTATCTCTCATGTCGCTCGTTTCGAGTCTAAAAGTCCGATAGAGATGCGAGTCTGGACCGCGCCGTTTACGAACTTGTTGTTCTGGGCGCCCACTCACGCCGGCCACTCCACGGGCGTATCGAACCCGCATCGCGGCGAATGGAGTAGGAGGAAAAGGGAGGGAGGGGGAGTCTTGGGAGGGGAGAGGGGAGAAGAAGAATCGAAAGAAAAAGGAGACGACGTGCACTTTGATGCAAAACATGACGCACATTTCTGCACGTGAGGCCACCGCGGCGTTTTCACAGTTCGCGCACGTGAAACAACTGCGGGGGAAACTGCGTGGAAAAGCGTCGAGACTCATTTTCCGCGTCGCCTCGCTCTTTACCTCGGACTGGTGAAAGACGTTCTATGCCGCGAGGGGGCAATAACTCCGGGAATCATGTGTACATCTGCCTGGGAATCATCAGGATAAAAGTTAATCGAAATCAACAGAAATCGTATAAACTAAGTGGGAAACCAATGAAACTGATACAAATTAGTCGAAACAAGCGTTTTCTACCACTAGAAAACCTAAGGAATGAATATAAGTGGACGGGAATCACAGGGAATCACTGGGAATCAAGTATTTCGGGAATCATGTGTACACACCAAAAGGGAGTTATTGCCCCCTCGCTATGCCGTCATCTTTGCGACCCTTTGGTACAGGTGCTGCGGTGTCTTTAGAGAGAGGGAAGGGTAATGGATCATTCAGAAAGTATACGTCCGCCATTTTCTTTTACGAAACTGTTCAGAGCATGCAACCTCCCATAGCGCCTGATGGGTAGGCAACATCTTGACTGCAGTGCATGCGTGTACTGCGGGGTGGCCTAGCCCGAGTCTCGCAGGCGCTGAGCTCTCGTTGATCGCCAACTGAATCTGTATATTCTGCGAAAAATAAAATTCTATTACGGTTATAACTGACCTGGGACACTAAACCACAGCTTCACCTGCTCTCTGTTTCCCCAGTTTCCACCGCTCCTATGCGGGGTGTTTTTCTTCCACCTGCCGCCAGGGAAGGTCCTTCGTTTCCCGCCCCTTCACCTTTCTGTCCAGTCTCTATGTCGCTTGGTCTCAACCAGCACGTTTTTGCCACTCTACTCCCTTTTATTTCCGTGGCGACCAACTGCAGCTCGCCTCAACCCCAACCCCACGCCAGAAGTACTTTGTTTCCTTCCCCGGGGCCAGATGAAATTAAGCAGTCGAGCCTTTTAGCGCGAACAGAATGAAATCTCTGTGTTTTGTGGCGGCAATTGAGCTAACACAATGCGCAATAAGCCACACCGCGAAACACAAACAAACAAGTGACTCAATTGCCTTTTTCTCTCTTCCTAAATCCAGCCCGGCCAGCACTCACACAAACACATACGTGCATCATAGTAGTGTGTGGCGTTTACGCCAACCCTTATCGCAGGCAAACATCATATGGACCACCATCCATCTCACCCCTATCGCAATGCGACAGCGCACGCACGGTGCTCACGTACACACACACACACACACACACACGTGCGCGCACGGACACACACACACTTACATGCACGCGCCCACTTGTGGGGTAAAGTGGCCAGCGCGTTGGCCTCGGCGAGGGACGACCCAAAGCGCCCCTAGGCCTATCCTACGGACAGTGGGTCGAATGTGTGTGTGTATGAGAGAGAGAGAGAGAGAGAGAGAGAGAGAGAGAGAGAGAGAGAGAGAGCAACCATGCCCGCTTCCAGTCCAGGCCGGATATGGCACCGTGCGCGCTTATTGAAAATACATCCCATTCTCCGGCGATTCTGCCGCAGGGTGTGCGAGTGAGAAGGAGAGCTCCAGGAGGGTCGCACAGAGTGGTCGTTGATGAGGCCTCCGGGGCCTAATGGCGCCCAGTGGCACGTCGCCGCCGCACTGCAGCACTGCTGCACGGCCACCGCACTCCCGCACTCACAGAACTAGGCGATGAATTAGACAAATTGAGCAGTTTTGTGACACCTAACGTTTTGCATCGTGGCAGCATACTCTTCCGGCAAGGAAATGCGCTTCTTGTCACAAATTGTACACAGCTTTTACTGGGAACGCAAGTGTGCGTAAATGTTGCACACTTGTAGCTGTCTGAATGCTCATTCATGCACTATAGGGAGTAAATGTGTGATTTCTCCTTTGAAAATTTTTAAGTCAAAATTCACACCACAGACTATGGTCTATGTGTACGAATGGCGTTCACACACCTAAATTGTGCGACATTCACACACTTGGGTTTCTGGTGTTTGCATGCATATGTGTGCATATTTTCTTTTTCGGAATGCCCCTCCCCGCATATTTCTTTCTGAAATGTTCGCGAAACGTATAAAAGGTGATCCGAGCGCCCTCACCTCACCTCTTCCTCCACTCCGGGCCCCACATTTGGCGCGTGTCCCGGGCCCGCCGTGCACTCATGACCCTCCAGTAATGTATACACGTGACCCGGTCCCCCCCTCCCCCTCTTATCCTGTGTGGCGCAGGGGCCCTCTACCCCTTTCTAGGCGGCCGGCACGGCGCCAACCCATCGAACAGAGGGTGGCTGTCCACTTTCCCCTTCCGCTTTTGGCTAAAGACTGTTGCAATGTCATCCCAACGGTCATAGCTGCTGCCCAACTAAAATGACCGAGAGTTTCGAGGTAAAGTGTGTATCTCCCAGAGAATTATGCAAAACCTTTTGGAGTGACAGTTAGACCATAGCTGGCAGAGAGGGGGGATTCGTTTGTGAGAAGCGTCGGATCGTGTGCATAAATTATGCAACAAAAAAATGCAAATTTTCGATTGATTTTCCCCTTTTTACTCTCACTGGACGTACACTCCAACAAAACTCACAGTGATTTGATTTAGCAACAACTTTTCTTTGATCCCGCAGGCTTTGTAGTACCGCCGCGGGCCGCAACCGCGGGATCGCAATACGAGAGCAAGTCCCCCCCCCCCCCCCCCCTTCCAACTGACCGTCCGGTCGGTGGGCGGCGGCTGGCGGCACCTGAGCCGCACGTACGAGAGCGCCCCCCCCCCACCTCATCCAGAGTGAAGAAAGAAGGAAGGGGAAAGAAGAGGGATGGGAGTAACAAACCGGATAAGTCACAATAATTGATATCCACATTGGCTGTTTGTCGTTGTGGCACTCTATGCGAGGTTTACACTCGGCGCTCATCCGGACGGACGGGCCCTCCGGCCCTGGAGTCTGTTTGGGATGTGTAAGGGAGAGAGAGAGGAACCAAACAAAATACTGGAGAGGGCAGGGGGGGGGGAGTGGGGGGTGAAACATTCAGCTCCAGCCGAGACGTGTAATCTCACTTGCTGCGGGCAACAAACCGCACCGCACACATGCACTCGCAGGGCCTCGCCCCAGCGGATCAAGGGGAGGAATTTGGCGGCACTGCATCACAGCGAGAGAGGTGTTTATAAGACGAGCAAAAAGACAAACTCTTGCACAGAGCAGTAAATTTGTCAGTTTTATCGGAAGCAAGCTCCTCCGCGGGCGGACACGGTGCGCGTTGAGTCACACAGGCCGACTTCACGGAATATTAACTGTACTCTGCCCAGAAGATTATTGTTGGTGCTTATTTTACATTAGTGATGCATTCTTTTCCATGCAACCTTATTTTAAAACTGCGAAGAAAATAAATGAAGGCCGCATCACAACATCGTTCTACAAATCCCTTTTCCGCTCTCTAAAAAGTCGCCACAGCTGGCACTTTCTTTGATATATTGCTTTCTTCAGAATACAGAGTAGCAGTTAGCACCCTCTCTCTCCGCCCCCCTCTCCCTCGCTGTGTCCACCATACCCGATACAGGAAACAGAATAAAAATAAATAATTCTCGGAGAGTCCATCCAATTAAGAATCGGATCCATTTGCATTTACAAATCGGTGGTGGCGCGCGACGCGGCGCGGCCGATAGGCGCGGAAAAGCAGTTTAGTCTCCCTGTTTTTCCGAACTGCCTTTCGAGGAAACGCTTTCGGAGCAGACGGCCTTTCTACATCAGCACTGTGAGGGGGAAAGGGGCCGAGAGAGAAGGGAAGGGCGAGCAAGGCGAGGCAGACGACCTCGTAGCGGCCAGATAAGAGCGCCTGGTAGAGGCGGGGTAGGCAACCCGCCACGCACGCCAGTTCGACGGGACTGCCTCGCTGGCGCCTGTGTTTACTCGCGAGCGGTCTCTCTTCCCCCCCCCTCTCTTTCTCTCTCTCTCTCTCTCTCTCTGCTATTGTCATCTCTCTCCTGGCGCCCCACCCAATCCTCCGTTATTCAAATAGAATGGGCTATCGATGTGTGAAAGGTATTTGTGTCTCCGTCAACTTCCCAATAAACAGCGGGGCGAGAGCGACGCTGTAGGATTCCAATGGAATGGGGGACACCTGTTACCTTATACGAATCTTGTGTATGGAACACTGTAAAAAAATATCGTCGTAAATTTACGAAATTTTTGTAAACTCGAATTATAATTTAAGTTGTAAATTTACGAGAGCACATTTTTTACTCGCAATTGCGTTTCAAGTCGATACGAACTGCATGTATTTTTACGATTACAAATTGTAATTTTACACCTTGTGTCAAGGAAAATTTTTCCTGTAAACCTACCTACTATTTTCACAGTGATATGTACACTATACCAAAATCTAGCTCTGTTTTCCACGCAACTTGTATGGCTGGTGTCAAAATAGAATACCACCTTTGTTTTATAGCGGTGAATTTTACACATCACTTTTAGTAAAATGTAAAAGAGTTAAAAAAACAACAACAAAAAAACCTTGTACCAAGAATGCCCATTAAGTGTGGACTCCCATTTTTGTTTGCCAAGTTTAATTCGGGGGATGGAGTTGCAGACGTAGTAGGCGGTGTGTGTGCATTGTTCGACATTGTGAGGCAGTGCCCCCCCCCCCCCCTTACTTTCCCCTTTCCACCCGCTCTACGTCGGAATGGCCTGGTCCGGTCGCGAGTCCCAACAGCATGGGATCAGATTATATTGGATCGGATTGGAGCGCGCAGAGGATCGGCGAGCAGCTGGTCTCCCGACCCGCGCGACACGTGTCCACGGCTTTGTTTTACACCCCCCCCCCTCCCCCTTTCCTCTGATCTCCCGAACAACCCCTCCCCCGCTCCGGCCCCCTACTCCAATTGCCCTCTCCCGTGTAGCGTACACTATACCCCCCCCCCTCTCGGCCGTCGCGATGTTCTCGGCGCGTACGCTCTGGCGGCAGCAGTGCGCCAACCAGCTGCGGCACCCACCCGCCACCCGTCACCCGCCACCGATGTGACCAGGCTTCTGCACGCGACCCCGGCTATCACGCCACGGGCGGGCTCGCCACCACTCGGCTCAGTCAGCGTGTCCGATGCTAATCAAGCGGACACTCCCTTTATTCACAAACGCGCATGAAATCAGCAGTAAAGCTATATGTAGAAGATTTTCAGATTTTCCGACAACTGTGAAAAATATTTTCTCGCAAACTTGCAATATAATATGTACATAGATATTTACAAAGTTTACGTCAGCCCCCCCTTGCTCGGCAAATGCTTTTAAGTTTACAATTTTCCGATTTCCCAGAAATTTTCAGCGATTTTGGAACACGATAGCATTCCGTCGAGTAAATCAGATTTGTTATTTTCAGCCGGCTCTCCCACTTTGCTCCTGGGCGGGGTACAAAGCGCACATAACTCGGTGCGCTTCGTTAGCGGGGTCGTTGGAGGAGGGCGCGCGCATACGCCACGCCACGGCCTACTTGTGCCGGCGCCACGGCCGCGGCCGCGCGACCCGCGCCGTGCAGCGGAAGTGTTTTGTCGCGCGCTGCACTTTTACGAGAGGGAGAGGCCGCCGCCGGGCCGGTCTGATGATGATGTGGGCCGCCGTAAAGCTAGAGAAGCGCGGGGCGCGAACCGACAGCCAGAGCGAGCCAGGGAGCATAGCAGCGGGGGATTCTTCGTCAAGAAGAGAACAAATCACTGTGTCGTCCATTACGTCCCAAAAAGGAGCATAGACGAAATAAAGACGGCGTTATGCAATTCCGGGCGGCAGCACCAGCGCGGCGGCGGCGGTATCGGTGTTCGAGCCGGTGCGCCCCGCCGGGCTGATGTCGGGACGGGCGCCTTGTTTTCAGTCTCATTAGGCTCGCTGTCGCGCGGCTAATTTCAGAAGACCCCCCCCCCTCCCCCCAAATACTAACGCCCGCTCTGCCGCCTCCACTAGTCGCACCCAGCCGCGGCCAGCGAGCTTCCTCGGCTTGGCCCGGCCCGGCCCGGGTGCAACGTGCGCGCCGCCGGCTGGCCGAGGAGCCAATTTGGTGGCGCGCCAGGGCTCCGCTCGGCTCGGCCGCGTAGTATTTTCTTTTTCATTGATGTCGTCGCGGGCAGCGCAACACGCATGTTATGCACGCGTAATTTGTACATGAACACTTTCGAAAGGAATCTATTTTATGCGGTGTAAATTTTACACATTTTTCAAAAAACAATTTTTTTTGCAAGGGAAAGACAAAACGCCCCAATACGAAAAGCTCTTGGTCAACAGAACCCAAAAACAGATGAAATGAACAAAATTTCCTTTTTGGTGCACGGTAAAAACGAGTCCTGTGGTTCCCAGCAGGAGAGCTGGAACCCCAGTGGATGCCCTGGAAACAAGCAATTACTCCCAGGGGCAGGAGGCTACTAAAAACCCCAGGACATACCCAGGGAAAATTACACATTTCCAGGGCAACCGGTCACGACAACCCCTCGAACTCTTCCAACTCCACTGGAAAAAGAAGAAAACTGATTGGAATCCCAGGGCCCGTTTTTACTGAATGCCAAAGAGACGTTTAATCAGAAATTTTGGAACTAATTATAATAGGCGGAAGAAAAACTATCATGAAACCGCATAGGTCTATATCAACAAGAGTAAAGCAGCTAATCAACACGATCAAAGTTTGGTTGACGGAAATTCGGTTGGCTTTATTGGCACTATTTATTTTCTCGATTATTTTGTTCTACCGGCAAGAGCCCGAGCTAACGCACACAGTTCTACTTAACATTTCTCTTTGCTCACCGCTTTCTTGAAATCGGGCACCAAAAAACGGCCACTGTATGGTCACAAGGTACCCTGCGAGAGATGCGAACGCTTATTCGTAAGGGATTCACACGGGCGACGGGATAGGCCCGCGATCCCACTGCATGTTGACTTTGTTTGTTGTTGTTTCGTTGTGGTGGACACGCCCGCCCACGCGCCGCCAACGGGCTCAAGGCACGCATCCGAAAGAGAGACTGAGAGGCTTCAAGATAGCAGTTGGAGAGGGAGAGAGAGAGAGAGCACGACAGCGCGAGCGATCAGAACGTAGCCCTCAGCAGTCAGCGTCGCGGCGCATCGTGTGCAGATCTGTCACCTCCAGGGTGGCGGAGCGAGAGGGGAGAGGAAACGGGGAGAGAAAAGAAGGAGAGAGAGTGTGTTACAAAGGGTGGGAGAAAGGCTAGTGCAAGTGGAACGAGCGAGGCAGCAGCTGAAAATTCGCCTCGTGAAAAATCCCTCGAGCGGCTCCGGCATGGACCGGAAGTAAGAGATACATGGGGACGCAGCAGTTGGAGACGGAGGGCGGACGGGAGTTAGGAGGCGGGAACAAAAACAGAGACGCAGGGGACAATAACAGAACGCGGCCTCATTTCTATTCCCTCTTTTCTAAGACGACGCGAAAAACTCCAGAAAGGGAACGCGTCGTCATCAGCACTTGTCTTGCTGCTGCTCGGCTTCATATTTCAACGCCGTTTCACCTCTGGAGCAGCTTGATAGGGCCACCAGGTGGGCGCGGGGGACGGGGGGGGGATGATTTCATTATCGAGGTGAGCCAGGTCGTCAGGGATCGAATTAAGTACCCGGCAACTGCGGAGCCCTGCGTACTGCAAGCAGGTACACTGCTCGAGACACACTGCTCATCAGGTCATTGGAACGCCTACGAAAGTAGGCTTACATACACTCACCTTTATTGCAAGATATCTAAATTCTTCTCGAGAGATTTGCGGATTCAGTTCCATATGATCGCATGACAAAAAAAAAAACAGCGCAGTGGGATCTTATTTACGAGTTGCAGAAAAATCCACGAGCGAGTGACAAACGCACTCGTTACAGTTTTCAGCGCTCCCTGCTGCATGCCAACACCCTAATAATTTTCATTGGATTATGCTCTTATTTTGCCGCGGGCTCGACCACCCTACCCCACGTCTCCCAGCAGGCCTTTTTTTTAGTTCGAAAAAAATAAATAAGAAAACAAATCTGGCTTCATGCGCAAAAGGCATCAGTTGTCGTCGTGATGCCGGCCAGCGCCAAGCCGATTCGTGATGTTTCCCTTTTACCCAGTAGTAGTATTCCTTTTTCTGGTTCTTTGCTCTTTTGCTGCTCCTTTGCTCCCAACATTTCCCCATCGTTTTTCTTTTCCCTTTTTCCTCCTTGTGAGAAAGTGTTCGTGTCGTGTGTTGTGTACGGGCGGGCACCCAGCAGCGTCGTTGTCGTCAAGTAGAGGGATGTAAGCGCCGCGGCGGCATCGCGGAGCTCCGAAAAGGAAAAGAAACGCTTCGCGACGCCTCGGTAGTCTGCAAGACGGGTTTTTCGGCGAAAAGGCTTCCGTCCTGTCAATTATTATTGAGCCCTGCCTCTTCCCGCCCCTTCCCCTCTTTCCCCAATATACGCCACAACCAGACTGACCCGCTCACCCAATTGATTTATTCGAGAGAAAGCCCAGTAGGTATCCTTCCAGATTCCAGAGTGAACGCAATGGCGTAACGGGGCCCATATAAATCGGAACCTAAAGGAATCAAACGCCTTACTCGAAGGTTTAAAACGACAAAAACGACAACAAAAAACAGCGCGTGAACACTTGGATTGTCGATTTATTGTTTTTATTGTTGCTTTGGCAAGGGGCTCAGATCCCCCCCGTATTACGTGACATACGTAACATTTTATGGGTTTGGAAGTGACGGATTTAAAGTCACGAAACATTATGAGAGGATGGGCATCGGGTAGTTGAACCATGTCTGTCCTGCGGCGCTCATCCTTTGGCGCGACAACCTGATTCGCATGCAAGAGAGGAGCGGGGGAAAAAAAAGTTGATAGGTTCGTAAAGAAAAACGATAAAGCGTGAGAGAAGTCCATCTGAGCTTGCAGAAGCCCCGCTCATCACTCGTTTTATTACTCTCCTATCCCGAGCTTATAAATGTCACACACACTCACGCGTTGGAGGTGGACGCAAGGGGGAGAAGTTAGTGGAGGAAGAAGAAGAAGAAGAAGAAGAAGAAGAAGAAGAAGAAGAAGAAGAAGAAGAAGAAGAAGAAGAAGACGAAGAAGAAGAAGAAGAAGACGAAGAAGAAGAAGAAGAAGACGAAGAAGAAGAAGAAGAAGAAGAAGAAGAAGAAGAAGAACGCAGGAAAGGGGTGGAGCCGCGGCGGCTGTACTATTCAAACACGGTGCGTTCTGGCGGGCTAATTTTATGTGGCCAATAACGCGTCGACGCGGCGGTCAGCGCCGCTGGGCCGCCTTTCCAGTCCTCTCGGGTCATTCCCATTCCGACCACGGCCGGGAGGGCGATGCTTCAGGGCGGGGCTGGGCGGGGCTGGGCGGGGCTGGGCGTCGCTCAGCGCGATTACTGTCGCAAATTCACATTCCCTGTGTTCCAGTGAATGAGTAAGTGAGTGCGAGAGAGAGTAGACGTGCGATGCGCGTGTAAGGGGGCGAGTGTGAAGCAGCCATTAAAAGCTGCGTGCGGACGAGCTCCACGCAAACTAACCACTTCATGTGTAAATGTCGGCACGATTAGAAGACATTGAAGCGACACTCGAGGAGGGAGGGAGGCGTCCAAGTGTGGTGCTGATTCTCCTTTCTCGACCGACTTTCCCCACCGTTTTATTTAGATTGTCAACTGATATTTAAATTTTAACATTAAAAAAAACACACACACACTATACAGACTCTTAAAAAAACAAGTGATGATTAATTAGAACATTTAAAACTTAGAAGTCTAAAAATGAGGCAATTTTTCAAGTTTTCGCAGAATAATGTCTTGAGATAGCCAGGTATGCTGTGCGTTACATTATGAGCCCCGCGCCCCCGCCCGCCCATCGAGTCACGTAATGAAGACAAGCGGGCCGACACAACAACACAGCGTGGCGCAGCGTGTTGGGGCGGCTCGGTGACAGAGTTCTGGACGGCCGCCAAGGCGCGCCAAGGAGCGATGGAATTCATTTGGATCGTCATCACTCAGGGTGGTGTGGGCCGCTCATTTAGCAGCCGCATGGGCGCCCCGGTGCAGCGACATTGTACCGGCGAGGGCGGCAGCAGGTCTCGAGAGAAAACAAATTGTGAGCGCGCGTCGAGTCTCAACAACTGATTTCTTCGACCTACCCCAAGCAACAGAAAGCAAACCTTTTCGTTAAAAATGTTATTTAAGATAGCTATTGTAACATTCGCATATTTTTAAAGGGCGCGTGAAATCAAAAATTACCGAAACATCCGGACCGAAATGTTCGCAAATAGGACATTCGATCGAAACGCGGCTCAGCTAGGAGACCGAGTTAACTGGAGAAAACAACGGTGAGCCAATGTTATTATATGGAGCACCTTCGGGTAGTTTTGATGCCTTTCAATTGACGATAATTTTTAATGCTTTTGCAAAGTCATTAAAATCGTTTTACTCCTACGTTTGTTTTTCCAGGGTTTACTCTCGTTTATAAACGCGGAGCCAGGACTGAGCCTGCCAGCCTCGCCTCTATTTTCCTCGATAGCAATCTGATCACTATCGCTGCAAATGAAAATCGGTCGCCAATCACGGTGATGGCGGCGGTGCTCAAGATGATCGTGGTGATCAGGGTGATGGCATTGCGACGGCGATATTCACAGGGGAGCCCTCTGTCTCACTCGGGAGGGAAGAGGGACGGGAGGGAGGGGAGCGCTGGGACGGGAGTGCCGGAATCCATTTCACTTCTCCGCAATCCCTACCCGGGGCCCGTCGCCTCTTCTCTTATTCCCGGTCTCCGGACCGATACCCTTTCTGATCGCACGCACCACGAGTTCTGAGCGAGGCTCGTCTCTTCCAGCGGCCGGCCCGGCCCCAGAAGGGATACGCGCGCGACAGTTTAGAGGCAGTCAAGATTAAAACACTCCGATAAAGATGGGCAGGCAGCCTGCTGCGTTCATGGCTATTGGTCCGAATGAAATTGCCCCCCCCCCCCTTCTCGCCCCGCATCCCCACCGGCATAAACATTTGGGGCCGCTCTAATCTGAGAAGGACGGCGGTGGCGGGTGGCGCGCGAAATTCAAACGGCCATCATAATTAATTTATTATCCCGATGGCGGCACCGGGATGATGACGATTGTTTTTAATTAAACGGGACGCCAGCCTGGCTCGGCCACGCGCCGTCTATTTGCTACCCGTGTCTATTCGAGGGCTCCAGCCGACAGTCGGACAAAACAGGTGCAAGAGAGAGGTTGACTGGTACCATTGATAACACCGTTCGAACGCAAATATGTAGGGGTACAATTGGCCCGAACCACTGTAGGCCCAAGCAGTGTCCGATATGAGCCAAGCTAGACGTAGCCAGGACCGAAGGTGACGAGTCAGACTCGACCTAGGCTCATAATCTGCGTCATTGGTCGGCCTACAGTGGTTCGGACTCATGTCCATATAGCCGTACAATTTTGTTTATCTTTTGAGAATAGCCGCTCGTAAGGGATACTGTGAGATTTGTTTTGGTTTATTTTACCAACGACGCAAAGAAAGTCACAGTTCAGATTGCAAGAAAGCAGGGGGGAAGGTGGTTTCAAAATTTCTGTCGTAAAACACGGGGACTTTGTTCCCCCGTGAGCGAGAGCGCGTTGCCGTCGCTGTTTCGAGGAGCCTTGCCTACATTGCAGACTCCCAAAACACTTCTCCCTAATTTTCTTCTCGCCGCCAGTCTCCCCTTTCTTCGGACTCTCCCAATCCCTCGCCCGCCCCCCACCCCCGCTCTCCCTCTTCCCAATACAAATTCATCCCTCACTCCACCCGACCACAACCAACCACCGTCCTTTTCTTCTCCGTCTTTCCTCTCTCGTCCTGCGCCGTCCCTTGCTCGCTCGCACTCGAAAGCAGAGAATCACAGCGAGCGGCAAGCGGCGAATCGCAGCAGCGACGGCAAATAAAATTTGCATAAGACTCTCTTGCTCGACCTCTCGGCCCGTCCGCGCTCTGCGCTGCTCTCGCGCTCCAGTCGCCGTCAGGGCGATTGTCAATTTCTGCGTTGTCTCTCCCGACGCGCCCATCCCGACGCCCAGCCCAGGCCGCCGCCGGGCCGACTAAAGCGACTCGATTTATAATCCGCCGCGGCCGTGCCGTGCCGAGCCGTGGCGGGGCCGGCGGCGCCCGTGCGCATCATTTGCCACGACGAGCGCCATTCCCCTCCGCGGAGTGCATCATCCCCGCACGAGCCGCCGCCGCCGGGAGAGTGAGCACAAAGTGCGTCTTACATCGGGGGAAGGCGGCGGTGCCCGGCGGTGCCGCGGTGGGGGGCAGCGGTGTAGCGCCGAAAGGAACAACCTGCCGCGGCGCGAGCAGCGAGCGGGGAACCAGCAGGAACCGGAGAAGGAAATTAGAGGGAATTTAAACCGGACTGCAGCGGCGGCGGCGGCGGGCACAGGCAGGCGGTCCAGCCCGGGCCGGGCCGACGGCCGACGGCCGACGCGGCTCGAATGCCTGGCATATTTCACCCCAATTATGGGCAGACTCGCTATGTGGCCACGACGCTCTTTGCATTACTTCTTGCGAGACGTCGCCGCCGCCGCCGCCGCCGCTCCCGAGCCGCGAGAGCCGCACTGGCTCTGCTGCGCGCCGCGTCCGCAAAAGGTTTTAATTTGCGGGCTGCGCACATTTACGCGTATCGCCGGAATGTGTTTTGCATTCAAATTTTTCCCTTCAAAGTATCAGGCACTCGTGGTGCGGGCACGCCCGAATAAGTTGTGGCTGTATATTAGTCGCCCGCCGCAGCGCCTGAGCCAAAGCGGAGAAAAGAAAAAGGAGGATTGCCGTTCTTTGAGTTAAACCCAGGAAATTTTCAATATTTCGTTTTAAGGCCAAAAAAAATTATTCTATCATACCTTACTTTTTACCTTATTTTATCATGTGGTATACTTGTGGGGCTCACATTAGCTATTTCGCTATTTCGGCGTTCTCTATGTGGAAACCCAACGAGAGTAGTTATATTATTTACTGAATCCGTACTACGCATGCATGAACACTCCAAAGCCAAAGGTTTCCAAAGCTCACATCTCACATGGTACTGTGTGTCCCTCTGCTGTTTCTTTTTTTTAGAAGACTAAAAAAGAAACGGTGTCAAGCCAAGTTGTACCGATTACCGAGATTACACAGATTCCAAGCAAACAAAAAACAGGTGACCTGTTCCGTCAACCACCTAGAAAGGACCAAGCGGGGCATGCTAATTAGCCAGGAAACGCGAGATAAAATAGTCTCTCTCTCTCTCTCTCTCTCTCTCTCTCTCTCTCTCTCTCTCTCTCTCTCTCTTTTTTCTCTCCTCTCTTCTCTCCCTGAAAGGTAGAGAAATTCCAAACCCCAGTTAAATACCTTGGCGCCCAAAAGTACCTCCTCGCTCGTCCTCGCCTTTCAAGAGAGCAGCACCAAACAAGCGTCGTACGCCAATAAGGAGAAATTATCCTGTGCGCGGAACGGGGAACCAGGAGAAATGGAGCGCCATGAATAGTGAAATTAGGGATGCAAAAAGTTAATTTCATGGACGAACAAGCAGTAACTCTTGAAAATGGAGGGCGATGAAGGTTGCGTTGCGCCAGGAACAGGTTGGGGAAATAAGAGGTGGAGCGAGGGGCGGTGTAGAGGTGAAAAAAAAAGAGAAGATGCAGGGAAGCCGTGTTCGAAACAACGCCGCGAGTGAAATAAGCCCTCGCATTTCTCCTGGAACAATGCTATTCCCACTCTGTTCTTAAATTTGACAGTAGGAAGTCTTGTGGTTGGATGGTGGATCCGCGTGGTCAGAATGGGCGCGAGAAAGGAATTCCACCAGTAGGATATGCACCGTGGTGAATATGGGAGGGGGAGAGAGCAAGAGGAAGGGACGGAGAAGAGAAAGAGAGAGAGAGATTATAACTATTAACCCAGAAAGAAGACAAGCCACTGCGCCGGACAGGGCACCTGAATGCCGAGATAAGCCGACGAGAGACCTGGCGGAGAAGATTTAGAGGCTGATGGAGGCTGTAGGGGGCTTAGCGAGAGGAAGGGGGTGTCCCTGCACTCTCATACGAACACACCCTGTCCTCCCCAGCCTCCCCCCGCACGCACACGCACGTTCTTAATCCCGTCTTCTTAGCGACCGGCAGCCAAACAATACCCAAGTACCCCTCCCCGTAGAGTCAGTGCCGGCGAAGAAGAGGGTGGGAGTAGAATCCTCCTCCCGGAGGGTGGAGGGAGAGGGGGCGGGGGCAACTAGACCGAGCCAAAGTGAAGGAAATTAGAGAAACTGGGGGAGAATGTTTCAGGGAGGGGGTTGTGAGGTTTACCGGGGATGCAGGGAAGGGGGTGGAGGGTTGGAAGAAGGGGGAGCTGAAGTGAGCTGCACACACATGCCTCGGAAATTTTGCCCAGCGTAATATTTAAGGCAGGATTAAGCAATCTGATGAGGGCATGCGGCTGGGGGTGGAATGGGAGGCTGGCGCGGGCGGGGGTAGCGTTCCTCGCCCCCTCCATATGAGGGCGCAGCGGCGGTAGAAACGTGTAGTGCGACAATCCACGCGGCGTTCGAAAACAATTTCTACTAATTATCATTACAATAACAGCTCTGCCTTTTGTTCTGGAGGGGTAGCTTATACGCTCACCACCACTCTGCGCTTGAAGTTTTTGTAAAGGACGCAATGTATGCGTCTGGCCCCGGGTACTCTGCGAACGAAAACATTTAACTGGAAGAGCTGGGGGGGGGGGAGGAGGGCTGCAGCAATCAGCGACCCTCGATGGAGTGCGGATCTTGGAAGCTGTTTCCTACCCGCACTTTATTCTATGCAATTTCAACGCTATCATCAGCAGGAATATTATCGAGGGATGAAGTATTAACCGACGTCTTCTCAAAGTTTTACATAATGACAAAATAAACCGCAATATTATTCGTCTTCGTGTTTTTAGGGCACCAAGAAAGACCGTGTTCGTGCGGGCAACAACGAAAAAAGATCGTCCCTCCAGGCAGGGTGCTCCCTGACGTGCGATGGAATGTGTTGAGCCGCTGGAATAGGAGGCTCATGCCCTTAATGCCATCGGCCTAGAATTTATGGCTCATATTAAAATGGCACATGTGCGCGTGTTGGTGCGTCGGTGTGCGTCGGTGTGCGTCGGTGTGCTCTGTGTGTGTGTGCGTGCGCGCGCAAGGTGCCCGCGTTTCCCATCCCCGTGAATCATAACTTCTTGTAGCGTGATTTGCACGGTGATGTCGTGCCTCGATCCAATATCTTCACTATCTTTCGATGACACAAGCGCCCTGACACACGCTCCCCTCCCCCCACAAAAAAGGACAAAAAAGAAAACAAGAAGAATATTGCAAGGATGGCATGCAGAACAGGGGAACACAGCCGACTGGGCCTATTTGAATTTTAATATTTAGAAAAACGTGGACGGCCGCCCTGGGCCCCATTTTCTCGAAATCATTTCGGTTTATCGCAGGCAGTTTGAATGGAAATGGAATGTGAAAATATTGCGAGGCTCGACGTACACAGGCCGGCAGGCACGGATAGGGGGGAGGGATGCTTGCGCAGCCGTTGCTACTATCTGCAGAGGCCTGTCGTTCATTTAGAATTGCTCTCCAATTGATATTGATTGTTGGGCCTCTCGCGCGCCGCCAAAGCCAACGAAGGCAATCGCCCGCGTCTCCCCGCCGCGACCCTCTCTCTCTCTCTTCTGCCATATTCCCCTATGCCAACGTGTTCCAGTCCACTGCAATTTCACTCTAGTATGAATTGTTATTATTATGATGTGACTGTTACCCCTGGCTGGTCGCGGACAAAGCCGCCCGCTCGCGGAAGCCATTCCGGGGTCGGGGGACGGGCAGCCGCAGGGCTACAGGGTTCTAGGGAGGCAGAGCTCGGTGTGGTGGGCCTGCGTTTGTGCTGTTATTTCGCTTATCGCAGCAAACGCCCCTATGGCGGCAAGCCGTTCGTTCGCAAATAATATACACGTGTGTTCTACACTCAAAAAAAAAAAAAAAAAAAAAAAAAAAAAAAAAAAAGTGGACTGAGATTTTGCAATTTGTCGAACCAGGGGTATCTAAAAGACAAGGGGCGCCATAACCATACCTTGCAACTTGGAGAGTCAAGACTGCAGTGTGTCTACACTGTTACACCTGGTGCATCATCGTCAATAATGTATCATCTGACTACCGAATTAGGAAGCAGCTCCAGCACATTAACAACGTGCCGAGTTGGCGGCGTGTGTTTGGTGTATAAAACTGACACACAGCGGCGCTAATACTTCCCCCGTTTTCTGATTGCAGGACCCGCCAGCGCCGTGTTTGACGCTGCTAATGGACCGCCCAGAGGACTGCGCGGGCCAGCGTAGCACAGAGACACGTTAGAGAGACAACTCACCGCGCAGGGCGTGATGCAGCACGACACGGACCGCGACACGGACGGGTCGGCGTCGCCGTCGCTCTCGGCGTCGCCGCCCCCGCCGCCGCTGTCCAACGCGGCGACCGCGGCGCGCTGGGCGGCCCGGGGCGGCGCCGGCGCCCTGGGCCTCACGGCCGACGGCTTCCTGGCCAACGGGCCGCTGACGGCGGGCCACCCGAGCCCGTCCTCGTGGGGCCGCTGGCCTGGGGGCAGCGCGCCCGCCACGCGCGTCCCGGCCGCCTGCTGCCGCCGCCACAACTCCATCCAGAGCGCCACCACCGTCAACAGCTTCTCCAGCTCGCTGTACAAAGGTGAGTCACAAGAAACAAAACATGGCTTCAATTATTTCCTGTCCGTTTTCGACTGGACCCGCCAGACAAATTTTCTGGTGGAGAGCTATTTTTACCTGTACCTTTTATACCTTTCAACCCCCGCTATGTGGTCACGCTGCTCCCATGTTAAATCATAGGCACCAATAATGAGCCGCAGGCGGCCGCAGGGAATGTGTTCAACTAAAAAGTTGCTGTTATAACTGTATAACTTCAGAATAAATAGTTTGTACAATGTAAAAATGATGTCTGATTTTTTGAGGAAAAGGGGAAAACTTTGAAGCTAGCTCCTTGAGTTTGAGAAAACTTCACAGATTGTGAGAATATCTCATCACAAAATGAGGGAGATTCCCACAATTCTTTAAGGGAGTTCCCTAAAGTTTCCATTTTTACTCCAACAATCTGGCATTGTTTTTACTGCATACTGTACAAATTTCCATTACCACTACAGGTAAACTAATTTGTCGCACAGTCAGTGAAATTCGCGGAGTAGTGGAGGCTTGCGCCACCGCCGGGAGCGGGCCCGGCAGTGCATCACTACCTCATCACCTTGTCTGCGGGCGCTCCCGAGCGCTCCACCAGAGCGCCGATCGCGCTCCCGCGATAATAACATAATCACTTGCACACCTCCTCCTCCTCCTCGGCCGAGAAAACACCGTGTGGGGAACGACACACGGGATGGCCGAGCAGTTTATGGGCGACGGCGGAGGCGAGAAGGGAGCGAGGGAGAGAGAGAGATCCTTTACGGCTGAGCCGCGCAAGACTCACGCCGTCTCAATCACAGGATATATACGGCGCCGGTTAATTTGTCAAATAACTCCGTCGATAGGCGCGGTCCAGTCAGGCCTGGAGCGGGAGCGGCAGAAGCGAAGCGCGCGTCAGGTGCGATAGGGGCACGCCCAAGTCTGTCGAAGTGTTGTCACGGCTCTGCTGTTTTTCCCTTCTTCGTTCGCTAGTGCCCCCGCGAGCGCACCTAAAAATCCAATTCTGTTAATGTCACAGAACTGTAGGCAAAAGAACGCCATTCGTAGACATGGAGGCATACGTGTGTAAATTGGAAAAGGAAAATTCGGACCTTTCCTCTTGGAAGTCTGAAACTGGGAATTCGCACACCTACAAGTGTGCGACACTCACTTGCGCTTCCAGTCCGTCTCCAGCGCCATAACGGACCCAGGCGTCCCTCCTCTCCGACTCCGATTGCAGCGCTGAATGTTCTCGCGCACTTCCGGTCTGACAAACGCGCGCCGGGCCACTAACCAGAGCATGGGACCCGCGGCCGCGACGCCAACTTGGGTAAGGGCCCCAATCGCAAGTAGCGAGTGTGTGTATGAGAGCGAGAGAGAGAGAGAGAGAGAGAGAGAGAGAGAGAGAGAGAGAGAGAGAGAGAGAGTTAGGTGAGCACTGCGGAGGGCAGGTCGCGGGCTGGAGGGGGCGCCGCCGGTGTCGTGTAGACTTGCCGCACAGTCTGCTGGAGACACACCCACTGCCGGCGCTCTACTCTCTCTCTCTCTCTCTCTCACACACTGTCACACTCACTCACCCTCTCTCTCTCTCTCTCTGCCCTCTCTTCCAGTCTGCACCCCTTCCCATTCAATACCGCAGCCCCCCCCCCTCCGAGGAGGCGCAGTGCGCGGGACGAAGAGGCCGGGCAGTTGCTCTCCGCTGTACAGAGGGACGGCCGTCTCATGGGGGCCCTCTCGAGCCGTCG
>NW_026267163.1:173801-178327 GCF_000697945.3 Frankliniella occidentalis
CCCCCCCGCCTTCCTCACAAGAGCCAACACCTCCCGGCAAGTGTTCGTTCACGGTGGTCCGTCCGTGCTTTTACAGGAACTCCAGCAATCAGAGAGGGCCTGGGCTCGGCCCGCAGAGTGGGAGGCGGGGAGTTCGTGTAGTAGAGCAAGGCGCCCTGGGCGACGCTGCTTTCAGCGGCAAAGGCAACCAATCTAGGCAGAGTTAGTATTCTGAAACGCGTGTCGTCGCCGTGTTCGGAATGTGGGGCCAGCGCCCTATATACCTCTTTCTTCTAAAGGGCACAGTTAGTTTATGCCACAAACTATTTTTATCGTTCCTTACTTCCGTGCGCTTCTGAACATTGAACATCCAATTTTAAAATTCGATCGCGCTGGATGAAGCATGTGAATTATGAAGTCCCGATACCATATATTGCACGTCAATATCCCTTTCTTGCCCCCCCCCCTTTTCCTGTCGTGCCCGCAGCTGGTAAGGCCCCGCAAATCTTACCATCCCTCACCGCCCCACGAGTGCTGCCTAGTGGCGCAGCGGTCGTTTAATCCACTAGGGAACGAACGTCAGCCGAAATATGGAGTTGGGCTTTTACCGATATTTGTTCCCGACCTGCATCATAAGTAACATGTGTGTTTCGAGGAGGAATGAAGAAAACTGTGCAATTATAGGTAAAAGTTTATTTTTGACTGACGGAAAACGATCATTACCTTAACACTATACATAAAGTGCGCTGACACTGAAGTTGTTTTAGGGGTATTCGAGATAAACACAGATTTCAGATTACATGAAAACGACGAATGCAGCAGACTAATGCAAAAATGTCATTCAAACTAGAAAAATATACTTGTAAATAATCTTGTACACAATTGTCTTATTCGAAGAGGACTGATCTCATTCTAATGGTATTTTTGCCTAGTTTCAAGAGAAAAATTGCTCTTGTGCATGCTCGAGTGCAAATATACTTGAATAAAGAGAGGATTTTTCTGGGAGTGGAAAGAAGAAAAATCTCATACGAAATTTCTTGAAGCAAACTGTTTACGAAAAAGGGTTTTCATGTTGATCATGCAAATAATCACATATGAAAAATTCCTTGTCGTATAGAATATTAATTTCTAAAAACGTGCAAACAAGATATCTTTTCATATCAGAACTAAACGCATATTTCATTTTGCAAACCACCCACACTCACACACTGATAACGCTTTGCTTATATAGGGCTACATAATTTAAAAGTCAAATAAGCAATGCTGGAAAAGAGTGTTACAAAACAGTACCGGGTGTTGCATAAAAGACACATGTGCGGGAGGGGTTTGCCTACCCAAGGGGCTATGGCGCACAGGCAGAGCGGGTAGGCAAACCTGCCCGCACCTGTGTCTTTTATGCAACACCCGGTACTGTTTGTAACAATTTTTTTCAGCATTAAACACTCTTAAAATATTACTGTACTTCCAGAACTGTCCGTATGCTAGACACGGCTTCTAATATTGATTTACAGCAGGGCCGTCAATTTACAATCGTGGATCTTACACGACTCAACTGTCTTAGTTGTTTATGGAGGGACAGCTCCTGATGATACATACAGTTGATCCATTTACATAGAAAAAAAGACTGCTTTCTTTCATAATAAAAAGTATTCTGTTTTAATATCTCGTACGTTTTGTGCTGCGGGCTGACAAAATAAAATATTTGGAAGGAGTTCAAAGTAAAAAGGTTTACAACAGTTCCAACTTTTGCAAAAAGGATTCTCTCAGGTTTAAATATAGGTGAGGGTAGATGCAGACATACAAGTTACTACTTGCAAAGGCACAAAGTTTACTCAAAAGGCTTTTCTCCTGTGAGATAGTTCAAAATGGACTTGGAGATCACATCGCAAAACTTTTCTTGCTGCTCACAGTTCACTTAACGGTCTTTTCTCTTGTGTGTGTTCGGAGGTTCTCTTGAAGAGAACAACTTTGGGAATATTTCTTACTACACACAGTACACTAAGGCTTTTCTCCTGTGTGAGAACGGAGATGTACGTGTAAATGACTACTACAAGAAAATGCTTTGTTGCACACAGTACACCCAAAAGGCTTTTCTCCTGTGTGAGAACGGAGATGTACGTGTAAATAACTACTAGAAGAAAATGTTTTGTTGCACACAGTACATTCAAAAGGCTTTTCTCCTGTGTGAGTCCGGAGGTGCGCTTGAAGAGAATCATTTCTAGAAAATGCTTTGTTGCACACAGTACACTCAAAAGGCTTTTCTCCTGTGTGAGTCCGGAGGTGCGCTTGAAGAGAATCACTTCTAGAAAATGCTTTGTTGCACACAGTACACTCAAAAGGCTTTTCTTCTGTGTGCGTTCGAAGGTGCGCTTGAAGAGAACCACTTTGGGAATATTTCTTGTTGCACACAGTACATTCAAAAGGCTTTTCTCCTGTGTGAGTCCGGAGATGTACGTGTAAATGACTACTACGAGAAAATGCTTTGTTGCACACAGTACACTCAAAAGGCTTCTCTCCTGTGTGAGTGCGAAGATGGACTCGAAGAGAACTACTTGAAGAAAATTCCTTGTTGCACACGGTACACTCAAAATTCTTTTCTCCTGTGTGAGAACGGAGATGTTCATGTAAATGACTACTACAAGAAAATGTTTTGTTGCACACAGTACACTCAAAAGGCTTTTCTCCTGTGTGAGTGCGAAGATGGACTCGAAGAGAACTACTTGCAGAAAATTTCTTGTTGCACACGGTACACTCAAAAGGCTTTTCCCCTGTGTGAGTTCGGACGTGGACATGAAGGTAACTACTTGTAGAAAATTTCTTGTGGCACACAGTACACTCAAAAGGCTTTTCTCTAGTATGTGTTCGGAGATGTACGCGCAAATTAGATTTCAAAGAGAATTTCTTGTTGCACACAGTACACGCAAAAGGCTTTTCTTCTGAGTGGGTGTGGAGATGGACTTGGACGGAACCACTTGGCGAATATTTCTTGTCGCACACTGTGCAGTCAATCTTCATTTCTGTCTGATTACTTAGACGTCCGGTTACATGATCGGCGGTAGAACTTATGTTGTCGCCGATAGTAGAGTCTACAGAAGTGTCACCACTCGCGCCTCCAGAATCACACCGGAAGGACATGGTGGCCGCGACGAGTAGATACGCAGCGGTTCCTGGGAATAAAGAAGAAGCCTTTAATACAATATATAAAACATTGTTTTGCATCGATTTTTTATCATTCCCCCCGACTCAGGCCACTATCGGTCCCCAACCGTTCATCCCAGCTGGGGATGTGTGGAGAGTTTCCCGGGCAATTATTAATGAAGACTAATGCGCCGCATGTGGGGTCATTCGGTCCGTTGCGTGGTAACATAATTCTACATTTTATTCTGAAAGCCGGATACTGTTTATGTCGATAGTGAATACAGCACGCTACTCGACGTTACAGCACCCGGGGAAGCCTACACTAGGTTACATATTATCAGCTCTATTGTCGCAAGAACGGGCATTTGCGGGTGTATGGTATGGTGACAAACTTTCGTCAACATTTTCTTTCGAGCTCTGTTTGTTTTTTTCAAAACTATAAACAAACGCTGAGAAGGAAATGGCAACCAGCTGTCAAGTTCTCATTTTTTTCGCTTCTTTCATTAGCCCGCATCTACGCACTCACACACCACACAACACACGGCGCATCCAAATGGCCGCGGGGAAAAGACAAAGCGAGAAAACGGGGCGAAAAAAAACTCTTTCCCGCCGACACGAGGGAAAACATTTATTACAGCCGACATGGTTAGCTCGCCGGCAAGCAAAGTTCACCCGGGAGGGGCATAGACATCCGGACGGAACGAGACAGATGCGGTGGTCCGAGCAGCGGCACAGCCCGGGGGGGGGGGGGGGCAAAGGCACGATCGAGTTTACTAAAGACAACTGACGCATAAATAATGAAAGAGTATGGGTGGGTCAGTGAGAGTGACCGGCAGAAGTGCGCGCCGTGCAACACAAGGGAAACCCGATGCAGAAACAAGAAAAGAAAATACCAATCTCATTTCCCTCTTATATATAAAGACTGCGGTAATAATACGGATAAGAAAGCCGCGCGCGGCGAAAAGTGGACGTGCTTTAAAACTGGTCGCATCAGCAGGCTGGCGGGCGTATCTCCGTCGTGGGGTGGGAGACGCTGGAGTGTGCGTCCGCGCGTGGTTGCCCCCCCCCCCCCCCCCCCCCCCCCCCCCCTACCTGCGCACCTGTCGGCCAGGAGTGTCACTCGTCGCAGACAGGTTCTCAGACCCAATCAGCCGGTGAGGGGAGGGAGGGGGTGGAGGAGTGGGGGCACTTCCCTTGAGAACACAGACAATGCCGATCAAAACTCTCGCGCATGTTGCTGCCAATATCTGGGCGCCGCCAATGTGCCGCCGCAGCCAGAGAGGAGATTTAGAGCGACGGGGGCAGTCAGATGGGCTAGGGTGGAAGGGTTGGTGGGTGGGAAGGGGGAGGGGGGGGCAACGGACCATCAGGAAATGGTCTAGGTCGTTATGCTGCTGTGGACGACAGAG
>NW_026267163.1:178627-187973 GCF_000697945.3 Frankliniella occidentalis
CCCCCCCCCGGCTCTCCATCTCTCCTTTCTGTGTCTGTCCTTTCCTCTCCCACCGGTCCCGGCCCAGCTGGCTGTCCCAAACGTAAACCCCGCCACATTACTACGTTAAAGGTCAGTCCCTCCCCGCGGTTCAAGTCCAGGGTTGCGTCCCGGCGCCGCCATCACGGCCGTCATCAATGTTGCCGCTGGCAGCCGCTGGCCAGGTGGCGGCGCCTGGCGCCCCAGACCGCGCCCGCTCAATAAAGCGTCAAACACGACGCGCAGCCTAGCGCCGCTAAAGCTGTCGGACCGGCCGTTACGAGTAGGAGAGAGAGAGAAAGAGACGAAAATACTCGCGCAGTGGGCGGGGAGAAGAAGTCGCAGCGCGGAGCGGTGAGGGAGGCGCCCGACGCGTCGCGCCCATTTTTCGCCGCTGCAAAACCATCGTAAAAACAGTCGCGAAATAGTGAAGCCCGAGCCGAGCAAGCAGAGCGGCCATCATCGGGGCGCATTCCGTTCGGTAATCGCTTTGCTCCCGCTGCTCTCCCCGCGGCCCCACTGCTCTCCCCGCCTCGTCCGACACGACACTGCACCACTGCCGCCACTGTGAGAGGCCTGTGCGTTCTAAGGCACTTCAACTTTAAAAACAACCTAACGACGAAAACGAACGCTGAATAAAGAGTATTTATAAAATTGCAGTGTTACACTGTTGACTTCATGTGCAGTTCATTGGCCGCATACAGGCAAGTCCAAGCAGACTATTTTCACCACGAGGTGATATCATCGTTCTTTGGTGTCGTTTCTATGAGATACAGAGGGGTGCTTGAACTCTTCGCACCTATTCAGAACAGCATATAAAGTCACCGCCCGCCCAAAATTGACTCCCATCGAGGAGGGGGAAAAAAAGAGAAAAGGGTTTTCCCGGCGCCCGCTGTGATAAAACAACGCTCATTAAAAGAGGTTCGCGGAGGAGACAAGACGGCACCTAACGGCGGGGTACGCCTGTGCGGAGGGGTGGGGGAGGGGGGAGGGGAGTGAACAGGGAGGGGCGGGGTAAATCAAGCGTGCCAGGCAGCTATAAAGTTCCGATAAAATAAACATAGGCACGGATCAGCCGAGTTGCCAGCCCGGGTCGGGGGATTGCCCTTGTGCGGGGGGCGACACCACGTGACGCCATTCCTCATGGAAGTCCAATGACAGTTTCAGTTTCACCAAAAGGTGCGCGCCAATAAAAATACGCTTTACGGCCCGTGTGGGACAGACAATTCCGGTAATTTATCGCCAGTTATTTGGATTAGAGTGGACTTTAGAAAACGGGACCAAATAATGTGGTCCAAAGACAAATCAAATTAATTCGCGAGGCAGTTGGAGCCGCCACGTTTCAAATGTTCAGGCATACCGGAGGAACACCGTACACCGTACAATATATATCATCCCGTGTATATTTGATTTCCAAACAAAATGGTCTACAATCTGGTCGTGGAGATCTGCTGCATCGAAACAAGGGGATTAAAATAACACTGCCGTATCTGGCGACCGGCCAAAACTTATTATGCAAATGGTATGCATGGTGGTGCCACTGGTCCTAGGTGCGACGAGGTCGTGGTGCGAGCTGACCGGATCAGCAAGGAGCGGAACGAGACCATGGAAATCATAGCGTCTCTAAAGACGTTAGGGGAGGACCCGGGGGCCGAGGGGAAGAGGGAAGTGCAAGAGAGTTTAAGGGAGTGAGTAGGATAAGGGGCTTACCAGAACTTTGAACCACGGGGAGTGTCGGGGTCGACGCTCCCAGCGGCGAAGTGCTGGTGACGACGGTAGGCGCCTTCTTTGAATCATTGAATATAGCCCTCAATAACGGGAGCACCGGCGCTGCTGTCTCAAAGAGGCGCCCGGGCGCTGGGTGTCGTGTCTGCGGGAAAGGGGAACAAGAGGTGGAAGAGTCGAGGCCCCGACTTGCAATCCAGAACAGGCAGGAAAATTAATTTTCAGTGTTCTTTGACGGGAGCGAAGCAGAACAGCTGATTTGTACAGCGAGGGCCGCCATAGGCCTCTTGGGCCGCTAGAGGAGAGGGTGCACCATTGAGACGACCCCTCCCCCTGGATCAGGGCCAGACAAAGAACATGACGCTGGAAGGAAATTCCCTTCGGCAGTGCCCGAGGTTCTTGTTTTTTTTTTCAACTCCCAATGAAGAGAAATGGCCGATTTCTCGATCCCGTACACAAAGGAAATAAGTTGGCTTCGGCACAAGTCCGAAAAAAATTAGCTAAAGACTAGTATTTTTTTTACTTTAACGTTTTGCCAATCTCCACTATGATGACAAAGGTACATGCAGAACACATTCGAGAATAATGTAACGTCGAACGTAATATGAGGAAGGTCGATAAAGATAAAAGCAATACTGTTTCCATTACGTACCGACAGGAAGACCTGCAGCCTTCAATGCTCGAGTATTTGCGCACGTTGATGAGGTCTCCGTACCGCGGGCGCAGTCGAACAGCAAAGGGCCACATAGAGATAGTAGGCGCATACTGGAGAAGACAAAACCAACGAGTGCTCTAGAGCAAGCAGCTGCGACGCTATCCTATTATTTCAGCGCAAAGAGTATTTAGAAATCGTACAGAAATACCAGCAGATCCCTGCAACTGGAATTGACTGAAGGTAAACCTTTTCTCCATTGTTGACAAGAGAACTCTCAAAATTCAACGCGCCCCCTTCTGCCCCCTTGTCTTAGCTCACAAACTATACCGTGAAAAATATGTTTGAATTTTAATTCTATAAATTAAGTCACATAGTTTTACGAACAGCTTAAAACCGTATTTCTATGACGGAAATATTTTTTAAGGGAGCGTAGAATTTGCTTGCGGAGGGTCGTGTCGGCCGAGGAAGAGAAGGGCGCAGGAAGCGAAAGTAAAGTTGCGAAGAACAACCCAGTGACCTTGCCAGTGTAACGGGGCGTGCTGTGTGCGTGGGGGCGGCGTGCATAGCAGAGACCCAGCGGGGAAGCCCGTCGGGGAAAAGGGTTCACACCAGCGAAATGTTGAAGTCATTTCGTGGTCGGGAAAGAGGGGAAAAAGGCCACAGGACACAGTGGAAAATAAATAAATAACGTATGGTGAAAAGGACGTTAAGTTGCATGTTTTAAGAAAACTATGGGTCTTAACACTACCAACCACGTACGAGGAATCCTATAGTGCTATAAAAAAATAAATTTGAGAGATCGCTTAGATAATATTTAACACAAACTGAAACACGCGCGGTGTAATCTACTAGCAATAGACAAGTGTCATTACGCAGTTTTCAGTGAAAAAACAAAAAATTAAGATTTGTATAAATAGAGCAGACGAATATACATTGTCCAGACGAGCTGTGTGGACACACGCTGAGACTACTAAATATAAGCTAATAAGCTTTCAAAACATTAAAAATTGTGAGGAATAACGTGCCAACTTTGACATGATAAACCTTTTTAGGTCTATACACAGTTTTGGGTATAAGGAGTGAGCGGGAAGAGAGGGCAGATCGCTTATCAGGGTGGACTGGGCCCAGCTGCACCCACACCACTGGGGGACTTGCGAGCCCCGCCTACCACACAAGGTATTGTTTCCAACTCGGATCACCATCTCATCAGGGATGCGTCCGTAAACAGCTGACGTGTTTGTCCCCAGGCAGACTTACAGTGCGCCACATTGCCGTCCATTTCGTACGCAACCCTCGCCCTCCTACTCTGATCACCGCACATAACCCCCCCCCCCCCCCCCCACCATGCACTCCCCCTTCTCAAAGCATCGGATGTGGCATTGTTCGCGACAGGGCACTGACTACGCACGAACACACTCCAAACGGGGCACCCGTCCTTTGCGAGGGTCGACATAATAGTATACGTTCTGGGTCAACCTTTTTGAGAAAAAGAGTTCTGTAAAATCGTGGGGCACGGGTTGGGGACTGTGCTTTGCAATACTAGCGACGAGAGGGAGGGGTACCGCACAAACCCTTAATTTTCCAGTTCGTGGATAAACAAAAAAAAATGGACCAGGGAAAGCAGGGGGGTGAAATAGGCGCATGTGGGGAGAGCGCGATGGTTGAAAAATAGAAGCAAAGGCCTCGGCAACGCGCTACGGGCTGCGCCAGAAAGCTCTCCGAGTTACGACCCGTTCTCGCCAGGTGAAATAATTTCGGTAGCGTTGGCGCCGGACTTAGCCGAGCAGCGTGTGGGGCGGATAGAGTGGGGTGAGGACGATCCCCTGCCCCTGCGCCACCCCCGGCCGCCCCGGGAGCCGACCCGGTTGGGCCCGGCCAACAAAAGGTCGCATATTTTATTCGTCCAATAATAATAACCCTTCCTGCGAAAGGGCGGCATTCTAGGAGGGGGGAATGTAAAAAAAAAAAACAGAGAATAAGGGGAAGGAAAGAGGAAAGAGCACAGCGCAAGAAGGCCAAAACTGCAGTTTCTTCCAGTTTGACAAGCGGCAAAAAATAAAATATCAAGTGACAGAATTTGCCTCTTCAACAAACTTGTGAGCTGTGCAGCACATTGTGCAGCCTGGTGTCTGGCGGCCCCCCACACTAAAACAAACCCGGCCGCGGGCATCGCTGGAGAAGGCCAGCCTCCCGACAGCGGGAGCGGGCGTGGGGGTCGCTGCCCGCCGCGCAGGACAATGCGAGCGCCAAAGCCTCTTACAGGTAAACACGGCCCGTCCCGCCACAACAGCGCGCCAGCGCCACCGCCGGGGAGCAGCATAAAAGAATGCGTAATCACGGGGAGGGCTCGGCCAGGGCTCCGCCAGGCCTCCGCCGGGGCGCCGCGTGGGCAGGCTCGCCCGCGGCCCGCGCCTGTCGTGCGGCTCTGCCTACGCTGCGACCGCGTCCCGACCTCCACACCTGCTCTCGGGCGACCCCCACGCCCCCGCACGGCGCGGTCTGCACAAATACAAAGGGCTCGTTGCCGTCCGCCGTCCCCCCGGCGGCCCCGGCCACTCAGTGCAGGTGCTGCTGCTGCTGCTGCTCGGCGGCTAGTGCCCAGGCCCCGAGCAATCAGACGCCCTCACTGGACACACAAGGCCCCAAACACTCCCGCCCACAGCCTTTACACAGGCAGGCAGTGCCATTCAGTCGGTGGCGAGACTCCCCCTACCCTACCCCACCACCAGCCGGCCCTGGCCGCCAATGTTGCGCAGGTCTGCCACCGTGGCAGGCGGAGGGCGCAGCAGCGGTCCCCAGGGAGAGGCGGGGACGGTGGTGGCGACGGTGATTCGGATCCACGAAAGTGAATCTGAGCAAGGGGTGCGGGTGCGGGGTGTTGGTGGGGGTTGGTGCGGTCGGCCCCAGCCGGCCCTCCGCCCACACTCCTCCGCCACGCCCCGAATACCGCTGACAGCCCTGGGCAGGTAGTTTTCGGGAGGGTACGACGCGGCTAGGGGTAGGGGGTGGGTCCGCTGCGGTCCTGCTGGCAGGAGCTCGGGCCAGGGCCAAAACCTCTTGCCATCCCAGGGGTGTTCAATGGCCCGGAAAGCCACATATACCCTCCTGCACGCACCGTCCGCCCGCTACCTGTTTTTGTCACATCCAACGTCGCTCAAGATTTTGTTCTCTCCTTTTGTTAACTGGCGCTGTGTTTTTATTACATGCGGTAGACTTCGTTAATAATTTAATTTGAAATGCAGGGCACAAAGATGAGGATCCAGCAGAGGCCGGGCGGTTCACATACTTCCGAGTTCCTTTTAAAACTTTGCGTTCCTTATAGGACGAGAGAAAATGAGCCGTTAAGAACACGCACACTGCGATGAGTGATAGGGGAAAACTCGCAATTTCCACCGTAACATTTTGTATGTAGGCCTACTCGCCGTCCAACTTTTCATAGACTTGGCTCCAAGCAAGCTTTAAGAGGTCATTTTTTTCTGCCCATCTTTTTCCCGCCCAGGATCAACGCGCAAGTTAGTGGGCGGGAACAAAGTTGGTTGAAGTTGCTCCACTGATCCACAATATTGCCTCGCTCGCGAGCAGCCCTTGAGGAGATTTTCCACTCTTCTATTGGAAATTAAAACACTCGGCCAGAGTGCTACATTTCCCGTCCAGGGAACATTCGTTGTGGTTGAAGTTACAACTCGTTGAACTGAAGCAGTAGCTCTCACCTCCAGCTCAGATTTTGTCCGCCAACTGCCCATTCTCACCATTAGTCAGACTGTACCGCTACGCCACACGGGAGCTTGTTCGAGCAGACGCTGGATTCGGCTCGCTCTCGAATAAATCAATTACCAGAGTGGTCTAGACCACCCATATGTCCAGCGCGCGTGACTTTATGTGGTTGGCGAAACTCGCAAGGTGCAAATTAAATTACTGGCTGGGTTTGTTTTAAATTTATATCGCCCTCCATCGCCTCTTTTCATCTTTATCGTTGGTTTTGCTCGCACTGGTCAACATCAAAACGTATGCGCCATGTACTGTGCAGCAATATGAATTCGGCGCGTTGCAATACCTACAAAATCCAATAGTCTCGGAAAGGGAGGGAGGAAGAGGAAACGGAGAGAGAGATGAAGATAAAGTGGTGGCGGAGGGAGAGAGATGTGGGGGAGGAGGAGGAAAAGGAGGAGGACGAGGAGGAAGAAGAGGAGGGGGGGGGGGATCAGACACATATTCGCAGTCACAAGCGTATAACATTGCGGATTCATCGATAACTCGATTAGGCCGCAACACATCAGCTGAAAGAAAGCGCATTTTTTCCCCCCATGGCTATACCCGCGATGTATGGCAACTTTATAACCCTCCAATGCCGGTCCCGCGGGTGGGCCAAACCCCACAAAGCAGTCAGTACGAGACACAGCCGCGGGGCCGGGCGGGGCCTGGAAGGAGCGTGGCCCTCCGGGGCCGTATTCCGGATCTGGCGCAGCTGATATGATGAAGTGTTTGCGAACGGTCACGACCAAGTCCGAAGGCCACGGCGGCGGCGCGCAAGGATATACCATTATTCCGTTAATTCTTGTCTCACATCCCATTTGGTCCAATGAATGGGTTGCAATGAAGTTACCGATACCCGACTCGTCCGAAGGAGGCGGAGCTGGGAGAGCGGGGAGGTGGCTCAGCCGAGGCTCAGCTTCCCCTGAGGCCCCCTCACTTATGCGTCCTCAGCAGGTGCAAGAGCCGGCTCAGGAGACAAACTAGCAAACTTTTTCTCCACACCCCTGACGAAGTCAAAAGTTTTGAAATCGGAAAGCTTTGATGATCCGGGCCCAGGACGCACCCTTTATGTCGTTGAGTGCTACCTTAGCCTGTGACCCCCCACCTCCCGTTTACCCTTTGGGTTATTCCCTTCGACGAGGGCGGTGCCGGGGAAGGGGGCACACAGCTACTATCCATACAAGCGCGGCAAATCTCAGACGGCATTAGCACCAAATGAATAAAACAGGCGACGCCTATCCCGACCGCCACTGAGTAGAGCTCTTGGACGCCCTCCCCCCCCCCCATTCTACCCTCTTCCCTCTTTACCCGACCCATTCTCCTCGCAATCGCGCCATTTCTCCCCCACTCTACGAGACTACACAGTCTCTCCTTTATTCATTTCGAACCTTCCCCTCTCACCCCCGACTTTCTAAATCTCGCACTTCATTTACAGCTGTTCTGAAGGGAATAACCTGTTTGAGTTAGAAGCCTTCGTGGGGGAGGGTCGCGCTTGCTTGGGCTCTCCCGCCACGGCGCCGAGCCCCCATGCTGCAGCAGCGACCCGGTGGGCAGGAGGCAGCAGGCAGCACACCCGGGCCGTTTGGGTCCGTTTCGCTCCCGACTGCCTAAAGCCACTTAGGTGAGACTTTATTCCGAAAAGAGGATTCAGCGTTTCGCCAACGTAACGTTGGCCCCAACCATGGTTACGGCTAGCCAAGGGAAATTGTTCTTTACTTCGGGGCCTTATTGCAGAGTTGGTTGACTATGCTGACGAAAATGCAAGATGTGCAATTCTTTGATTATTCCTATCATGGAGATTCCTCTTTGGGGGCCCTATAGACACTATGCCAGACAGCTCGAAACCCGCTCCAATCCCTCTTTCAATGTGGTGACGCAGATTTTGACAAAGAGACACAGTTGCATAAAAACAATCCCCCAACTTGACTCCGCGCCCGCCGGTTCCCCTCCATACTTTGAGCTTGCCCCTCATCTTTATGGCGAGCCATGCGCATTCCTCTCTCCGTGAGCCGAGCAGGGGGGGGGGGGGATAAGGGACGGATATAGAGGAAAGCAGGAGAGACGGGGTGAAAAAAAAAGGCGCGCGTTGCGAAAGAGTTTGAAATTTATATCTTGAGCCATTAGAAAAGTTGGGCGGTGCGGTGTGCATTCCAAAGGTTGCGTGGCTCCGCCAGGCGAGGACGCGCGAGTGTCCTTATGCAACAAACATGAAGTTGGTGCGGAGCGGTGTTTGGCGAGCACCCCGCTCGTCGCCTGCACTCACCTCCGAGGAGATGCTCTAATTAAAATCACGCCACAGGCCATAAGGCCGTGCCGTCGGCATGCACTTTCTCGCAGAATTTTCAAAGCTCCTTTTACCGAGGCACTCCAGCGGAGTCGTCGGCAGGGAGTGCTGGGCCATTATCGTTTTTCAAAGGATTCGTTTTTTTTCTCTTCCTTGTGCGTCGGGCTGTGTCGAATATCACTCATTCCAGGGATTGGGGGAGGGGGGGGGGCGTGGTGGCCCAGGGCTACCCTGGCCGAGGCTGCGGGATAAAGAGCCAGCAGTGCTTTGCTGCAGAGGGATGAAGTACGAGAGAGACAGAGAAAGTGCGAGTGAGACTGCGAAATGAGTACGAGTGAGACAGCAGCAGAGGAGCGCGCATGCTGCAGACTACTTTATCACGTTTCTCGCATTCGCAAGTTCGCTGCGCCTCGGCTGTTGCCGCCGCTGCACACGAGCACGGGTTTGCTTGTCCCGCCCCGCCCGCGGCGCCACCGCTGCACGCGCCCTTCAAACATCTCAAAAGTATATACTTTTAGAGGGTAATATCCCACAGTAAACGGACCGGGGCGCGCAGAGACGGCGGACCGCTTGCTGCAGGCGAGCCGCGGCCGCTGGGTACACAGCTCCGTCAATACACACTGCAAAAAGGCAGTTACAACTAAAACGATTCAGAATTTGCTTGGGTAAAACTTTAAAAGACTTTCGCGTAAACCTAAAGATCCAATCTTCGAGTGAAAAATAAAAGTTAAACTGTTCCAAAGGATAGTAGAAAGTAACACCTCTGCTTACGTCCACAGAGCCGCGAGGTGCTAGGCGTAAAATAAGCAAAACAACACAAAGTTGAAAGAACCTTTCAAAGCGAACCTGTTAAGTAGTCCGGGCGTGAGTTGGGCCAAGGGAGTGCGAGAGAAAGAAAGGAGAAGGGGGGG
>NW_026267163.1:193265-193949 GCF_000697945.3 Frankliniella occidentalis
CCCGCCACGACCACCGCCGGCCGCCCACCCCCCAGCGAGACGCCCACCCGCAGCTGGTACCAGCCAGTGGATACCCATTGGACTTGGCTCCGGGCGCCGACTGGGGTCGTGGCCGTGGCAGCCTGGGCGCGGGGGGCGGGGCGGGGCGGCCAACACGACACGTTAAGGGCGTGTCGTCGTGTTATGGCTATTAGAAGAGCGGCGAGACGCGAGCAACCAGTGCGCAATCCCCTTGTTGCTCCCGAACCGGAAGTGCATCACGGCGGTCGGCGTGTCCCAGTCCCACCACTCGCGGGTCCCAGGGTGCGTCTGGCGCGCCCACGAGGACCGCGAGGGACAGGGAGGGCGCGGGTGGCGCTGATGATCCACGAAGCCCTTGCTAATTGCCAAGTTTGGAACGTGTCGGCCGCGCTAGTGGCGCCACTAGGGGGGGAGGGGGCGCCTAGAGGCCCCAAACGCCACAAATGCAGAGCACCCCGTCATTATTCATGAGCGAAGCGCAAATCTCTTGAGCAAGACTTTTGAGGAGGGACATGATAGCACCACTTGGTGTGCTCAGCCTCGGCAGACATCCTCATCGAGTGAGGGGGGGAGGGAGAGGGGCGGAGAGAGGGACGAAGGGAGAAGGGAGAGGGAGCCAGGCAGGGAGGCAGGCAGGGAGGGAGGCAGAGGGAGGGAGGGAGG
>NW_026267163.1:195847-196505 GCF_000697945.3 Frankliniella occidentalis
TTTACAGAACTCAGTAAGGTCAGCTAAAGGTTCTAGTGCGAGACTGTGCACTACTCCTCCCGCCCGGTCGGAGGTCGTGGTGCCAGTGACGGTGCGGGGTACGAGGGGGAGAGAGAAGGGGGCAGAAAGATGGAAAGTGGGAGAGAGAGTGGAATAAGGGAGCACTGGAAAAAAGGTGCAAAGTTCTATACCGCTAAAATATACTAAAATGCCCCCAAAAAGGCACTAATTTTTAGCACCTTAAGGTCTCTTTAGTTCCTTTACACGCACTAAACTGAAAATTTAGTTCTTTAGAACCCCTGCAAGTGCACGACTTAGTATCTTTGATTGTGTTTCCAGTGAGGGGGTGGGGGAGGGAGGGGGATGAGGGAGAGGGAGATATTGAGATTTCAAGAGCGAGGGAGGGAGAGAGAGTAGAAGCAGCAGAAGGGGGGTGCAGAACTCCGCGCCGCCGGCCTTGGCTCGGTCCGCCCGGCCGCGGCGCTCGCCGTGGCGTGGAGCACTGCGACAGCCATGAGCCACGCGGAGACAAACTTCTCACCGCGCGACACAATTTCAGCCTAATAGTCCAGTCATTTTGTGCAAAAAAGGCCCCTGACCCGGACAAAATTCCGAACAGTACCAAATTTTGGGGATCGTTTTATGGACCCCTAACGAA
>NW_026267163.1:201670-203405 GCF_000697945.3 Frankliniella occidentalis
CGCCCCGAGCGGCGGCCGCCGCCGCCGCCTCTTCCCGAGACAACCTGGCTTAAATAAGCCAAATATTTGCCCGACACCCTGATCCGCACTGTAGTCCTTCCTTCCTAGGCCTTGGATGCTGACCCCGTCTCCTTCCTTTGCTTCCTGGGCTGCGGCGCCAAACTTCATCGCTAAAGAAACCATCTCCGTCGAGTGAAACTTAAATACAGAAACCAAGCGCTTGATGGAAAAGGCCGATCCGGAGAGGACGAGGGAGAAGATCAAACTGTCCAACAGAGCACAGAGTTATGCTTATCTAGTATCGCTACATTATTATTTTTTGCCGGAATAGGATAAAAGGAAAAGCAACTATCTCATATGAAGAAGGATTAATTTATAATCATAACATAACGAGGATTTTTTTTTTCAGAGGTCTTTACTGGTTCACAGCCATCCAGGCCTAGCAATATGGCCAGCTCACTGTCCAAGGTCACCTTAATTACCATTTTTTTTTAAATGCCACTATGATGCAATATTTAAAAAAATGTCAATTCTTGACCTCTTAGCTTTCCAAATTCGATCTTCTACATCTTAATATTGCCAAAGTTTGGCCTTCAAAGCGGCGAAACGTTGTACTTCTCTTAAAAAGAGACCGATTGAGGACGTAAATAAGAGGACAAAAAACTGAAGTCTCTAAAAGAATGCCAAGATTGCCAAACATTGATACCCAACAGGGAATCAGGGAATGCCAAAATTTTGGCAACCATAAACCGATTAAGAGATTTCGCAAAAAGAAAGGAAATTGGAGCGGTGGCCCGGCTGACTTTAATTCAGCCCTACAGTCAGCCATCCCTTCGCCCCCCCCCGCTGCTCCAGGGGCCGGGCTGGGGTCCTTCGGCCACGGCTCCCTTAACCCCCACCCCCTACGACCCCCCACCCCCCGGGTTAGGCCTGGCGTCGCCGCGGGGGAGGCGCAGCCGGGCGCAGCAGCAGGGTACCGCGGGCGCCACGCTAAGAGTGGCTGCTTGGTTTCCAAGCAAATGGGGCAATTTTCAGGCGCCTTTTGCTTGAAAATTACCATCTTTTGTTTGGAAATCAAGCAGCGGCGAGCAGTCACTTTTAGGGTGCGGCGGTCAACATGCGGGTTTGGGGCGCGAATAAGGGTACTCCAACTCGACTCACAAAAATAAAAGTGCGCAAAACAAATTCAGAACAAGAGGCAATCGGAGACAATCAGAGAAAAAAAATAATTTTTAAAAAACAACTGAAAAATCGGTGTACGGTGTACAGTTTACAGTGAAGTAGTACCCCTCGGGACCTCCTGCTTCTGTTCGCCTGCGGCCACGTCCTCTATGTACGCCCTCCCTGAACCCCAGACCCGCGTGATGTTTCAGCTGATGTTGGATCAATTCCACCGGAGGGTTAATAACAGGAGCACGGAGAGCACCGCTCTCCCTCCACAGTGGGGCCGGGAGGGAGGGAGAGTGGAGAGGAGAGCTAGAGAAGATAACGTAGGAGGAAGAGACGACAGAGAAAGGTCGTGCGAGATCAGAGAAAAGGCGCGAAGAGCTCAGCGGCCACTGAATAAATGGAAGAAACGAGACCGAAAGTGTGAGAGGGAAGCGGGGAGGGAGGCGAGAGAGCGCAATTAAAGAATTAGCTGTGGAGGAAAAATGACGATAACAAGTTGGGGTAAAGGGCGTCGCCACCACGCGACAAGAAACGGTCTTTCTGGCGCCTACTGCCCCCCCCCCCC
>NW_026267163.1:203455-205699 GCF_000697945.3 Frankliniella occidentalis
GAGACATAGGAGCCGAAATTTTAACGCAAATGTTCAAAAAAGACGAAAATTTGAAAATTGTCGCAGAGAGGCTATATAAGACACTTTTCCAGACGATTTCGACCTGAAAAGGCGAATGGAGTACACCCCAAGTCCGTACGACCCCTCATTTTGGCCCAAAAAGCCGATTTTTTAAATATTTTTTTAAAGGCTTAATTCTTACGGGAGACGTTTTCGCCGTTATACCCCGTGTTGGGTGTCGTTTTCGCAAATAAGGTATCTCAGAGGCTTAATATGAGGTCCTCGAAGCACTTTTGTCTACCAAGAAAATTTTAGACCATGATACGCCCTGGTCCAAAATTGTTCAAAATGTTCAAATTTGTTAAAACGGCCTACAGAGTCCATCTTTAGTAATTTTCCGAGTAATTTTAGTATGAGAAAGGCGATGAACCATACTGCAAGTGCGTACATCATACCAGTCAGGCCCTAGAAGACGCCATCTTGGAAAATAGGGGCCTAACTAACTTTCGTATAGCACCGTCACTGGCACCACGACCTCCGACCGGGCGGGAGGAGTAAGTGCAAAGTGGGTGGATACACCTCGCACTAGAAACTTATGAACATTTTTAATTGTAGCTTACCCTTCTTAGTTCTGTAAGCAGCGAAATATAGGTAAAAAACACTCTCAGACCTGTGCTGATTTACTTCTTATTAAACATCTATGTTTTGACGCAGTGGGACTATTGACTACAATGTTACTTATTTAGATTATTTTTGTCAGCAACTTTTCGACGAAAAAAAATGCCATTTATGCAAAAAGGACTTATTTTGTATTGCTGACAAAATTTCAGTATCAGTATTCCGTAAAAATAAGCGGTCTGTAATATGTTTTGTTTAATAAGGGAGACTTTAGTGATCTGACATATGTCAGATGACCACACTCTCATCCTGTAACAGATTTACCCCCTTCACAGTATTCTTGCTGCGTAAAAACCTTTATATCTACTGACAACTGTTTTCATCAGCAATACAAAATAGTTTCTTTTTACATTAGTGACAATCTTTTTCTTTTATCAGTGAGTTCCTCAAAACAATATACAGAATACGTAACAAATTAGCCAGTATTCCTGCTGCGTAAAAACCTTAAGGTAGTAAAGGTGTGCGAGAGTACAGTGGATGTATGTAGCTAGCTGAGCTAGAAAAGTGAAGTTTGGGGCAGAGAGCTCTAAAGTGTGTTCTCGACGATCCTGTAAGGTGAAGTTTGCCACCTACCCACGTTGCCGCCAGCATCCTCTGGCGCGCTCAAGGTTGAAACAAATTGAAAGTTTTCGGAAGATTTCGGGTTATAGGGGTGAAAAGTTCGACAAGGTAAAAACAGCCAGAATTGTTGTAAAAGCTCCTAGAGAACCACCCCCCTACGCATCCTCTTGTCGATGTGAGTTCCCTCCGGGTTTCATCACCTCTTAACGTCCTACACCATTAAAAGTCAACTTTTTAAACGATTAATTACCCGAGAGTGTAGATAAAAGTCGCAGACGGAGAGTGAGAAAGTACTAAATACGTTCCCAACATCGGATTTGCTGATTTTTTTTAAAAAAAAATACCCATTTGGAACTTACTAGGTTTGTATACAAGCTCAGCTTGGGCATTGTTGAATACGCTGCTATAAAGAAATTTGTTTATACTGGCGAATTTAAAAATACGTAAACGAAGCATGTTTACAGAACTCAGTAAGGTCAGCTAAAGGTTCTAGTGCGAGACTGTGCACTACTCCTCCCGCCCGGTCGGAGGTCGTGGTGCCAGTGACGGTGCTATACGAAAGTTAGTTAGGCCCCTATTTTCCAAGATGGCGTCTTCTAGGGCCTGACTGGTATGATGTACGCACTTGCAGTATGGTTCATCGCCTTTCTCATACTAAAATTACTCGGAAAATTACTAAAGATGGACTCTGTAGGCCGTTTTAACAAATTTGAACATTTTGAACAATTTTGGACCAGGGCGCATCATGGTCTAAAATGTCCTCGGTAGACAAAAGTGCTTCGAGGACCTCATATTAAGCCTCTGAGATACCTTATTTGCGAAAACGACACCCAACGCGGGGTACACCGGAGAAAACGTCTCCCGTAAGAATTAAGCCTTTAAAAAAATATTTAAAAAATCGGCTTTTTGGGCCAAAATGAGGGGTCGTACGGACTTGGGGTGTACTCCATTCGCCTTTTCAGGTCGAAAGCGTCTGGAAAAGTGTCTTATATAGCCTCTCTGCGA
>NW_026267163.1:213549-214201 GCF_000697945.3 Frankliniella occidentalis
CCCCCCCAAAGCCAATAAATTAAGCGGCCGAGGGAGGACCGCTGCTGACCGGCGGGGAGATGGTGGCGAAGCGTTGCCTGCCGGCCAAGCGGGCGCTAATTAATTTCACCCGAATAACCCGGAAATTGATTAATCTTGAGGCGGAGAATCGAAAAAGCAGAGCCCTTGTCATCTCGCCTTGTTCTTGGTCGGTCATCCGAGAGCGTCCTCCAGAGAGAGGAGGAACCACTGACCGCGACCATTTCAATTTCGCGTGATAATTTCACACTTTTCAGATAGCGGTAGACGGGTGGAGTGTACATTTATTTCTGGGCGGTCCTGACAGCCGTCCGCGAGAGCCCTTTACACCGCAAGGAAATAGACGCACACTTCCTGTTTCTCGCCGGAACAAGATAAGTTTTGGGGTCCGGCGGCCTTGTGCGCCAGTCTATGGCAGGACGAGGGGAGAGAGCGGACTACAACATGGGGCTACGTTCTGCTACGCTGCAGCCAGCGTTGCGGGCGGGGACACGTCGATATCAAACGTCAAAAGTCTTCCGTCCCTTTCGAAGAAGCAGCGGAGGCTAGGGGTGGTAGGCGGAGTACGAAGCGAAGAATTGGCATTGCAATTGAAGTGGGGGGGAGGGTAGGGGAAGAAGTGGAAGGGCGGTTG
>NW_026267163.1:215866-219840 GCF_000697945.3 Frankliniella occidentalis
GGGGCGGGTGGCAGAGGGGTCGGGGCGGCTCAGGCGGCGGGTGGCAGGCCCCGCTGTGGCCTGGCCACTCCTTTCTTAATGGCAAAGCCACAACGCAACTACCCCCACCCATCGTTGAAATGTTTCATCCCCCAGAATAAATATTGCCGAACGCGGCGAGACGCGAAAGTAATAAGCCAATGAAATAACGAATATACAGTGACGGGCAACAGCATTGTGCACGACAATGTCGCCTCTGAAATACTCACAAAGGTTTTGTTGTGGTTCTAAACGACACCCTCCTGTGTGTTTGCTTCCAGGCTCCCGGCTCACGTCCAGCTCGCGGCAGTTCATGGCGGCCGAGGACTCGGAGTCGGTGGCGGCCATCTGCGAGCGCGACATGCACTCGCTGCACCGCAACGTGCCCGCGCTGCGCCGCACCGACGTGGACACGTCCGCCATCCGGCACCACTTCTACCCGGACGGCGGCTGGGGCTGGGCCGTCTGCGGCGCCGCCCTCACCGCCCACGGGCTCTCCTCGGGGCTGCTGCTCGCCTGGGGGGCCGCCGCGCCCCACGCCGTGCGCCACCTGCACGCCAGGACCATGGACACCGGTCAGTATAGGCACACGTGTGTGAATAACGTCGCACACTTATGGGTGTGTGAACCTCATCTGTACACAGAGAGGCACTCTAAAGTGTACGAATCGGCATTCACACATTTGCGTTTCCATACAAAGTTAAACAAACGAGTCGTAATATTTTTCAAAAAGGAAGCAACGCAAGTGTGAAATGTTGTTAGAATCGATTCTCACAAGGTGAAAGTATGGACTCGGAAATCTTCGACGGGTAAAAATGGTAAAACGTTAAAAAACCAGATTTTAAACACATAGAATAAAAAAAAAATTCTTCCTCTCAAATTTTATATTTTTTGTGACATTACTACCAAGGCTAGACTTACACACTAAAAGCTTGAACATTTTTATTCATAGCTTACAGAGTTCTGTGTACGTGCTCTGCTTAAGCATTTTTAATACGCCGCAGTAAGAACAAATTTGTTCATACCGGTGTATTAAAACATGCGTATGCAGAGCACGTACACAGAACTCTGAAAGCTATGAATAAAAATTTTCAAAAACTTTTAGTGTGTATGTGAGCTATAGAGAGTCCCATGAGAGATTCTCTCACTTGCAGCTGAAGTCAGTAGATGATATTCAGTGATTCACAACGGCTCACCTGCTGATGTGGTTGGTCCGGTGGAGCTGAGCGCCCGGCGGGTGGGCCGCCACGTCGAGCTGCCTGCGCGGCGGGCTTGCCTAGGCGCAAGGCGCTCTACAGTCCCCACAGGGTTGTGCGGAAAGGCGCGTATTGTGAAGCGTTCCTGCGCCATGGACCCAGGTCCCGCAGCCATACACCACAAAGTCCACACGCAAACTTGCCCCCCCCCCCTTCCCTCTTTTCCACTTTTCTTCACTGACAAGTGTTTTAATTTTGCTTGTTGCCCGCGATTGTTCGCGCCACTAAGTTTGTTGATCGCGGCAGCGAGGCAAAGACCCCCTGCGATTTTCATTTCTGAAACTTTGTTCTCCGGTTTGCAGTGTAGTCGGCTCTTGAAGCAAACAAGATTTTGGTCCCCAGTCCACGGGGTCTTTGAATTATTGCCTGCTCCGAAATAAGCATGTGCACCCAGTTCGAAACAAATTAAACTAATAATTAAGAAACCGACCAGCAACACAGTCGGCAGTACTTAAGTATAACAAGTGAACGTATTTGTGATCATTGGATACGCCCATTCACACCCATAGGGGTGGTTGCCAGGATTTGCCGTAGGCGTTTCGTTCTCTAGGAGTGAACCTTAAGATACCCTGAAAATTTCAAGTCTCTAGAACACCTCCTTCTAGTGGAACTGATAGACACACACAGACAGACATGAGGTCGTTTGCATAAGCCCGCTGGATAGCTTTTTCAAAGCAGAAGGGCGGGCTAAAAACAGTTTTATACTTTTCCGCAAACCGGAGAACAAAGTTTCAGAAATAAAAATATTTATTCCAAATGACAGTTCAAAACTGTTGTTAATGCTGTGGATTTATTTTACATTTTTTTTTTACAGTTGGGCAGGTTTGCCGAGGAACGTAATTGAGACGAGAACGTTTGCGAGTACGAGTGAAGCCCCCTTCCCACTCCCACTCGTCTGCGAAAACACTTCAACAATACAGACTTGCGGGGAGGAAAGGCGGGGAGGAAAGGCGGGGAGTAGAGGGGGCGCAGGGGGTCTTTTATTTTTATTTTTTACAGTGTACTGATAGTCTATAAGACGACAAAATCACCATCTAAGTACAAAGTTGATCCGAAATAGGTTCATATGTCCCTATCTCGGATCATAATCACGCCCATACTCAAACTCCGAAACGAGTGCAGTTATGGACCCCCAAAAATTTGCGTTTTGTTAAGGAAGATCTGACCTTTTAGTCCCTTTCCACGTGATTGTTCTTAAATCTGTATGCTTGGGTAGGACGGGAATATAAAAATCTAATCCGAAATAGCTTCAGTCGTTATTTGAAATTGGCAAAATCACTCTTCAAAAAATTATTGTAGTTTCAGAACTTTCCGTATACGAGACAGGGCTTCTAATCTTGATTTACTGTAGGTCCGTCAATTTACAATCGTAGATCTTTCGCGACCAAACTGTCTTAGTGGTTAATGGACAGCTCCTGATGATTCATTCAATTGTTTTGAATTAAATAAACATGGAAAAACACTGCTTTCTTTCATAATGAACATTATTATGTTTTAATATTTCGTTAGTTTTGTGCTGCGGACTGACAAAAAAAAACATATTTACACTGAGGTCAAAGTAAAAAGGTATACAACAGTTCCAACTTTAGCCAAACCGCTTTTCTCAGGTTAAAATATAGGTATAGATGCAGACATACAAGTAACTCCTTGCAAAGGTACAATTTTACTCAAAAGGCTTTCCCCTGTGAGAGTTCGGGAAAGGATTTGGAGATCACATCGAAAAATTTCTTACTGCTCACAGTCACAGTACACGAAAAGATCATTTCTCTTGTGTGTGTTCGGAGATGTACACGTAATTTCCAGCTTGTAGTAAATGTTCTGGCGCACACAGTACATTCAAACGGATTTTCTCCTGTGTAAGTTCGGAGGTGAACATGAAGATTCAAAAGGCTTTTTCTTCTGTGTGAGAACGTAGATGTACGTGTAAATGACTACTACGAGAAAATATTTTGTTGCACACTGTAAACTCAAAAGGCTTTTCTCCTGTGAGTTCGAAGGTGTGCTTGAAGAGAATCACTTCTAACAAATGCTTTGTTGCACACAGTACACTCAAAAGGCTTTTCTCCTGTGTGAGTGCGAAGATGGACTCGAAGATAACTACTTGTAGAAAATTTCTTAATGCACACGGTACACTCAAAAGGCTTTTCTCCTGTGTGCGTTCGGAGGTGCGCTTGAAGAGAACCACTATGGGAATATTTCTTATTGCACACAGTACACTCAAAAAGCTTTTCTCCTGTGTGAGAACGGAGATGTACGTGTAAATGACTACTACAAGAAAATGTTTTGTTGCACACAGTACACTCAAAAGGCTTTTCTCCTGTGTGAGAACGGAGATGTACGTGTAAATGACCACTACAAGAAAATGTTTTGTTGCACACAGTACACTCAAAAGACTTTTCTCCTGTGTGCGTTCGGAGGTGCACTTGAAGAGAACCACTTTGGGCATATTTCTTATTGCACACAGTACACCCAAAAGGCTTTTCTCCTGTGTGAGTTCGGAGATGTACCACCAAAGAGTCACTTCGAATAAATTTCTTGTTGCACACTGTACACTCAAAAAGCTTTTCTCCTTTGTGAGTTCGGAGGTGCGCTTGAAGAGAATCACTTCTAGAAAATGCTTTGTTGCACACAGTACACTCAAAAGGCTTTTCTCCTGTGTGAGAACGGAGATGTACGTGTAAATGACTACTACAAGAAAAT
>NW_026267163.1:221130-224799 GCF_000697945.3 Frankliniella occidentalis
GGGGGCAAGCAAGGCCAGGGAGGGAAGGGGAAGGTAGCCCGCGAAAGAAAAGGGGGAAGTGGTATAGTGTACCCAACAGCGAAAAACGCTTACGGCTCCATAAATCTGAGCGAAAGGACTTGCGCCGTCCGCTACCCCCGCCCCTTCCACCCCTTCTCTCCAATACCATATATTGCGCGCCTAAAAGCGCGTGAGATGGCGTTTGCGGGCCGCCACGAAGACCAGGCACATGAGTCTCGGCGACATTCAAGAGAGTAAAAGGGGCGGCGGAGGTTAAGATATGAGAGGGGGTGGGGGGCTTGGGATAATGAAGGGAGGGGGAGGTATGAGAGATGTAGGTAAGGCTCGCATCAGAGCGGGGTGGGGGGCGCGCGGGGGGAACACTGCAGGCAAACGAGGAAAAATAAGGAAACAGCAACTAATGAGGGTAACGTGAGAGGGCGGGTGGTGGACAGGGGGATGGAGGTGAAACACGGGAGGTGGGGAGGTGCGGGGAGGTGCGCACCCACCACCCACAGCGAGCGAGGGGCGCGCGGTGCGGCAGCGCCCAGCCTCCCCCTCGCCGTACAGAGTGTGGACCGGCGGGTGACTGATGGCGCGAGAGTCAGGTGAGACTGCCTGCCTCTGGCCTAGTACCCTCCCACACGGGCCGGGACGAGTTGAGGACCAGGTTGACGGGGATGGAGTCTAGTTGGTGTTTGTTTCCCTCCCCCGGGCCCCGGGCGCTGCGGCTAGCTGCGGGGCGCGCGGTTGGCTGTTGCGGGTGCAGCGGTAGCGAGCAGGTGCTGAGACACAAAGATTCAGCCCCCCAGCTACCACCGCTTGTTGTGGCCTAAGCCGCGGGTCAAAAACAGAAAACTCAATCAGGCTCAAAAAGGATAGTCCTTATTCATGCACTCACGCTACACTGTAAAAATTCTTTGTCACGATGACGAAAATACTATGGCTAATTTTTTTTTGTAAAGGGGTGTCATCATGGGTTTTCTCGTCACGGCGACGAGAAAACCATCATGTAACCAAAAAACTCATGACGAAACCCTTGTACTAAAAATTAGCCATGGTATTTTCGTTATCGTGCGTGACAAAGAATTTTTACAGTGATAATGGCACGGCGCCTCATGCCTCGTCACCCTGCTCCGCTGCACCGTTTCTCTTCACGTCTTTTGCCCTGCTGTGTGCACCGCTAAGAATGCCGGAACCGGAAAAAGAACTCAACCTAGCACATCTATGTGGGTGTCGGCCGCCCACCGGCCCCATGCACTGCCCCAGAAACCTCACGTGTAATCGTGCGTGTGGTGTCTGTCTACGTCACTAGCCGTGGCGGCTAAAATTGTGACAACACCCTTCATATTGGCACTTTTCAAAAGACGTTTACTAAATGGGAAACATTTTGGCGAGGATGGGGGGTCGAGGTGCACACCCGTGCCCCCTTTTGCCTTGACCATAAACCCCCTCAATCCCCGGCCATCCTCATCCTTTATTGTGACATGTTTGCAGTCCTGTTTGGGTTTTATTCATCACTGTTTGCCCGATGTACCACAAAGGAAGAAAGATTGGCCCCCATCCCTCCCTCCTCCCTACACAACAGGCACCCTTAAAGCCATCACATGCACAGCCGCCCCTGCTTCCCTCCTCGGCTGAAGCTCAACCCCGAAGGCTACCCCATCCCTCCCCGTTCACTTTTTGGCCTCGGCGGGGCCAGCCAGACAAACATGCTCCGTTGGCCACGCCCAGAACGGCTGGCCCGAACTACACTATATAGGCCTGGCCCAGGGTTGCGGCAAGAAATCCACCAGTTAGGCGCCGCGGTGCGGAGGGCGGCGCGCCGTGGCCGCCCTGGGGCTAGGGCGCGCACCCGCGCCAACGAGGAAAAAATGCAAGGAAGGAAAATCCGGTAACAAAGACGAGACCATATAATGAGTTCTTTGTCTTGCAGCCTCGGCAAGAGAGCATCAGAGAGAGTAAACCGTTGGAAACCATAACCAAAATACAATATCGTTCGTACCTTACAAAGACAACAAAATACAAAATCATGCGTGCAATTGCATTTTATAAACAGCGCGTGTGAAAAAGTGTACATAACATGTATGTTTTTATAATTTTTACCAACGTCTGATAACACCGCCCAGCACAAAAAAGTGCCTACGTAGTAATTTTGTCAATGAAAAATAAATGTATAAAAAAGCAACTCCGAAAAAGTATCTGGCAGCGGTGGGATTCGAACCCACGCCTCCGAAGAGACTGGTGCCTTAAACCAGCGCCTTAGACCGCTCGGCCACGCTACCACTCATACCGAAGCATTCCAAGCTCCCAGTGTGGCGCCACTCCCTACAGCCCTACGGGAAGAATGCGTACGAGGAAGTAAAACATATGATTCCGCCCAGGATCGAACTGGGGACCTTCTGCGTGTTAGGCAGATGTGATAACCGCTACACCACGGAATCTCGGTGGAGGGGGACGCCACGCGCCGCCAGGAGGCCCGACCCGCCCGCGGCCCGGCGTGTGGCTGCCAGCCCGGGCGGCGCGGCGGCGAGGCGGCCAGCCATGAGGCAGCCAGGCGCTCGCCGGCTCGGCTCGGCGCCCCCTGCTCGCTCAGCTCGGAATCGGGGATCGCCCGCGGCGCGCTATACTAGCAATAAATCTAATGAAATGGAAAGCGTCTTTTCTTCGCTGCGGCCGCCGGTGGCGCCCGGCACCGCCTCCGCGGTGAGGAGCACCAGGACCACGCCGCGGAACAATATTCCCGGGGGTTGCGGTGCGAGAGTCGCACTCGGCGCGGTAAAATACCACCGACCCGCGGCTCGGAACACTGCTCGCCGTATGTGCAGGTATCAAAGTGAAGTGAAGTAGCGGGCGCGTCGTCGCAGGGGCATACTAGGTAGTCAGGGGCATGAGGAGAGCGGCGGTGTCGCGGGGCGGGGTGGGGCAAAACGGACTACGCGTAAAGGAAGGCAAACCTACGGGGCGGGCAAGAGGGTGGGGGTGTCATCGAGGGCCTCCGAGGATCCTCCCTCAAGTCGCACACAAACACAGAGTACTTGCCTTGCACGACACGGCGCCGGTACACGTGCAAGTGTGCCAGGACAGGAACCCGCGTGGAGCATGTGGCGTGGCGCCGACATCGCGGAATCGCGGCGGCTGTAAACGCCACCGCTGCCTGCGGGCGGGGCCGGGCGGGACCGACATGAGACAAGGTCTTGGACAAGGTCGGGAGGTCGGCGGGACAATCCAGGTGCTCAGGCCCGGCCTGATGATAACACGGCAGAGTGAGGGCATCTGTCATCCCCATCTACCTCGAGGGTGCGGTGCGGTGCGAGAGACACTGTTAACCACTGTCAACGGCAAAGTCGTGTTTCTCACTCAAACCGCGAGCCGTAGTAATTGCTAGACGTCCCGACCAGTCAGAGACGTCGGCAAGTAAGAGTCGCGTCAGTATAACAAGAGAGTCACACTCTCGCGACTCCCAAGATGAATCTTCCAGAATGAGAAACTTTGTCTCCCGCCGCCTTACAGTGCAGGCATTCCTCCTGGACCGAGCAGACCGCGAACAACCCCGTCCGCCCCCGCCCCGGTCCTCCGTGGTCGGCCCTGTCGAGGTTGCGCGCTCGCTCAAGTTGAAGGAAGGATCTTTGTGACAGGCGAGTACAACCCCCAGCCGGACCCCCCCCC
>NW_026267163.1:224849-225468 GCF_000697945.3 Frankliniella occidentalis
ACCCTCTCCGCTCTTCCTCGGCCTCAGAGGGATGTTCGCCCGGGCCCGGGTCGTCTCCGAAAAGCATAGGGTCGGGACACCACTGCCCCCGCATCCTTACCCCCTTCGACCATCTCGTTAAAGGAAAGGACGGGAAAACGACCAGGACGCAGCCCGGCCGGAAAACCCACAAGCGGCTTCATAGTTACAGCGTGGGTACAAAGACCAACGTTACCGCAGCTCTCTCCTTACTCTCTGCCCCCCCCCCCTCCTGCAAATCCCTGCTTCCTGTGGGAGTGGGGGCAGCCATTTCAGACAGACAAAACTGACTCTAAAAGTCAGCTTATTGATAGCGAAATGAATTTCCATCCGCCGCTTGACCCGCGGCAGTGATCTCGTGCGACTCACATTGTATGCGGAATTAAAACTGATTGGTTTCCTGTATTTCGCGGGGTCGTGGAGGGAGGTCCGTGAAAGCAAAACCAGCGCAGTCACCGCGGGTTCCAGACCACAGCGTCGCTGAATTTCGTCTTTGCCGGTCTTTGCCAACAATTTTCGTCGACAATCGGAAACAGTTACGCGGTGATTACGGGCTGCCAAAAGTTGAACGGAGGAGAGAGGAGAGAGGAGAGAGGGGCGG
>NW_026267163.1:225543-241530 GCF_000697945.3 Frankliniella occidentalis
GGGGGCGGGGGGCGCTCCGATAACAGTGAGGCCACAGGGCCACAGGCTCCCCGTCCCGCGTCCCCCCCGCGACCCAGAATCCTTAGCGCCACGAAATATATTTTTCTTGCTGCCTTTGATGCCCTGTTTTTGTGCCTGCTATTAGCCCCCTAGTCGGCTCAGTTTCCAAGAGGGTAAGTCAAGTACTCAAACTCGCAGCCCAAAATGGCGCCAGTCAACGTCACCCAGGACAGGGGCAGGCGGTCGGCCAGGGGGACGGGTTACGTGTCGCTACCCCCCAGAGGCACCCACACCCACCTCTGCGACGACCCCTCGAGTCCCAGTCAGTGCTGGGCGGTGGGTGTCACTGCAATTCCCGCCCCGACGCCCCGGGGGTGAGCTAACTGGTGACAGGGTGATCCCTCAGCGGGAGTGGTGTGCTCGGGGCCGGGCGAGCGGGAGCAGAGTGGAGTCTGAATGAGGCTAATTCTCGTCCCAAGCTGCCCAAGCGCTACAAAAGTACTGAGCGGGCTGAGCGGCGTGAGGCTGGCAGGCACAGAGTCGCCGCACCAAAGCAAATTAATCATCAACACTTTCAGGGCAGATTACTCTCTTAACTATGAGAGTCAGGCCGGATGAGAATTTTCCCGACTTTCAATTATTGTTATATTGTTTTTATTATATATTGTTTCGGGAGCTGGGTTTGGAGAAGAGTAAAGCTACAGGCACAGCGGTAGGCTAAGCAGGGCTAACATCCTTGCCACGCTTAACTGCCCCAGGGAAAAGAGAGGGGGAAAGGGGAGAGGGAGCGAGTGGGGGAGGAAGGCATGAACACGGGGAGAGAGGAGGGAGAGGAGCTGCAAACAGACTCAGACGGGCAGGAACAAAGTTAGAGACAGGTCAGAGGAGAAATAAGGTCGACCTCCCGTGTGACGAAGGGGCATGGCGGAAGCGGGGGGTGAAAGGTGGAAAAGGGGGGGGGGCAACCCCGAGCAGAATATTAATGTGCCGCTGAAAACGAATGGCGTTCAATTAATGAGGCTGGAACGTGATTGGTGTTCGGACGAGACAGGCTCGTCCTCCCGAGCCCGCTTCACCCCACTTCACCCCCATGGTCACGGCACGGCTCCCCTCAAGGCTCAGCCTGCGTGTTGCCGCGCCGCCCGGGCTCCACTGGGGACCTCCCCGTCGTCGCCGACCCCTCGGGATCGTCACCCACCCAAACCCACCCCCCTTTCCACTGTCTTGCGCGACGCGCGGTCCCATCGGCCTGGAGTAATGAATAAGGGGAAAAGTGCCGCAGAGACGGTAAAGGAGAAAATAGACCTCCAGCCCCCTCCACTCCACAAGATCTGGTGCGAATGACTGTGAGGAGCATAGCATAGCATAGCCATGGCGGGGGTTGCAGTGGTTGCGAAGGTCAGCAATTTTTCGTTTTAGGCGGAGGCTGGTCGGAAGAGATGTCGACGGTCTAACAAACGACAGGTGCGCGTCAGCGACAAAGATTGCGCGAGAAAAGCATGTTACGCCAGACATCCTACTTTAAAAGTTACCACACAAGTTGGGCAGATTTTCAGATTTTGTTTCAAAGCAGTCAGATGAAGAATGCCCCTAAGCCCTTGTCACTCACCTGCTTGATTGCGACGCTGTTGCAGTTACGGCGTGCTGCTGGGGGTCGGCGCCGCGATGGTCCGGGAGGCCGCCTCGCTGATGCTGGGGCAGTACTTCAAGAAGCGGCGCGCGGCGGCAGAGTGCCTCATGCTGTCCGGGGTCGGCCTCGGAATATCCACCTTCACGGCCTTCTACACGGACACTGTGGGGTAAGTAGCGAAGAAAGCTTCACACATACACAAACATCAACTGCTGAAGACGTCCGCCTAGAAAGAAAAGGTTCCACCTAACCCAACACTCTACGTACCCGTTCAGGCAGAGGTTAAACAAGCACTGCTTTAGATGCGATTAGGAAGACACCAAAAAAGTACGAATAAAAACGCGTTAATGAACACACACATGTCGATTTGCAGCAGCCGCAACACCAACACCTCCTCACTGCGAGGTTGGGGGTTAGGTAAACACTGCAGCGGGCGGGCGGAGCCGTGTCGTGCCGTGCCGCACAAACAACAAGATGGAAAACAACAACACCAGGAACGAGAAAAACAACAGATTAGAGAGGGGGGGGGGATGAGGAACGAAAAGATGATTCACTTAAAATTCAACCGGTTTTAGGGGATTAATTTAGATCAAGTTGTTTTGTTTTTTAACCACCAAAGCAAAAGTGTTTTTCGGCTCGTGGAGAAGAAGAAAAGCGGGTACATAAACCACGCCGGTGGAGGGGGTAAGGGTCTAGCCAATCAGGAATCTTTATGTCCCACCCGCTCTTCTTCTTCCTCCGTTCGCCGAAGTACAATATTGGAATAATTTGATACAACGCCGATACCTTTGCAGGAGACTGGGGTGGCGCCTCGGCCTGCAGGCCGCCACGGGCCTCGTCGCGACGGGCTTCTTCGTCGGCGTGCTCTACCGGCCGGCGTCGCTGTACCACCCGCAGCGCCGCGCCATCTCGCACCTCAAGGCGCAGCGCAAGCGAGTCAAGCACAAGAAGGCCCTGCGCCCGCCGCGGCCGCCCCTCATCGACATGGCGCCGCTGCACTCGCGGGCCGTGAGGCTGCTCGTGGGCGCGTCGGCCGCCGCCGCCACCGGCCTCTACACGCCGGCCTTCCACCTGGTGGGTACCGCCACCGCCGCGCCCCCGGCGAACATGACGTCGTCGTCGACGGCGTGCTCCGCGACCCTCGTCACATTCACTCACTCGACGCATGCAGAGAAGCCGCAGAAGCCGAGCTCCGCAGTGTGGATCCTGCGGAGCTTTGATTGATAGCCTCTCCCTGCTGGTGTTGGGATCGATTTGAAATAAAAACGTCATAATGACGTCCGCCGGGGCCCCGCCCCGCCCCGCCGCACTACCCGCCCCTTCCAGTCACACATCTCATCTCTCTCGGCCCCGAGCTACCCCCGGCCCCGGCAGCGCGCCTCATCTCTCTCGCATGGCCTTCTTTATTTCCTTGGAAAGCCGAACTGAGAGGGATGGACGCGTACCGCGCCACTATCGAGAGAGACGGCACTGTGATTGATGGAGGGGTGTGCTTGTGTGTGTGTGTGTGTGTGTGTGTGTGTGTGTGTTAGCGCGGAGAAGGGCGTCAAACAAGATAATGTAGGCCATCCGACACAATGACTGACTGAGCCTCTCTCGCCTTTCGTCTTGCAGGGCTTCCAGGCGGCCAAGGAGGGCGTCCCCGAGGCCGGCGTGCGGCTGCTGCAGATCATCCTGGGGCTGGGCGCCGCCCTGGGCTGCTACGTGGCGGGGGCCGTGACGGCGAGGCGCAGCGACCAGTGCCTCGTGTCGCGGCAGAACCTCGTGCAGACCTCCATGCTGGGTGCAGGTGAGTGAACCGCGGGTCCGGGCCCGCCCGAGTAGGTAGGCCACCCACCGTGCAGCGGAGTAACGCGGCCCGTCTCTTGCGTTTGCAGCGCTGTCCCTGCTGGCGCTGGGCTGGGTCTCGGGGTACCACGGCTACGTGCTGGTCACGTGGCTGTACGGCACCAGCCTGGGCGGCACGCTCTACTCCCTCAAGATGTTCACCATGGAGCGGGTGCGCGCGCGCTACTTCTCGCGCACGTGGGCCTTCGTGCAGGGCGCGCAGGCCGTGCCCGTGCTCCTGGGGGTGGCCATCACAGGTGAGTGCGGCGCCGGCCTCGCGCTAGAGCTGCGCGGCGGTCCCCAGCTGTCTGTCTCTCTTGCGCTCACGCTCACTACCCCGTGCCCACGACACTGACCACGCTCTCTGACGCAGGCTACATCAACGAGAGCAACCCACGCTGCGGCTACTACTTCTCGCTGGCCTTCACGCTGGTGGGCGCCGTCCTGGTGCACCTGTCGGCGTGGCCCGACACCGGCACGAGCAACGTGACGGGCGACTGCGACCCGTGCGTCTGCCCCCCGCTGGCGGGTGGGCTGGGCCCGCTGCCGCTAGGGGTGGGCGGCCCGCCGCTGGCGCCCACCGGGCTCGGCCCGGGGGTGGGGCCGCTGGGCGCCCACCTGCACCACTTCCACCCGCACGGCCACCACCAGAACGCCATGTTCGGGGCGCCCTCGCCGTGCCACCAGTACCCGCTCGTGTGCGACCTCCCGCCGCCCACCATGCCGCTCAGGGCGACCAGGTCCGTGCCGGAGGGACTGTACCGGCCGCCGGGCAGGCACGTGACGGTCATCGAGCAGATCACCACGTCCGTGTGACCACCGCCGACGAGGACGAGGTCCACAACACGCCTCAGCGACGAAGAAATGATGTTCTGAGGATGGACAATTTGGGCCTTTGTCGGTTGACGCTGGCCGGACTCGGCGGCGCAGTCAAACCTAGATAGGATAGGTATCCTATCTAGGTCAAACTAAGTTCTATGGAGAAAGGGAAGTCCTGTGGAAGAAAAGGACATGCTGTGAGAGAATAGGGTTACAAATAAATTGGTGCCAAGCAGTGCCAAAGTGTAGAAGCCATGTGATATGCAAAGAAACAGGGTACCTCGATCTTTCTTTCCTTCACTCTACCATCGATGTGGCTTACGTTATTTACAGAAAAAATCTAGATGTTAAGTATTTATGACCTTACTTAAATTTGTTGACAATTCTTAGTTAATGTAGATTATTATTGATGGTGTTTTATTGATGGATGAAGAATTGTATTAGTATTATGCCAAATATTTTGGCTTTTTTTGATGGGAGCAATGAAGTAATTTATTAACTGCCCTCTTTTGTGCCTTTCTTTTAAGAATATTGATTCCTCTATTTAGTTTCAGTTTTATCCTGTTCTTCTTGTCAATAGAAGATGTTCATTCATGTTCTAGAATAAGTTGAAGATTTTATGTCATAAAAATATTTTATAACTGTATTCAAACTTGGATTAAAGTATAGTACAAATCAATCAATTTGTGAGACTGAGTTTTTAAGCAGGTACATATGTCTGTAAACTCATATGAATTTGTCAAATTTCTCAATTAACCAAAAAATAGAACATATAAAACAAAGTAAATGTGGGATTAAAAGTAAACCAAAAATAAAACTACACAAAGTCTCAAAACTATCTACAATTTAATGAATCTAAAGTATTTATCCTTATCTCAGCCAGTAATACATGTACTTATCTTGAATAATGTATCACAGTTATGCCTAGTCAAAACTCTTAAACAAAATACATAGTATAAAATTAACACAACTCTTTTGGAGGTGGTCTACAGGGGATTTTACCAATAGTAAATGTTTCAGCGTCAAATTCTCTCTTCTCTGCCTCTGTCAGTTGAGATATAGCAGTATAGAGTGTTGCATTTACACTAATGTTGCTATCTTGAACAGGTGGGTTTGCTAGGCTTTGAGTAGCGCCTGAACCACCAAAAATACTACCGGTCGGTTGAGAAATATTTTGAACTGCACCCCCAAACACATTGGGGCTTGTGGTTGTTGCTCCGCCAAAAGGGGATGTTGTTGCAGCACTTGCTCCAGAACTACCAAATGCATTTGGTAAGGCAAAACTAAATGTGTTAGGTGTAGGTACTGATGCAGATCCACCAAAAATACTTCCCCCGCTCTGGCCCACAACTGGTGCAGCACCAAATGGAGAAGGTTGCTGAACTGTGGGAGTTGCTCCAAATGGTGATGGCTGCTGTGCAGCTGATGCCCCACCAAAGATAGACGAATGCTGCTGAGCCCCACCAAACGGAGAAGGAGCAGCACCCGCAAACATGGGGTTAGTGGAAGCAAATGCTGGTGGTTGAGTGGGAGAGGAAGCAAATGCTGGCGGTTGAGTTGGGGAGGAAGCAAATGCTGGTGGTTGAGTCTGGGTGGCACCTCCACCAAAAATTGATGGCTTTGGAGATGATGCATTTCCAAATTGAGAGGTCCCAACAAATAAAGAACTTTGATTGTTTGCTCCACCAAACACAGAACCAAAGCCTGCATTTGTTGATCCTGTTGAACCCCCAAAGATGGACTTTGCAGTTGTTCCGGAAGTTGATCCTCCAAATACAGAAGCTACACCACTTGTGGCTGATGGCGCTGGCCAAGAATCCTGAACGACACTACTTCCACTGGCAAAGGAATACTGAGAAGAAGCAGGAGTTTGAGCAGGACCGCGGGTCATTGATTCCTGAAAAAATTTATAACATCTAAAGGTAGACAAAGGTACATAAAATTAAAATATAATAATGTTACTACAACATTAGTAACACTTACAATAACAGCAAGTGTCTCTGGACTTTGAACCTTCATAGTGTTAAAGCGGGCCCTTGCTTGCTGATACATTTGTTGTATTTGCTGGTTCTTTTAATAATTACAAAAGAAGAAGAAAAATTAGTAAAATTTAATGGCTTACAAATTGGAAAAGTTAGAAGTAATGGGAACAACTTACACAAGCATCCAATGTACCTGCTGCTTGAGCCTGCATTTGGAGATGTCTCATTTCTTCTGGGGAGAGGTCTTCCAAACCAGGAACATTACCATGAGCTACTGCCGGCCAAAAGTTATAGGACGACAGTGGCCATACTCCTCCTTTTTCAGCTTCATTGACGTCTTGCACAATAAGATTACTGTTATGGAACAAATTATGAATTTATAATACATACTCAATGCATAGGATTAAGTAATGGACATATATCAATAAAAATAACTTGTCTAACAGATGAAACATTAATTTCTCACAAGAAGATGTACACTACACCACTTACAAAATATCTCTCGCATCCTTTCGGTTAGTACGAAATGCATTATTCCCCTGATTACTTTTAGGAGCTGTGACATTGGGTGGTGGTTGTGTGTTTTGCCTTAGAAGAGGACTGACTGTATCTGAAAATATAACAACAAGCGAGATATTAATCAATAGAATAAGGAGATGAATTCATGATTTTTATTTAGCTATGACACAGGAGACAAGTGAACTCCATTCATCTTTAAAAATTGAAAGTAATTCAGGTTAATATTAAAGTCCTCTATGTAAAGAGGAATGGAGTTGAAAGAAACAAAGATGCACTCATTGACAAAACCCCAGAAGTGTTGGTTTGTTGTGTTCTATCAATAAATAAAAATTGAGGTTAAGATAGTAAGTCAGTCACTTACTTGTATATTGAGGCGCAGAATGTTCAAATCTACAATTATTTCCGAATCTGCAGTAGCCCTGCTGGAAAAATCTACACAAAGGCATGGTTGACAAGGTTAACGGAGAATTAAATTTCGAACAGCATTTCAACCTCAACGAATGAAGACACCGGAATTGTTGTTTTCGTTTTCTTTGCTGAGTATCTTACTCTTTTTCTTTTTCTATTTTTCTCGTACTTCAACTGTTTTTGTTTTGAACTGTAAACATAACCCTTGCGTTGTTGTGGTAGAAAGAAGTGCAACTCATTTTGCATTGGAAAGAAGTCGCATTGAAAACTACACACTTAATCTAAAAAAACAATTTTGCTTTACATATTATGATTCGATGCCTTCTAAAAGAAAGCACTTCTTTTGTTTCGTGTAAATGTGGGTTTCCTACTTGGCCTAGTACTTGGCTGAAGCAGACGATGTCTTGTTTCTCATCTGCTTCTAAAACAGTCCCAACAGCTGGTATTATAGGTGAGTAATTTTTGCAAATAAATTACAAATTCACTTTCTGTTCTTACATTAATCTTGATAGTAAAAATCTTTTGAAACATATGATTTATTGTTGTGCTTAGTGATTGGAGATGAAATTCTCAAAGGACAAGTTCGTGACAGTAACTCCCACTTTATTATCTCAAAACTTTACAACATTGGCGTGCGGGTAATGAAGGTATGCGCATCCTATAACCAGATCTTTGTATGTTTATTTCATCAATTAATACTACAATTTTCCACGTGCGTAAAACTGTATTATGGATCTCCAATTATTTGTTTTACCGGAGTGGCTGAATCTGTTGCACTATACAAAATAGGAGGAGATGTGTCTGACATTTTGGGCATTTCATCTTTTTATCATTAATATTCTGTGTTCTTTTGTTTGTTTGATCCGATTCAAACCAGGTTTCTGTTATTGGTGATGATATCAATGAAATCAGCAATGAGGTTCGCAAGTTCTCACACCTCTACACATATGTTATAACATCAGGTGGTATCGGGCCAACTCATGACGACGTCACATTTGAAGGTAAGTTGTAGATATCCTTATGAATCGGGTACTGTCATTCATAGTTAGATTGGTTTTTAAAAGTTTTCTCCTCTTAGGTGTTGCTAAAGCTTTTGAAGAAAGTACTTTTCCTCATCCAGAACTTGTAAAAATCTGTTCTGACTTCTACAAAACCACTGATCTTAGTTCACCCGCTATGAAGCTGGCATGTGTAAGTGTTTGCAATCCATTAAATAAATACAGCGCACGATGTATTCCAAATTTACAGGAGGATTCTAAAAAATGAAACACTCTGTAGTTGAAAATTCCAAATCATAAACTTAAGTGTGTGAAAGAAATTTTTGAGTTAAAAATATTAGAAGTTTTCTGTTAGCCTTCCAATGTTTAGTGTTTTAATTTTTGATTATTAAATTTCCTTGAAACTTTTTGACAGGTTCCAAGATCAGCAAAGCTGAAATTTGGTTTTGATCCTATCCAAAACTGCAAGTCAAAGTACCCCAATGTATCTGTTCAAAATGTTTATATCTTCCCAGGGGTTCCTCCTCTTTTAGAGAGATCATTCACTATTCTCTGCGAGGTAACTTTTCATCTAGATTGTCATCTAATACATTTATTATAATGTATGCAGGCTGAACAAAGATTAATAATCACTTATCAACAGGATTTATTTGGAGGATCAGGATCAAAATTTTACAAGGGGGATTTGTATATTGATGCCACCGAGGTTTCAATAGCTGATCATCTCTCAAAGGTGGTTGCAGAGTTTCCGTTAGTGACGATTGGATCATATCCTGTGCATGACAATAGGTTTGTGTTGTAACACATATTTACATATATTACTAAAGTATTCTTTGAATAACTCATGGCTTATGTGTAATTTTATCTTTATTAAGCTACTATCGCATTAAAGTTACTGTGGAGGCGAAAGATTCTGATTTGCTTGCAAAGGCTGTGAAAAGATTAAAGGAGCTGCTTCCACAAAGTAAGTAAGGCCCAAGAAGTTGAAATAGCAGTAGCAAATGTTGTTACATTTCCCAAAATGTCTGTGGTGTATTAACACTATGGTATTTACGATCATCTATAATAACAGATTACCTTGTCAATTTTGACTCTGAACCATTACAATCATCATATGAAAAAGTACAAGCCTTGGGTGCTGAGGCAGGAATGAGTCATATAACTTCTTCCCTACAAGACTTAATGCGGGTCTACTCAGAAACAAGGTAAATCTTATAATTTTCTTTCAAATGCAGATAGTCTTTGTAAAATGAAAATAAGTATTTTACAGACCAGAAGAAACAATCTTGTGTATTGATGCCAGTCTTAGTGGTATCGTCACTTTGCACCTTGTACATGCTGTACACAAAAAATTGCAGAGGAAAGATAATGTGCCAACTATTATTATTACAAGGGAAAAGGAAGTTCAAATTGAAAATTTTGTTGACAATATTGCTCTAAGGTAAAATCTTAAGCTAAAAGTAGACTAATTTGCATCTAGGTAAAATTCTAGGATTTTAAATCTTTCTCATCTCTACCTCTTTTTCTTATTAACAGGTACCCAGTACACCTTTTAGGAGAACCAAATGAATTAAATGTAAAATTGTCATCCCTATCTGCTCTACATGCAGATACTAGCCTGTTAATTGCTGGTTGCAAGTATAGCTCTTCAGCTCTGCAAGAAATGCTTAGTACCCTGTTTACAAAGGAAAATATTGCCATCTGTTCTCCTGTTTCAACATGGAGTGAAACTCAAATCCTTCAATTTATTACAAAATTACATTTGTCATATTTCAAGGAACTTAGCCTCAAATAAATATATAGCTATTTTGCGTTTTTAAAATACCTCGTATTGGACTTGATAGTGGCGTATCCCTCTTCCATACAATCATTTGAGTCTCTATTTCTCTCTCAAAATAAAGTAGTATATAAATTAAAGAAGTGCCACAGAATTACATTATCATCTAGTGGTACGCTCACAAAAAAGTTTACCGTGGGCAAGAAAAAGAAATTCTTACAAAAACGTACAAGAAAATTTTTGCTTCGGGCCAAGAACATTTTTTCATGCATGAAGAAAAAGATATGTTTGAGGGAGAAAGTTTTCCTGATTCAAAGAACAAAAATACTCTTGACTGAAGCAGCGTGTTCTTGAAGAAAGCATATTTTCATAAGAATCATAATGAGAAAAATTATTGTTGGCCCAAAGCCAAAAAATTCTAGTCCGTGTTTTAATGGAACATTTACTTATCAACAGAAAACTTCTTTGTCAGTGTTTACAAATAAATAAATAACGCAACGACCTTAGATCTAGGGGACATTGGTGGCGAAGGGAAGTCCCATGGTAGTCGTGAGGACCAGCAGCCACACCCAGACCTCCGTCCGGGGGGCGGCCCCTGCGCTGGCCAGCAGGCACACCTCGGTCACGCCGCGCTGCTCCTTGCCGTGGTAGTGCGGGGCGCGCCCGGGGTCGGCGCCGCTCCACGAGAAGATGACCCGGACGGGCCCCGGCTGCGGAGCACGCCGGAACATGACCAGGCAGCAGAACTGCACCCATTGTATCTCCCATCCAAAATGCGCCTTTTAGGCGCCTTGGGCGCATTTTGGATGGGACATGCAAGGGATCGTCCTCGTCCAGACAGTACGTCCGTTTCTCTCAGATGCATTTCGGCAAGTGCCGGGGGCCTGGCGCCTGCAAGGCTCAGGGTAGGCCAACCCGCAGTACCCGCATGCACTGCAGGCAAGATATTGCCTACCTACCAGGCGCTATGAGACCTTGCAGAGGCTGAACTTATTGGAAACGCCGAGTGACAGACGTTCTTTCTGGATGATCCCTGATCCCTAATTCAGTTATGATGCAGTTTTGCTGATTTTGCTATGGGCCAGTGCGAAACAGTGGAAACGATGCCGATAAGATAACGTAACGACGTCGATTTTGTATTTTTGACGTCATTTCGATTTTGATTTAACATACCGTTTCGCACTGGGGCAACGATACCTGAATCTGAACGTCCATGACGTGCTGAGTGTGCAGCGGACGTGCGAGCCGCACCACCGTGTGTGTGTCGTTCTCCTCGGCGGCGACCACCCGCCAGTCCTGGTTCTTGTCCAGGGTCGGCGAGCCGTTCTGGTCCGCCCAGTAATCCTGCGCCCAAAGAGCGAACGGGGGTGAGCACAGATAGGACATGCTCGAGCTGGAAGGGGGTAAAAGGCATGCATGATCCCTTGACGCCGCCGAGCTCGCCGCCGAGCGCCTGCACGACCGGTCGGCCGTCTTCAGCGCGACCGAAGGCCACTAGGACTGCAGCCCGTGCCGCGATGACGCTAGTCCTGCTACCCTGCTGTAATAAACATTTAAGCATCGCACACGAACTGGCGAGCAGTCGGAGAGGCGCGGGTGATATCGGCGGAGAGCGGCCGCCGCGCATGGATGGTTTAATCATGAGCTCGTATTCGTTGATTTATTGGCTTTTCCGCGCCTGACGGGCACTTCCCCTTCGCGGCGCCCCTGGCCTGCACACCCCGCCGGCCCGCCAGGCTGCAGGAGCAGGCCACTTGATCACGTGCCCGCGCCGTCAGTCGCAAAGCTCCATGAGCCGCGACGACTCGCGCGCCGCCGCCATATTGACCGTTCACGTCGTGCCGCGATCTGCATGAAGCGCCCTACCCGCCAAGACCGGGGCTGGCGAGCTGGCGACTGGCCTACCCAAGAGAGTTTAGGGCTCGTGCCCTACCGCCTCACCCGCGCGTGCGGCACGCCCGCGTCGTCGACCCAGGCGAGGACCAGGTCGGCGCCCGCCATGGTGCCGGTGTAGGGCGACAGGCCGAGGCCGACGTAGCCCCTGGTGCGCGCCGCCACCTCCAGGACGAGCACCGCGCTGTCCGCGGTGGGCGCGCGCCGGCCGAGGCCCGTCGAGTTCCAGCGCAGCACGACCACGCCGTCCCGGTCCAGGCGCTGCTCGTGCTGCCACACGGCGTGCTCGAGCGCCCCGGGGGCCGTGTGCGGCGCGGCGTGAGGCGCAGCGTGAGGCACGGCGTGCAGGAGCAGCCCGACGAGCGCGAGCGCGACCATGCTGCCGCCGCGCCTGAGCGAGGGCCACTGTGTGGGCCACTCCCCGGCCTCTGCTGCAGCCCACAAGAGCACAGAATAGACGGCAGCCTCCCGGGCCCGACCGCGATCGATGCTTCGAGTGGAATTCCCTCTCAGCCCGATGATGGCTTTCAAGGGGACGCCGAAAGGGGGGCGCCCGACAAGGAAAAAATAATTGATACAAAAAAGGGTAATGTCAAAAAAGGTAATTTATCAGAGCAAAATTCAAAAACACCTCTTATCAATGAGATCAAATTTTCATATCCCTAAGGCAGGTAACAGCATGGTAAAAGAGCCGTTTGTTTAAAAAATGAGCACTGGTCTTCACGATAAAACAATAGAATCACAAGGAAATTCATCTTAAAAAATAGTTTAAAATGAAAATAATTTAGAGCTCTATGCTCTTAGACACTGGTCTTAGAGAAGATATCTAAGTGTAAATTAATATTTGAACTTGGTCAAACAATTGTGACATTAGAAATTTATTTGAGATTCTTTAACATGGTGTTCTAAATTACAAAAACTACAAAAACGCGTGATTAAATCTCTTTTTGGCTACAACAAAATGACAAGTTTGGAGAAATTTTTTAAAGAAACTGGAATAATGAAATTGGAAGACGTAATCCACCAAGCTCAGGCCACTATCTGTCATAACCTGCAATACAACATTTAATAAAAACCTAAATGTGCAACATCACAATATTAGGCATCGAGATGACATCAGGAGAAAAAGTAGTAATTCTAATTATGGCCTGAACATGAAACGTCGTTTTGATATACACTTCTAAAAATATCGAAGATATACAGATAAATAATATATAGATAAATAAATAAATAAAACTGTTACTTTGTTACTTATGGTATTTGAAGGGTCTCAGTCTTCTCATTGGATTTTTTTTTGTTAGGTGAATTATTTGTAATCATTAACCCCTTTCTCGCTACTGCCAGACCCCTTTCAAAAACTTCTCTTTCTTCATTGAGGCTCTTGATTTCTTCATTTGCTTTTTCTAAGTCTTCCTTCAATCCATCTCTTTTCCTTTTCAGTTCATCTCTTTTCCTTTTCAATCCGTCTCTTTCCCTCTTCAATGCCTTTTCCTCATCCTTCTGCCTCTCTCTTTCCGCCTCTACTTTTCTGATTGTTTCCTCCATCTCCTTAGCCTATAGTATGTTTTTCTTGTCTGATCCTACTGCATTTCTGTCTCCCTTGCTTCTGCTTTCTGTCTTGCTTTCTTCCCTAAACTTTCTAGAGCCCTGGCCGCCTCTACACACTTCCTCTCTGCCACCTCTCTCCGCCTCTTCTCTTCTTCAAACTTTACTTTCCAGTCTTCGTTAACCTCCCTGCTTCTCTCCAACTCTTTCTTCAAGCTTCTATTTTCTTTGCAGTATTTATGAAGAAGTTTAGCATCCTGTTCTTTCATCTTAATGAGTTCTAACACAACATCCTCCTGGATAACAGAAATTAATATTAGAATGCAGCGAGCAGAAAAAAAATACCAACCAACTGCAACACTTTACTTGCACTTTAATATGTATGTAAGTATCAAAGTAAGACATTTACCTCTCCTTCCGAGATATTCTCAATATCAACCCCATCCGAAGGCTGAAAATAAAATTTAAAATAAATTAACACCAGAATGAAAGGCATTTGTGCAAAATAAAGGTACATGGAAGAAGAGAAAGTTTAACTGGTGGCCCAGTATTGTCGGGCAGGGAAGGGGCCCATCCACCATCCCGGGCTGTATTGTTAGGCAGGGTAAGGGTAGGGGCGGTGGCTGTGAAAATCAACTCTCACGCCGAGCGCCGGCCGCGCCGGCGCGGCGGGGTTGTCCAGCTCGAGGCAGCAGCTCACACACGCTTCCGAGTAGCGATCACAGACAGCGTACGAAAGCGCATAGTGGCCCGACGCAAACAGTTAGCCGGGCCCCTGTCTTATAGTGTGGGTACACCCCCCCCCCCCTTTCAGTTCGCCTGAGACAGCCCCATATCTTCATGACCACTGTGGCGAAAGCAGAACAGTTAGAGGACCAGCCACGTTTACTAGTTGGCTGGAACCCGTGCTGCAGAAATAAATGCGAAATAGACCCGAAATAGTTGGTGAAACATAGTCGCGAACTACCCCCGAAATACTGCGAAATTATCCGAAATAATCCGAAATAACCGTGAAATAACTGAAATGGCAGGAGAAATACCACGAAATAACCCGTATGCTACGGACCCAAGTGAGTCCCCCCTAATTTGTTTGGTACTTACATGTTTGGAGTCATTGGCGGCCATGATGCGCAGACGGGAGCAGAGAACACCGATCTGTAGGGCTGACACCGGGCAACTGAGCAACTTACGACTCACGAGAACGAAGCAGAACACGGTGGAACACATGGTCGTCGTTCTTTTCTTCGGAACTTTCTTCTTCTTGATTCCAGACCCACCAACTTGATGCTTTTGATTTACTCCATTCCGAGCATATGCACCCTCTCTCTCTCTCCCTTTTTTTACCAAAGGCAACCCTGCATTTTGAACAGAAAGCGGAAAATGTATTCATTCCAACCACGTGTCCGTCCTTCAAACAGCCTCAAAATGCGTCGCTACAGCCCGTCTCCCGGGGTTGTCTCGAACCCACGACTCTTGGGCCCAGACCTGGGTTCGGTAACCACTGGCCCACGTGGAAGCTGCGGATAGAACACCCATGTCCAACACTCTTGGGTCCGACTCGACGTTTGTCTCGGGAAAAATTGTTTCCCGAAACCGGTACTCGAACCACTCCAGAGGTCAGAGGTGCAGGGCGCGAGCTCGCTACTCGCGCACCCCGCCGCCGCCAGCCTGTGGAGCGCTGGGGACCCCTGGACGGTGAAAGTATCGCCGAACGTTGCAAATGATTGGAGATTGATTGGAAATTGATTGGACTGATTGGAATTTGAATAGAAAGTGATTGGAATAGGAATTGTCAGTCACTGGAGAAAACGGACAGAAATTCCTAAAATTCAATTTTTGGGGTTATGTGGGGTGCAAACTGAAGACATTGTGTCAAAAATAGTGTATGCACACTGAAAATGCTGAAAACACCATCCCTTTCACAAATTTTTGAGTTATGTGGCCTTCTTGGACATTGTACATTGAAATTATGTTTTAGCGTGTTGTTACCTACTGTGAGGGTAGAAACAATTCGAAATCCAAGGACATTCACAGGAAAATGACAGTAAACATACTTTGCTTTTGAGAAAATTTGATTGATTTGTGGAAATGATTGGAGTGATTGGAAAATGACTGGTAATGTGATTGTTATTAGTTTTTAGACCGTATACTGATTGGACGAAGTGAGGAACCCCTCGTCGGGGGCTGTGCGTACCTATGGCAAGCAGTGGCATCAGCGGAGCGCGCTAAAGCGTATGGTGGCCCCGGGACCAGGATTCGATACCCAACATGAGCGCGATTGATGCTTCGAGTGGAATTCCCTCTCAGTCTCAGCCCGATGATAGCTTTCAAGGGGACGCCGAAAGAGGGGCGCCCGACAAGGAAAAAAATAATTGATACAAAAGAGGGTAATGTCGTCGAAAATGGTTATTTATCACAGTAAAATTCAAAAACACCTCTCCTCAATGAGATCAAATCTTCATAACCCGCTAAGGCAGGAAACAGCATGGTAAAAGAGGCGTGTGTTTAAAAAAAAAAAGAGCACTAGTCTTTACAATAAAACAATAGATCACAAGGAAATTCATTGAAAAATTGTTAAAAATGAAAATA
>NW_026267163.1:250770-252175 GCF_000697945.3 Frankliniella occidentalis
CTCCCCCTGCTTCCCCGCCGCCGCCGCCGCTCCAAGATGCCTTCGCGCCGCGCCACGCCACTAATGCCCAGCCAATCGTTTAAATAAGGCGCGAGTCCTTGTGCTCGTGCGTGCGGCCCCCGCCGCGCCCCGCCGCCGCGCCGCGCAGGGGAGCAGCGGGCGCCGATCACGACCACCTTATCGCGGTCCTGACGTACGGCGTCGCTTTGGCGTCGCCTCGGCGTCGCCTAACCACCGGGTACATCCAGGTGCTCCCTCACGGGGAGCCACCTCCGGGTGCCGCCGCCACGCCACGCCGCCAGGCCTGTCTGGCTCTGGCACGTCCCTTTGGCACCGCCTTCGCGCCGCGCGATACGGCCGCGCCAGGCGAAGGAAGTACTGTGCGCGACAAAAGAATGAAGGGAAACAAATGCTTTCTGGTAGAGACAGTCTTTGGGAACTGTTTAAAAATAGCCCCTCAGACCCAGAAAACGTAGTTGGTCGCGTTAGTGTGGCTTTGTCGCCTCTATACTTGTCCTGGCCGAAGTACTGTAAATAACAAAAGATTGAGAGCAAAACAAAACTGCCTCTTGGCAGAGACAGTCTTGGGGACTGTCTAAAAATAACCCCCGGACCCCGAAAACGTTGGTCGCGATCGTGTAGCTTTTGTCTCCTCAACCTACCTGTCCTCGCCGCTGACTCCTCCTGCTCTACTCACCCTGCAGCTTGGCGTTGATCTTGACGGCGCTGCCCGCGCACAGGTCCGACAGCCCGTACTGCTTGGGGTGCCTGTTGGCACGCACGAACAGGAAGGTGGAGCGCATCCAGTCCACGGCGCCGGGGATGTCCCTCACCGTGCCCAGCACCACCTCGGCGTTGAGGTACTCCACGAGGTGGCGGTGCAGCGAGCTCTGGATGGGCTCCGTGCCCGCCGTCAGCCGCACGTACTTTTGCTGCAGGGAAGAAGAAGAAGACGAGCTTCATCAGAGAAGACACACACATTACCACTGTGATTTGGAAATTCAATATTCAAATAAGAAGACGAGAGACACACACATTACCACTATGATTTGGAAATTCAATATTCAAATGAACGCCAATGAGGAAGCCGTGAATTGGTAAAAGAGGGCACGAGGAAAAGATGGGGGAGCGAGAGGGATAGAGAGAAAGCAAGTGTCACAATAACATTCCAATGGAGATTTATGCCCCCCGCGACTTGTTTAACCGGGTGTGCGTGAGCAGCGTGTCGCGGGAGGGTTCGAAACCCCGGCTAATCCACTCGCCGCTTAACAGCTTTATTGCGCGGGGAGGGCGACTGACAAATTATTATTATTATTATCATCACTGTGATCCCAGGGGGGCGATAGTAGTGACGGTCGCGCACGCGGGGCGGGGGCGGCGGGAGTATACATTATTTATAGTGATG
>NW_026267163.1:252980-255583 GCF_000697945.3 Frankliniella occidentalis
AGACAAAGGTGGAACTCCGGGTCGGGTCAGCGAGGGAGGACCACACCCCGTCACACTTCGTCCCGCCCCGTCCCGCCTCGTCCCGCCCCGCGGTGCGTTCAGCCTGGGTGAGCACGCAGCCGCAGACAAACAAGACGCGGGCATCCCCTTAACAAGCGATATGGCTCTGGCTGCGGTTCGAGAAGAAGAAGATGAATAAGACGTTCCATTCAAATACCGCGCGCGCGACGACGAGCGAGCAGCCCTCCCTCCAAACTGCTCCATTACCGAGGAATTCCGTCGAACCCCATGACTGCTCTGCTGCAGAGGGATTGGCACAGCGGCACCCCGCCCCGCCCCGACAGAGGTGAGGCCACGACGGAGCGACGCGGCGCCAGAGGCTGCCAAACCTCAAACAGAAGCCACAATTTAGAGGGAGCAGCTCAGCAGATCATGCGTGAAGCACGCGCCCAACTTTTTTATGATCGGTATTAGCTTCTTCATCATCATTATCATCAGCATCATGACATTCGTGGTCTACCCAGACCTGGCCGACCGCCGCCGGCAGGGCAGGACCTTGTAAGAAGCTGCGCATAGGCCGCCGCAGGTGGGAAACAAATAAAAGTTTACTGCAGGCGCGACCGCCGCCGCCGCAGCCGTCCTCAAGGGGCGTGGCGGGGCGTGGCGGGGCTGGTGGGGCGGGGCGCGGTGCGGGGGCCCGCGCCTCCCGATCGGAGACTAAATGAGCCACTTCACACCTCTCATGAGCACCGCGGGCACGCGAGGAGGGCCGCTTCCGAGAACTCCCCTACGCACCTGTCCGGCTGACGGGCGAGGCGGGGTGGGAAGGGGGCGTAGTGGGGCGAGGTGGGGGTGGGGCGTCAAGTGGCGCGCGAAAAACCACCACCGACCATCAAAACCACCACTACAACCATCCGTATTTATTTGCTCACAAAAACGAACAAAAAAGCACAGAGTGAGAGAAAACAAACAACTCGCAGTAAGATTGTCGCGGCCTTCGAAAACTTCAAGAAGAGCAAATATACGGATATTCTGAGACGCGACGACGAAAAGGGTGTCGAGGCTCAAGTGGTAAATAGAGGGAAAAAAACTAGTAAAAGGATCAATCAGAGGGAGGAGCCGTTTCCAAAAAGGCACCTCAGCAGCCTGTCGCTGGTGGAGGAGGAGGAAAATAACCGCGCTGTTTCTCGCAGATAAATCGTCTCCAGGCGCGGCCTTGATTACGTTCGGCGGCGAGATAGGACTCCAGCAGCAGCGGCGGTGGGACGCCAGCGCGCCTCATGGACCGAACTTGAAAATGACTCTTTGGTCCCAGAAAATCCCGAGAGCACCATTGCGCACCAGATTCGACACGAAACTTCACACCATTTTTCTCAAAAAAGTTCAGTATTTTCCTTGAAACGTATTTTATCTTATGTTCGTGAAAAGCAGGACAGAATCGTTTAATTTATTTCGAGTTGCCGCAGTCTGAGCAGGCAGGCCGCTCTTGCACACGCTGCTATATGGAGAAGTGGAGAGGGGGGAAGGGGTATAATCACGCCCCGTGTGTTCAGGTTCAGGAGGCTGATGCTCTTTCTGACTACACACAACAACACCGGCGACACCATTCTGCAAATACATATGAACGCACAGCTGGGCACCTGCAGCGGCTGCAGCGGCTGCAGCGGCTGCACTCACACTCCACCCTCGCGCTGATGACGCCACGCCACGCGACAGGTGCCGCGTCGTACAATACCTATAGTAGGGACGGGAGCTACAATGGTCCAGCTGATTGCACCCGAGAAAATGTCGTCTTTTCTGTCGCGTCGCGATCGCTCGGACAATACCATGAGCACTCCCGGGGTTTGACGACAAAATAGTAAATAAAAAATACCGGAGTAATTGCAGTCTGTATATATTTCAAAACGGTATGGGTCACAGGTAACACCCAAAAGGGGTGACATGAAAAATAATAATCTAATAACATTTTCTTAACCAGCCCTGTCAAAAACCAACTGGCCATACATTGCTAGAACTACAAATGTCCCAGTGCTCCTAGCGTACACTGTTGACGTAAAAATTTAGGCTAGATTTTTTTTTCTGTTTAGTATAAGTCCTAATCCACAACTGTATTGATTATTCTTATCTCTCTAGTGTGTTTTCAATTTTAGCATTCGTCTCTTTTTTCAAGTTTGGCCATATTTTTTTCTGGTGTCTATGGAAGAAAACACCCATGGATTTTTAATGGTATAGACTTCTGTTGATAAGTCAACTAGAGCGCATAATTTGGGTCGGTAATATGCAATTTTTGCGTCGGTCAAGATCAGAAAGGAGCTCCGCACATTATTGTAAACTTTTAATGTTGGAGAAAAGGCCCACCCCACACCCCACGGCCTTAACCTCGTGCTTTGCGGCAAGTCGTGGTAAGATTAATTTTTTTTATGTCGACGTGTACGACGCGGGCAGGCATGACAAGAAGAGCAGCAGCGGCTTGTCGGAAGGAAACACTTACGGCACACGCCCTGCCGCGCCACGCCAATTACGAGCTAGTCCACAATAAGCGCCTCCAATCACGAGCCAGTCCACAATGAGCCCCTCCAATCACGAGCCAGTCCACAATGAGC
>NW_026267163.1:256683-260753 GCF_000697945.3 Frankliniella occidentalis
GAGAGAGAGAGAGAGAGAGAGAGAGAGAGAGAGAGAGAGAGAGAGAGAGGGAAGTGCACGTAGCAGCATAGCACGCGCCCCCACCACCATGTGACCAGGTGCCCTGCCCTGGTGGCCCCAGCGGGCGGCAGTGCGTGGTGGGCGGCACACCGCGTAACACACACACACACACACACACACACACACACACACACACACGTCGACTGGTGCAAAATGAAAGACACACACTACAACGCCCGCCCACACACACACACACACACACACACCACCCGTCTTGTAAATCACGTCAAGGAAAGGGGCATTGCGCTGGTGCTCTTAACACAGTCTTGATGCGACTCATTAGCTCTCCGTCCCTTGCAGAAATAAGTATATCTAGGTGGATGTTGGGATTGTCGCAGCGGAGGGACACACCCCTCCGGCGATGCAGTATTATACATCTCGAAGGTAAGAGCTCACCCAGAAAATAAATTACTACCGTCATTCGCCGTTAGGAACCTCCCGATGTCCAGCCTCAACAAGCTCTCATGGCGCCTGAGAGGTAGGCAACACATCGGCTGTAGCGCATGCGTGTACTGCGGAGTGGCCTACCCCGAGTCTCACAGGCGCCGATAGCTCCCATACAATTTGCCGAACCAAACTCAGAAAAGCGGACGAACTTTCTGGACTGGACGATCCCCAACCGCGTGAGAAATAGTGCGCCTACGTTGCGCTCGTGTTGCCTTCTCGTTGGGGACGCATAGAGTTCCATAGCCCTCCTCCCGGGTGCCACCAAGGGACCTGGGTTACTCGTGCCAGCCGACCGCGCCCTGCTGCCATCAGTTCCAGTCAATCATAGGCCAGACTCCCCCCTTCCCCGCTCCCTCCGGATGCCACAACACCCAGCAGCAGCAGCGTCCTTGTTCGATGCCGCTACTTTCTAAATTAGACTTGTATCGAAACAAACGGCAAAATAATTAGTCGGGTGACGGCGCGCGGGGAGGAGCACGCGGCGCTCGCAGAAACAAGAAATTAAAAGTAGGAAGGGCCGAAAAAAAAACGTAATCAGAACAAGGTCCGCCTGGCCGTGCCGGGGCGCGACTCGTCAGTGTCAAAGCACATCCTTACGGCAACCAGTTGCCAGGCCCCAGCGCAACGCGGTGCAGAGGCGGCGGCCGGTGCAGCCCGGCCGGCCCGGCCCCAACAAGGAGTGCGAAACAGTGTCAATGAGCATTTGTCATGTCGGGTAGGCTGTTTGACTTGCGCGGGAGTCAGTTTTGTTCATTTCATTATTTGTGGTTTGTGTCTAAATACGACACATCACATGAAGCTGCGGTTGCTTCACCCACCTTAAGTGGCAGTCGATGAGACAGTAATAAATGAAATTTGTGTCACAGAGAAATAAAAACTATTAACGAACTTCTGAATTGGAACTGATCCGGCCATTTGCGACTTTCTCCCCAAACCCTACTTGTTTCAAAACGTTTTGGAAACTCGGTTTCAAAATGTTTCGCAATTGCATTTCAAGTAAAATTCCATATTGTAAATTTCAGTTAGTCTGGTCGGTAGTTCGAATAAATGGCACGGCCTAGCCATAGCGCCCGCGGGCTGGGCGGGTAGGCAACCGGAGCGCAGCGCTGCGCGCGGCCCGCAGACGAGGCCTACCTGCACGGCGGAGCGGTCCCGGCCCTCCCGGCCCGACCCGGACTCTGGCACACGTGGCTTACCGTGCGAGTTATTAGCGCACCACAACATGCGAGGCGGCGGCGGCGGTGATGCGGCAAAAGCCCCAAGATTCAAGCATTCGGAATGAGCAAACAGCGTCGCGTTCTCGACAAAGTGGAAAATGACAGCGCGCGCGTGTTTATCGTTGTGGGGAAAATCGGGAGAAACCTCTGTAGTTTGGATTTCAACAAAACAAAACAAACACTGTCGAAACAGACTTTTGCATACGTTTCTCGTGTAAAACGATTTATGTCGATTTAGTCTGCGTGAAGCTCAAAGAAGATTCTATCACTTACAACGTCCCAACTCAGTTTACCATATCATACTGCCTGCTAGTATTTTTATCTTAATCGAACTCGATCGAACCCGTTAGGGTTTCTTCTATCTACCCGACACAGAGGGTGGGCATCACGGAATGCCTGCCAAACACCTGTTGCACTGCACAGTAACGTTAAAAATCGACACAGTGCGAGAAGATCCACCCCGCCCCTCCAAGAACACAAAAATAGATCACTGTGAAAAATATTAGTAGGTTTTGTGGGAACAATTTTCATGCAGCACAATGCCGTAAAATTAGTTCAAAATTTTAAAATTACAGGTTTTACGTATCAACTTGTAATTTAACTGCGAGTGAAAGTGGTCTGTCGTAAATTATTATTTGGTAAATAGAAAATTAAAATGGAAATCGTAAATTCACGAGGATATTTTTCACAGTGCGAGCCATCTGCCTCCTCAAAACAAACACTTTTGTAAAGTATGATAACGTTTTCAATAACATTTTTTGTCAGAATGCCATTAAAATCGGTACTGCGTCGCAGAACACGTAAAATATTATCCCTTCTTTTTCTCTCTGAATGTTAAAATCTCATGCTTGGGGCCGTTGGTCCGACGACAGAGAGACTTTGGCAACGGACTTCTGCCGCTCGCCTCTCGCCCCGCCCCCCCCCACATGTGCCTCTCGTGTGGCACTGCTGCTGGAGTGATCCTCGCCCGGAGCTGTGGAGCCTAGGGCCCCGGAGGGGGGCCCGGCCCGGAGCTAGGAGAGGAGGAGGAGGAGGGGGGGGGGCGACGCGGCTAGGCCCACCGTATAAATACAACCGGCGGCGTGGGACGCGCCACCAGTGTCTGTCTGTGCCGTGAACCGTCCACCCCTCCGGTGAGTGAGTGATCGCAAGTGACAAAAAGTGACGACCCGATAGTGATGTAAGAGTGTGAGTGAGCCGCCCGCCCAGCGCCGCCCCGCCCCGTCTCTGGATTACTACTCAGTGCAACGTGTCGACCAAAATCAGTGCGCAACTGGCAAACACGTGGTGTGTCTTAAATTAGTGGGGGGGGGGGGACATTTGTAGTAATAGAAAAAAAAACATGCGAAAATTTGTAAACCTAAAACTTCAATCATAGTGGTTTAACGATTCCAACTTGCATTTTTTGTTCTGTTGTAAATCCACAACATCTTAATTAAGTTAAAAAATGGATGGAATGTTTAACTTAAAAGATATACCTTCACAGTACGTATGTTATTGAGTGTTATCGTAGTCAACTTACAACAAGTATTATGCCAATTAGTCCCGCCATTAGTTAGCTTAGTGCTTCGCTTTAGTGAGTTTTCGATAATACGTACATAAGGAAATAGACATAAACTAGCTAGACTTCGAGTAATTTCCTTCGTTGTAAGAAAATTGACTACGACAAGAAAATTTTCTTTTTCGTTGTTTGTTTGTCTACTGCTATTTGTCCGATGTTTTTCCATTCGGTTTTGTTGGCAGTTTCCCTGTTCCTCCCCGTTCGACCGTGACTTTTGTCTCGTGTTCACGCGTGGTGGCGCTGGGTGGGTTCCAGCATCGGCACTTAGAGCCTCGCGTTGCCCGCTATCATTACCGAGGCGGCGATTGAAGGAACGGAAAGCCCTCGCTGCATTGCACGGTCTGGCTCTACTGTCATTGCCAACACCTCGTCCAACACACGACAAAATAAGTCGGCGATGTAACGAACAAAAGTGGCTGACATTCGTCACATTTTTATTATTTTGTATAGAGCACCATCAATAAAACGCATTACATGCGGTTTCATAATTTTCACATGTCCCAGCGCGATTGACAGCTTGATTGGTTAAAAAATGTTTGTTAAAAAAGGGGCTCGAAAAATGTTTTGTCAAATTTATAACTTACTTCAATTTTTTACATGACACCTGTAAAAAATATCAACCGATAAAGAAAAAAAAACAGAAAACCAACTGTTATCCGAATGAAGAGGGGGGTGGATGCTGGTGGACGAATAAAAAGGGGAGGGGGAGGGTGGTTGCTGGTCGCCGAGGAAGGGTGGCTTCAGCGGCTGCATCGCGTGCCGCCTGGCCGCCCGGACGCGTAGAC
>NW_026267163.1:263848-272833 GCF_000697945.3 Frankliniella occidentalis
CCCTCCCCTCCCCTGCTCCCCGCCCATAACCAACCGTTTGCCTTTAACGAGCAACCAGAGGGTCCTCGCTGCTGCTGCAAGTTCCCATTAATTGGTCTTTAAACGCAACCGGAAGTGTGTGAGTTTTTTTCATTTATGCGCTTCATAGCCACAAAAAAATCAAAAAGATACGTGCAACGCCATCTTTGACACAGCCGTATAAAGTAGGACAGGCCGTTGGCGCCGAGGAGTGCGAGTCACATGTTCATTTACGCGTGCTGCTGATGTGGCTCCGGGTGGTATGGTGAGGCAAGCTGGTGGCATGAGCCCTCCCGAGTCACCCGCGGGCCACGCAGAGCCCCCCCTCCAAGGACGCGGCGGCCTGGCTCACACGCGCTGACTCACCGCTCGGCGCTTCCTCGTCCGGATGCAGCGATGCGCTCGGACATGAACCTGACGCGAGTTCGACGCGGCGACGCGGCGACGCGGCAGTTCGTGCCGATCGCACACGCGCGCGCCGCCGGGGAACACACAATGCATGCAGCGCGACCAGCAGCGCGACCAGCAGCGCGACCAGCAGCGCGGGCTAAACGGCATGTGAAGCATTACACAGAGCGGACGAGGCACAATATGATGCTGCTGGAGGTTGTCGATTCCTACCCATAATACGTAAACTCGATTCGTCGTGATGAAGACTCTCCCCCGCGATACATGCCGTTGCATTGGGACCGTGTGGATGGGAGAGGACGGGGTGGGAGGGGGGGGGTACGGCTGCTGACGACACGGGCCACGACCTTATGACCTTTGGGCGTCTTTGGGCCCTATCACGGTGGGGTGTGGACGTGTGTGTGTGAGAGAGAGAGAGTGTGTGTGAGTGGTGCGATTTGGACGCCAAGAGAAGTGCATGATACAATGGCGTGTGTGTGTGTGTCTGTGAGAGTGTGAAAAGGGTTCGCAAGGCAGCCAGTTCGATTGCACGCGCGGTGCGCGCACACTCACGGGAGTAAGTAGTCGAAACAAGTATACTACAGAGGTAACCTCAGGGTTCTGATTCTGATGCAGAGGGCGACGATCTTTATCTGCGCGATCTCCTGCAGGCGCGGCGCGGTGCGGCGAGGGGCTGCCGTCGTAGTACAAGCCTCTCGCCGGCCGGCGCGCTCAATAGTATCAGGGGATCCTCTCCGTCAGATCTCAGTTGTGCTTCTTTCTCTCACCGCCCCGCCTGTAGGTATCGCCCGCCTATCGGCTGCGGAGGGGGGGGGGGAGCTTTCGCCGTGCCAGTCCCAATGCCCTACGATCCGCCGCGCAGCAGCTCCGGCAGGCAAGACACGCACCGAAAGCGGGTAAAAATGTCACCATAGTGACCACATAGCGCCACATAGTGACCACCCTGTTTAAACGCCTTACTGTCCCTTTGGATCAGAGCGCCAAACACTCATTGCGTGTCAAGCACATTTGCTCCACTTCCGGTTGCATTTCCTCCTTCTCCTCCACTTCCGATCGCTATGCTATGCTGCTGCTTTCGCCCAACCCGAAATGGGACCAATCATTCCATAACGGTCAGACAATCACGGCCTGATTGGAGGAGAGCAGCATGCCGCCTGCCCGGGCCGACCTGTGCGTGCGAGAAAGAGGGAGAGAGAGAGAGGGGGGGGGGAGCAGTGCTGGGACTGGGAAGAGTACGCGCCGGAGATGCAGTCTCTCACTCTCTCTCTCTCGCTCCGCGGCGGCGCTACGCGACATGTCCGCCCGCGGCCGCGGGGCGCCGCCGCCTCCAGCGCCTCCCGCCGCCGCCGGGACTCTTAACCGTTGCGTCGCCGCGGCCGCCACCGCCGCCGTTGTGAAACGGAACAACGCGGGCGCGTCGCGCGCGTCGCCTTTACGGAGCCGTAAAGCAGTGGAGCAGGAGGCGCCGTGCAGACCTGAGAATTATTTGTCGTTCTCGCGAGTTTATTCCGCGTAATGCGTGGCAGTGCCGCCGCCTCCCTCCCTGTGAGGTGTGCTCACTTTCATAGAGAGGGATCCGCAGGGGTCGAGCAGATGACACCGCTGCCAACGCCAACGACATAGCGACGACTGGCAGCGCTTAGCGCGGGCCATAGACGTGATGACTGGCGCAGTGGGCAGGCGACCCCGAGATAGAGAGGTATATGGGTAGTAGTGGGTCTGACCCCCCCCCCCCCTCTCTCTCTCGCTCTCACTTGCTCCCTCTGTCCTTAACACTCTCTCGAGCTCGCGAACGGCCCCTACTGACCCGGACCACCATCGGACCCATTGTCAGGCAGTGACCCCTCCTTCCATTCCCCGTCGTCGGCTCCATCGCGGACAGACGGGCGATGCTTACAAGGAGGTCCGCCGCTCGCCGCCACGCCCCGCGGCCATGTACTCGTCTCCGACTCGTCTGCGCCTCGTCTGTGACTCGTCTGTGACCCCATGGACCAAGACCGGTCGAACGCACGGCGGCACTCGGCTGCGTGGGCCTGGCGAGCCTGGCGCCCCACGAGTAGGTAGTGTGGTGATGCCGTCCTGGCACTGCAGTGCAGCGTGCACGTACCGCACCGTACGTTAAGTGCGGCACGGTGCGGTAGGAGGACCCGCAGGCTGACCCAACCTGCGGCCTCTTGGCTCCACCGCGGCCGGCGGCGCGGCGACTCGCGTGCCGTGCGAAATTTAAATAGAAGGGTTTGGGTGCGGAGCGAGGCTGGGTGTCCCGCGTCCCGTCCCGTCCCGCGCGCGCACCGCAACCGCCGCCGAGGACCCGCGGCGCACGCTCGCGACGCGACCGCGGAGAGAGGTGGCGTGGGTGACGACGCTGTGGTGCAGGGGGAGGCGGAGGAGGAGGAGGATGGGATGGGAAGAGAGAGAGCTCGGCCCCGGCGGCACTCAAGAAGCAGCACATTTGCACGCCGGAAGTGAGGTGTGCAGACTGTCCTGCCCGGCGAGTGACCGTAACCCAGAGCACTGGGCGGCAGAGGCTCCGCCGCCGGGTCTGCGGACAGCGCGCGGCCAGGGTCAAGGCTGAGAGAGCGAGGCGTGCGCCGGCGCTCATTAGCCAGCCGCGGAGCAACCTCTGCGTTAATTCAGTTATTTCAAGAATTAATTTCCGCGAGGGAAAATAAATGGGATAAATATTTAACATTTGGAACGCGTTTTTTCGCACAATGGTGGCGACAGTGTTGATTTAAATTATTATGATTTCTTTGATCCGGATCCACGGTTCTAATTTGCGTTTTTGTTTTTTTCTGTCTGATTGCCGCAGATCCCCAAGATGATGAAGATCGCCCTCGTGCTCGTCGTGGCCGCCGTGGCGCTGTCCGACGCCCGGCCCCAGGGAGGCGCGCCCGCCGCCGACGAGAAGCCCATGCCGGTGAGGACACTGCTCGCGTTGCTTGCGTTTTTTTTTAAATCCGTCCTGGTTTCTGTATGACGAGGTGTTTCCATCTGTCCGCAGTACGAGTTTGAGTGGAAAGTGGACGACGCCGAGTCCAAGAACAACTACGGGCAGAACGAGGTTGGCAACGAGGCCGGACGCGTTGAGGGCAAGTACTACGTGCTGCTCGCCGACGGCCGCACCATGACCGTCGAGTACTACGTCGACGGCGACAGCGGCTTCGTCCCCAAGATCTCCTTCTCGCGGTAGTTCCGCCCGCCGCTCGGGGGCAGCGCTTCACTTCCCAGCCGAGCTGACGCGTCCAGACGGCGGCGTCCTACCCGCGCCAGCATCTGGTCTACGTCCTACCCGGGGAGCGTGGCGCAGTTAAAAAGTGTCCCCCACCCCGCCCCACTCCCCGCCTGCTCATGCATATTGCTCGCATCGTACCGTGGAATTTCGTAGCTGAGACGAACGAGAGAAAAAAAAACACAACGAAATGGTTCACACTGCTCGCGCTCGCGGTCGGTCGCGGTGCCCTGGGATCCCCCCACACGTTGTACGATTTTTATTGTTCCTAGATGCAATGTTACCAGTGCCTATTTTTATTGCCTCCCCAGGGAGGTGGCGTTTCGGAGTCCGGATCCCCATAATGTTCCCTGGGGCAGGAAACCTGCTTTTGTGATAATCTATTTCTAAGGTGAAGTGCGTTTCGACGTCACTTTAACGTTTCTGTAAAACTGCCATAAAATAGGACACAACACCAATGCTCTAGAGTTATTCGGTCAGATCTGGCATCTGACTCGATGACGACACCAGAACGAGGAAACGACACATTTTTACAACACGCTTCTGAATGTAGATCCACATTAGGCTTCTCCTTCGGGAGCACAAATCAATCCCATCTACCTGTACCTCATGTTGTGAAACTTTGTTGATAAATGAATAAAACGTGTTGTTTTTTTTTAATCGCAAGTTTCTCAATATTTCCCCTTGCTATACACTCCTCGAAGAGCCATCGTATTGGGCAACAACCGGTGGGTGACTCGACAAGCGAGACGGCTTCATGAAATACAACCCCGCGCCGCACTTGGCTGGTCTTCACCCTTCACGCAAATAACGCGCATGGAGCTATGTGCCACCCTTGACCGCGCTTCATGGCACTAGAATTTCGACGCGCGCGCGCGCACACACACACACACACACACACACACACACACACACGTGCCATCTTTCTAACTCGCGCGTTTTCTCGCTCTCGGCGCGCAGCAGACGCATCGCAAGAGCTTCCATTATTATTCATTATCCTCGGCCATCCATCGCGTAATGATGGGCCGTAATGCGTCGGCAACACGCGACTGCAGAGCGCGGAGAAGAGGTGGGGGGGGGGGGGGGCGCACGCAACGCCTCAGTGCGGCAGGTCATGTCCGTCAGGTTGCGGGTCGGATGGGTTGCCTGCCCACCGGGCGCCGGGCGCAGCGCACACATACCTCGCACGACGACTTGGTCATGATGACTGCGACGGCCGACGTGTCGAACTGCGGCCGGCCGGCGCGCCCGATCATCTGCAGCAGCTGACTGTCCGAGTAGTCCTGGTAGCCGCCGTTGCCGTAGTACTGGGTGCTCTTGATGACCACCAGGTGGGCGGGGAGGTTCACGCCCATCGCTGTAAAGGACGTGCGTGGTTTCGTTATCATTCAACGCAGAAGAGCGCAGTCCGGCTCTTCGAAGACGAGATTTCAGCGATGTACATACCGAGTGTGGACGTCGCCATGAGGACGGGGATAAGGCTGTCGCGGAAAGCTGTCTCAAGGAGATTGCGGTCCGTCATGGTCAGGCCCGCATGATGGCAGCCGATCCCTACCTTCGCCAATTCTGAGGGAATGACAAGTCAACGATGAATGAAACTCAATGAGCTGGTTAAATTTCTGCAGACTAGAATTCCAGATCATGGGGGACAGTTACCGCGTATTTTGTTGTCAACTATCTGACTGCATATTCTAGCGAGTGCTTCTTTCTGACTGTCAGTAAAACTGAATGTTATCATTTTAGATAGCACCTGTGCAGTAGCTAACACACTTTTGCGTGTGCTACAAAAGACCTGAGAACAGAAAACAATAAAATATGCTCCCTGTTTTTAAATTTTTTAAATAGTTTAAGAAAGCATAATAATTACCAAAGTTGGTTTTCCATCTGAATACTGGCTTATGACTTGCTTAAGTTTATAACTGAGATGAACATCAAACATAAAACCACCAAAGTTTGAGTCATACCCTTTCACTACTTTCTTCAATTGGACTGGTCGCATTGATTCCTCCATTCTGATTTTTATTTTAAAAATATATACCGGTAAATAAAAAACAAAAAGGCATAGTCATATGAAATATAATGTGGAGAGGTCATAGGCTAGCTGTTCTCACCTAAAATATTTTGCTGGCTTTTCATGAGTCCCAAGCCACTGAGCAAGATCTTCTACATTGGGAATAGTGGCAGAAACCGCAATGAATCTAAGGGTAGGCAATGAATGATTGTCAGAGCGTTGCTGCTGTTGCAACATCTTCATTCGACTTACAACAGCCTCTAAAGTTGGTCCTCTGCTTTCTTCATTTAAGATGTGTACCTAAAATAGATGAATGCAAGAAATAAAAATACTAAAAAAGTATGGATAAAAATTACTTACATTTATTTAAAAAGTATTCGTTTTACCTCATCAATCAAAAACAGTCTGACAGTTTTCATTAAAGCAGAGTGATCTCGCCAACGACGTGTTAGAGAGTCCCATTTCTCAGGTGTAGTTAGTACAATGTGATGCCTATTGAGATGGTTGAGATCTGCTACATCAGAGTCTCCAGTTACTTCAATACAGTTGATATTTAACCGAGAGAACTTTCTTGCCCAATCATGCAGCTTTTCAGAGCAAAGAGCTTTGACAGGAGCCACTGAAACAATTAATTAATTAAGAACAGTACAGTAGGCAAATTTTTGATGAAAGGGGATCAAAAAATGTTTCTTACTATAGACAATCTTAAAATCATTATTTATAGAGGCCTTTTCATAAGACATGAGCAACTGTATTATTGCCAACTCAAATAGCACTGTTTTCCCTGAACCAGTCGGAGCAGTTACAACTAGTGGCTCAGCTGAAAAAAATAATTCAAGAATAATATGGAGTTATATAAAAAAAGGTTCTTTCTTTTTTAGTGTATTTTCGACCAAATTAAATTGAGGTGTATGTTTACCAGAATAAAGTACATCATCCATGACCATAGACTGGACACGATTAAAGCAAGGATAGTCTTTAAACATAGAGCGATAAGCCTCAGCTAAAATATGAGTCAAGTATGTATGGTGTAGTTTGATGATAAAATGCACTAATACATATAAGTTTAAAAAGCTAAAACAGAAAGAAAGGATACGAAGTTCTTGAATGGAACGGAGACCACTGTCCACATACAATGGTCTTGGGCGTACATGGGGAAAATCTGAACCAACTGTAGCCGATGAAAACCTGTGTCAAAGCAATGGTTTTATATTTCCTGGCTCCAAACTTCTACATAAAATATTGCTTTCCAGTTAGAATCAGATACTCACAGTCTTCCATTTTCAGGTGCCGGCGTTGTATCATCCTCACCATCTAAAGATATAGGTCCAGAATGATCACTAAATGCTGTCTCTTGAGAATCAGCCATAATTTCAAGTCTACAAGAAAAAACATTAGGGTCGTTACGTCTTCTCTTCAAATCAGCTAGAAAAATAAGCTGGAGTTTGTCTGAACAGGCAATCGGCTCACGATCTAGGTGAAATAAGGCTAATCAGGTGTGCCTACTTCAAGCCTACTTGGTGACTGCCAACCGCCACAATTTAAAACTCGAGGGTGCCAGAAAGAACGTTATTTGCAGCTATCTACGCTGCGAATAAGACTTTTGTTCTTGCTTACCCTGCTTGTTGTTGTTGTTGTTTTATGTTTACACTCTGTGTGTGTTTCTGAAAGCTCAAGCAAATACGGCTTCAGTTTGAGAATTTTCATTCAAAATGGCAAATATTAGCACAGTAGAAAAGCTCATATCTTTGATTGACGATATAGAACTAATTTCTAAGTAAGTTTAATATTTCATGTTCATTATTTTCGAATTTACTCAGAATATACATGAACTTAACCTCCTCAGTAGACTCTTTATTTTGACGGACTACTTTTATAATAGTATATAAATTAAGGTTCTAACCTCGGACACAAAATTATTATTTTCAATTATTTTGCCTTCTCTTTTTCACAGGGAAATTTTAGAAAATACTATTGCTATGAAACATCAGAAATTGGCTGGGAGTGAGCAAGTTCAACTGACAGAACTTTTAGTTGCTAAAGACAATGAATTGAAAGCAACCCTAGAACGTGCTCGTGAACAAGCTAGAGTTGAACTGAAAATGGATGCCCTTAGAGGTGAAGTGGAAAGGCAGGATTGTCATATTCGCAACCTTCAGAGACAGCTCAAGGAGGCCGAGCAAATTTTGGTAGGTCCTTTTATTTTGGTAGTGATCTTATTTGCCGCCATTTCAGTTTTACACTTTATATTCCAATTCTACTTACAGGCCACAGCCATTTATCAAGCAAGACAAAAATTAGCTTCAATTGCTAAAGCAAATAAGCGACCAGTTCCATCAGAGGATCTTATTAAATTTGCACATCGTATCTCGTCTTCTCATGCTGTCTGTGCACCTCTCACTTGGCAACAGGGAGACCCAAGAAGACCATATCCTACTGGTAAGTTTTCAGTTTGATTTCTGTCCACATGTACTCCTAAGAAATATTTTACTCTCATTTTCAACATATTTTGTCTATTACAGATATTGAAATGCGCCAGGGTCTACTTGGCAGGTTAAGTAATCTGCCTCTTGTACCTCAGCCTGGTCTTGCTGACTTGTCTGGTCTTCCACCTGGTGCTGGTATGTATTATTATTCTGTTTTTCAAGTTTTATTGGAAATGCGTCAGGAATTGGATTTCCTTTTATGTGATGTATTTTTTTTTTGTACTTTTCAGAGCCTGCGGTATCTACTCAAAACCAGTTCTCTTGGCATCCATCGGGTGATTTGCACATGAATGTTCCTGGTCAGGGATCAGTTGCAATGGAAACCCGAAATCATAAGACTGAAGCTGAAGATGTTGAAGTAATGTCAACTGATTCGAGTAGCAGTTCATCAAGTGACTCACAGTAAAAATAGTTTGTAAACCTGGTGTTTGTCAAAAATGAGTAGCATGTGACTGTTTCTTGCTCATACTTCAATGCATGAACATTTCTTGTTGTATACTGTCAAATTTGCTTTCTCAATCGGTTCTTACTAATTGTCTAGAATCAAAGCAAAAAAGATTCGCAAAACATCTGTTTCCATCAATCTTTTGTTTTATTACTTTTGTTTTACATATTTTGTCAATGAATTTTTTAACTTTAGTTATGTATCTCATAGCTTCAGTAATCTTAACTTTGGAAACTTAACATAGACTCAGGGATTTGTTTTCTAGTGATTCAGCATTTATATGATTCATGTTTTTGGCTGTGATGCAAACAAAACAATACCCAAATACCATCTTTCAACAGTTTCAGGATTGTATATATTGTGATATTATTTATGAATCTTTAAG
>NW_026267163.1:272883-273792 GCF_000697945.3 Frankliniella occidentalis
AGGGGTTCTGACCGAACGGGAGCGACCATAGGATGCGCTTTTGTCAGTCAGTACGCGCGCCACGGAAAAAAAAAGAATTAGCTAAATTAGCTAATGCATTCGCTATGGCGTCAGATTAGAATATTTAGCTTCCCTAGCTAATTCCCAGCTAAGAAAGCTAAAATAATAGCTTCCACGGCTAGTTGCTTTATTTTGTAGACAAATGTCATGGCCAACTTATTAGCTCTCCTCGCTAAGAGTTAGCTAGGAGAGGTGATATTCTAATTTAAGGCCATATTAGCAAATGCATTCGCTAATTTAGCTAATTCTTTTTTTCCGCGCGCGGGCAGCTCGGGGCAGCTCCAACTTCTGTCGTGAGCTCGAGTTTCAACACTGGTAAAGCAAATGAGCATATATTTGCACACGAACGTAACGTGTGCGGATCACGATTTTGCACATTACGTGGACGTTTGCTCACTTGGACACCCACAGACCTATGGGGCCTAATGCTATCAGTGGGAGGCAAATGGTGTGCAGTTCAGGTGCTATACTTACCGAAGTTTGCACACCACTTGACGAACAAAACTAATCACTTTACTAGTGACACAAAACGAAGGCGAGAGCGTTTTCCAGTTTAAAATCCACAGAAAAAATAAAACGTGGACGTAAGGAGAGGATTTGAGGAGGGGCGGTAGAAGGAGTGAGCAGAGGGGTTATAAAATGCTAATTAAGTGAATCTGAATATGCAGGTAGACAAGAGGCAGCGTTGTTTACCTCTTTCAAAAAACGATTAGCACTCCTCACGACGGAGCTGGCCGCGGGAGCAGCCTAGCCATCCCGACCCGTCCATTTCGCGAAATAATAAAGAAGTCTCGTGCTCACCATGTTGGGGTGGTGCACGGCGCCCCAGGCGCGGCGGCGCCGCGGGGG
>NW_026267163.1:279192-281211 GCF_000697945.3 Frankliniella occidentalis
TCATGACCAATTCTTTATATTATTACATGGTCTTTCTTATATTTTCAAAATTAATGTTTTCCTGAGGGGTGGTGTCTGGATTACGGTTTTAAATAACAATTAAAGTAGGAGTAGGAAGAAAAAATTGTTTCTTTGTTTAAACACACTATTCCACGACATGATTTGTTGGCTACATTTTGATAATGAGATGAGACAAAAGTGCAAGAAGAAAATTGGCAGGGTCAGAAGAAAGGGAAATATGGAAATATTTCCTATAAAGGTGAAGCCATTCCCTCTACTTTCAATGGTTTTCAGGAGAACACAATGCTACATTTAAAGAACTTTGGAAGTTTGAAAAAAATGTGTGCTTTTAAGATAACTATCCGTCTTGCACTAACCAAACGTTCAAAATCTTTTTGAATTACTCTTGGCTGCTTATATATTATTTTTAGAAATGGAATGAGGTACCAAATTCTACTTAGTTCGCAGGCGCAAGCAAAGCCTTACGGTTACGAAAGAGGAAGATAAATGTATTAAAAATTATTTTCATGGTTATAAAATACAAGCGCGCCTCACCCACTCGCCATCCTTTCAGGGTACGCGTATACCCCACGCTCCAGAGGTAGTAACACCAGGAGCACAGAGTATCGCTGAGCTAAATATATTTTACACTCATCCTCGAAGGGCATCCAATAAAAAGAATAAAATAGACAATATGATTTTTTTTACATCGACCAGCGTATCTGCTTAACATATAAAGCGAAATCAATGGGGTCTGCTTCTATTCCTAGGGAGTATTGTTGTTGATGTTGCCGCCGGCGCCCTCGCCGCCCCTCCGGATGGGCTGCAGCGGCGTGTAGCGGTTGGTGATCGGGGACAGCTGAGGTGGCGCGCCGGGGCCTGGGGAGGCGGCACCCTGCTTCGGGAGCGGAAGACGCAGCCCGCCGCCGCTGCCGCCCCCGGAGTCGTCGGTGCACTTGGTGAGGCGGATGAGAGGTCTCCCGTCAGCGGACACCACCTGAGGGGCAACAACGTTCACGCGGTTAAGCTCTGTCCGTTCTCTCCTTCCACCCCGAAGGCAAGCCTCGCGACCCACCTGCCCGTCGTCCTGCAGCAGCTGCTCCTCGATGCTCGACCGCCGCCGCGCCTGGGGGACGGGCGAGCCTCGGCCCTCCTGCAACAAGGCCAGCGGGGTGAGCACGACACCCGGAGAGTCATGGGGCGGGGCCGGGACACCGCGAGGGACACCGGGCCACCCTCCGCATTAGATTAAGATTAGATTCTCACGGCGTTCCATATGACAACGCGGCCAGACGGTCGTATCGATAATATCGATTGACGGCTGTTGGACACAAGGTCAAGCGCACGGCCGACCCTCCACCACGCCTCGCTATGCTCCCGTCAGCCCCGTCAGCCCTCCTCCTCACTGGCACCGGCCCAGCCCCACTAAACACCCGCTGCTGCGCTATGACTACTCACCAGGCTCCGGAACTTCTCTAGCGGAGGCAGTGTGTGCGGCTTCTTCCTCATGATGAACTTGGAGGTGTCGGGGCCCGGGGCCGCCGGGACGGGGATGGTGAGGGCCGTCGGCGGCGCCAGGCTGTCGTCTGCCTTGTCCCTCATGGCTCTGCAACCGAACGCCATCGTCGTCAGGCTCGGGTCGGGGACACGACACCCCTCACGCAGGGGACACCCTCCCTGCGACCCATCCGTCATACACCGGCCTACCGGCCTGTCGGGCAAGGATGCCGGGCGGGCCTGGTGGGCAGGGTCTCGGGCACTCGGGCAAGGGCCGCGGGGAAGGGCCTCGGACAGGACCAGCGCGCAGCGCAGGCCCATCCGAAAAAAAAAAATGGCTGTCATATTTTTGCAATATTAGTGTCACAGCTTTTTCCATTACTGCAAACTGTACTTTTAATAATTTAATGTATGCTCAGAACGGCGTAGTTGTCATAAAACATATAGCGCCGAGGATTGAGAAGTCCTCGTAAGGGGCCGTTCACAAATTACGTCACGCTTTTTGGGGCGATTTTTGACCCC
>NW_026267163.1:281556-282603 GCF_000697945.3 Frankliniella occidentalis
GCGTGACGTAATTTGTGAACGGCCCCTAAGGGGGGAAGAGGTTGGGGTGACTCGTAGCATGGGTAGGGTTTCTCGCCGACGAGTTGACCGTAGCCTACCCCAACGGCAGCGGCCCACGTGACCCCCCCCCCCTTGCCCCCCGGATGCTTCCTTTGCCGTTGCTGCCACATCGCTGAGCGCTATCATATTCTGCGTCGTATTTCGCCGCAAGAAGACCTCCACGTTTCGTATCTATTAATTTTTTGGGTAGAGAATTCGCGGAATATTGTTGTTGCTGTGGCGGAAAATGTAAGAAAACTGCGCCATGGGGGCGGGGCTGCTTCAGGCTGTCTGCCCTCCGATAATGTATGTGCATGCCGCAGAGAAAAGGGAGGTGAAATTATTGAAAGCAAGCCTGTTCTTCTTCCCCCATGCGATCACTTTTGAGCACCGAGCGATGCCGCAGGTGCGGCGCGTCGAGGGCCGTCAAGGACGGGACTCCAGCGGGGGTTGGGCCCCGGCGGGCCGCGCAGCGCGGCGCCAATGGGCTGCCTAACGTCGATACGCGAAGCGATTCAAAGGCCGGCGCCACGCTGCGCCACCCTGCCTGAGGCCCTAAGTTCCCTCCGGCCCCCCTCGGCAGTAGCGCGGCTAAATCCGAACACTTCCTTCCTCGGCGGCCTCTGCTACTGCTGCACCCTCATTAGAGCACCCCTCCATGCCCCCCCCCCTCTCTCTCCCTCTTTCTGCCTGCCGCTTCTGGAGCGTCTCTGTCTTTCTCGCTCGCTCTCTCGATCTCTCCTCCCCCTGCCTCCTGGTTTGCAGCAGTCACTACTCGTCGTGCTGGCGGGCCGAGGCAGTGCGGTTGGCGCCCCCCTCGCCCCCGCCGCCCCAGCTGATTGCCCACAACCGACCCTCCCCCTCCCCACCGCCCCGCTTCGCCCGGCCACGCCACGCCGTCGTGCGGACGCGCACCCTTAGCAAATAACACGAGTTCTATCGCTCAACCGGCTCGCCGGGCGGTAGGACCGGTGGTGCCTCGCCAGTCTGGGGTGGGGGGGCCCTCCG
>NW_026267163.1:288288-294497 GCF_000697945.3 Frankliniella occidentalis
CCCCCTTTCCTCTCGCTCAACATCCGTTTTCCCTCCTCCGTTATCGACAACAACAGTTCGAGTTTAAGGCCCAGCGAGGTGGACAAACACAACTGGTATTGTGCGGCCTTAAGGAAGCGCGGGGCAAACAGGGACAAGTACGTCGAGTGTATGGCGCGACCGGACCTCGCCTCGGGGAGGGAGAGGGAAGGCCGTGGCGGGGCAAAAACGTACGCGCGCCGCCCCGACCCAACCCCGGCCCTCCAACGCGAACCCCTCTTTAATGGAAATCAGAAATCGGAGAGAGAGGGTTCTCGCTCTCCTGGAAACAAGCATTTGAATTCGGCTTTCCCGCTTTTCCTGAAGTACTGTTTTTCTCGTTTTATTTCAGTTAGGTCACGTTTTTGTTTTGGTAAAGACTTTGCGATCGGCTGAAGTAAGTTCTCCAAATTAATTCCAGAACAAGAACTATGACACATATGACGCATAGCAGGACAAGTGTAAAAGAAATAACTCCCTCTTTGGTTCGGGGAGTGAGGACGAATTTGCTCAAGTCATTTCGGGCTACAAGTTAATCTCACCGGAGGGTTTCTAATTTTAACATTATTTAACCAAGTGAAAAGTCTTTAAATGCTTGCGTGGCTTCTGGTGGCAGTGCTGTTTTTGCAATAATGTACTCCGAGACAAATAGGTTTATCTTTCACGTTAAATTCTCTACAAGCCAATTAATTCACCTGTTCCGAGGTATGCTAGCGCGCTGTCGGTGATGGCCGGCTACATGGCGACTGGCGGCGGCCTTCCACAACACTGCGCCGGGTCCGATGTCGTCCCCGCGGCGACGGGATCCTCCTGAACGGCAAGGACGGGCGCCCTGGTGCGCCCTGGTGGGGGTACAGGAGGCCGCGTGAGCTCGGCGCTGGTGGAGGAGGGGGTGTGCGCTCGCGGCCGGGGGCTGGGGGAGACTGGCGCGTCCGCGGGCCCCGCTATCCGCGCCGCTCTGCGCGGACCCTCCCCGCGGAGGTGGCGGGGGTGGGTGAGGGCGGGGGGCGGCGCGGCGGAGGAAGGCGAGGACTGTCCCCGCCGCGCGCGCTGACGGCCCCACCAATGAGACGTGCAATGACCCACGAGCAGCTCGCGTGACTCGCGATGAGTTTTCGAAATGGAGAGGCAATAAGGGCCGCGGTCGTCGGGCTCCTGCTGCTTATGCCCGTGTGTGTGTGGCGCCTTCCGGCAACAGCCACACGGCCTCGCAGCCACGCCCGCCCCGCCCCGCCCCGCCCCGGCACCCACTCAGCGGGATGGACGTGGACGTAGCGCTCCACTCTCACACATTGGCGTCTAGGAACGCGACGTGCTCGGCGCACGCGACGGCCGGCTGTACCGCGGGGTGTTCCAAAAAGAAAGTTAGAGCACGATTTCGGTTATGGTTCCAGATTTGATCCTAACGTTATGGCTTGTCTCGCAAGGTAGACAAAAATTATATTTCAAACAAGCCACGTTCGGTCCAAACCCGTGGTCGGGAACCACGCTCAAGTCGTGCTTTAGGACACCCTGCTGCACCAAGGTCATCCAGGCCACTAAAGACAGAGGAGTGGGCGCTCGCGGAGCAGTGCCGCGCCCAACATTCCGCTCGAGAACGCAATCAGTTTTCACCGTCCCAACGTCTGCGCCTCGAGAGGGATGGATGTAGTGGAGTCCTTCCTCCTCCGCATCCACCCGGAGTCGTGTTTGTTTACTTGTCCTTGACCGAGGCCCCGGCCGAGGCCCCGGCCGCGAGGCCCCGGCTCAAGTCCCCCGGCTCACGTCGGGGAGCGCAGGTCGATCTGTCTGTCATGCGTGTCCGGGCGCAATAAAGACGGTTTGCGTTTCTAGAATGTGTGCAGAGCGCCGCGACGCCGCGGGGAGACGCTCCCCATCCCCTCCCTCACCTTCCCTTTCTCTCCACTTTTCGTTTTTGCATGCTTCCCTCATCTTTTCGCTTTGCAAATACAAAATACGCGCCGCAGAAATAAGTCAGACAACGGTTCGGGTTTGGGCAAACCGGGGATTTTCGAGTGCTTTTTATTACAAAAAATTACACAAGTTTCGCCACTTATTCGGACGTTACAAACACGAAGCGGTTCAGCTACACGAGAGCGCGGCGCGCCGCGGGCGGCCGAAGAGTACCAGCCCCCGGAGGAGCAGCCGCCCGTGGACGCGAAACGAGCACTACGGCTAATGAGATCACACAATAAATACTGAAAATTACGAGAGCATGTCTAAAAATCTTTACAATATCAGTAGTAGTCATCAAATGTGCGAACAATAATACAATATGCAATATATTACATACATACAAGTTTTAACATTGCAACGACCGATTGTGGCTGTCAATCGGCCATCGCAGAACAATTGATAAACATTTTATGATTACAAAACGATTGATGATTTGATATAAGGCTTTCATTGCTAGTCAATACTTGCATCTTCATGCGATGAAATAAAATGCTCGTTAACATGTGAATAACATAATAACAACAACATTTTTATTTAAAAATACTGTAACTTTTTGACGATTTTTCCTGGTCGACTTAGCTTCTCTTCTTTCAACCCAACAACTTTACCAATGTTCTTAGGCCATTGAAAAAATGCTCCAATAACGACATAAATCATCAAGGAACAAGTCTCCCTACAAACTACCCTCTTCAAAATTATTATGGTCTAGTATTGTAGCGACAGCATTCAATCCTGTTTGGTACACAGGGGTGAGCTCAAACTAATCTCTTTACATATCTTATTCGAGTAACATTAGTCTACAAACTTACACTAATGAAGTAAACCAGTACGCGAAATTCACTCGCAATGTCTAAAACACTTCTACTTTTTCTACAAACGATGAGTTTCGCCGCCTTATGGTGGCATCTACCCCACTGACAAGATAAGGGTGGCTCCTCCCTGGGTAACGCCGCCGTGCGAGAATACTCCACGCGCAGGACACTGCGAATACCCACGGACAGCAGTGACAGCCCCATCCCCATCGGAGTATACTCTCCGAGGGAATGATTATTTAATTACGCTTCGATGACAAAATGCTGTGGCAGCGCCCTAGCCGACAAAAGTTTGGAGGAACGTTTGAATCAAATTTGATAATGTTGGCATTTCCTATGTTTTCCTAAATATATGAACACTCGGGATATACCTCCCGCCGGCTCGCTAAAGAACTAAAATTATCTCGTATAAAAGGTTGTTTTATGAAGTTGTTCGAATTAAACACCTGCTGAAATTTCCCTATATTTAAAAGAATACTACTTTTATGTACCAATAAGATTTCTTCGATTAAGCAATACTGTCTTTTCGGGGATGTACCTTAAGCACGAAAGCGATAACACATAGTAGAGCAATAATTCAACATAGACCGAAATTCTCCGATTTGTATTCTAGTGTAAATCATCTCTGCTTCGCGTCCTTCTTTCAGAGGTCATAACTTCCGAGAGTCATGATGGTTATTATCTCTTCAAGGAGCCACAGCAGGTATCGGACAGGACCACTCCTCTCGGTCCAGTCAAATCACAAAATGAAAACTTGAAAGCGAGGAAGTACACTCCTTTCATTCCTCAGAAAATCGACACTGTAAAAAATGTTGGGAATTCTACTATACGCATGTATAGGAAATTTCCTATACATCGTATCGGACGTGAAAATTCCTATAAATGTATAGGAATTTTCCCATTTGGGAAGATGCGTATGGGAAGAGTACGAAGTGTATAGGCAAATCTCCAGAAATGTATGGGAAAATTCCGATATGTGTCTGGTAGGCATATTTTCCTTGATGTGTATAGTAAATTTACTTGATGATGCCAATTTTCCTATACAATGTTCGGAATTTTTTAAAAAAACGGGTAAAGATATAAACATCTTTCTACCTTACACATCTTGGTCTGCGCGGTCATTTTATGAGCTTATATCTGCCGCCTGACGCCACACCACACAGGGTTGGACAAATTTAGAGTCTATATTGTTCTATTTAGCAGTTTAAACTCCGATGATCGAATTTCAAGTAAGGGTAGGAAGTAAAATTCAAAACTCGACATCAAAACATCTAGGAGTAAATCCCCAAAGCCGTGGGCTAGCCCCGGCACCGCGCCGACACCTGGCTGACCCTCTGGGAATGGCCCAGCCCCAGCGAGGGGCGGCGCGCGGCTCTGGGATGACCCGGGGTTGGTGGGGCACGCCTCCCAACAAGTCCCCGTGGTCTAGCGGTCAGCGTGACGGGATCGCAAGCCAGAAGTCCGAGGTTCAACTCTCCATCCGGTAAAGTATTACAAAATTACATCAATGCTTGCTTAAATGAAATTACTGAAAAGCGGTAGGAAGGCGACAAGGAACAAGGGCAACGGCGGGAAGTGGTTAAAAGAACTTTTTCTTTTTTGAAAGAGCATTGAGTGCATAGGAAAATTCCTATACATGTGTAGGGATAATGCCACACACACATAGTACATATCCTACACAGGGGTACAGGAAAAATCCTATACTTGTATGGTAAGAATACTATCGCGTATGGTAGAGTTACCATACGCCTGTATGGGAAAATTCCTATACATGTATATGTGAATTGCTGCAGATACATTTATAGGAAATCTACTATAGAAATTTTTTACAGTGGAGTTAAAAATGAAAAGGCAATAAAAACCAAGACTGTGTTTTTCACTCTAGATTAGTTTTGGCTCTCCTCTTATTGTTTCCCTTTTCTACCAAAAGTAAAAGTGGTACGCCGCGGCGGTGTTACGAAACAACGGGGACAATGGGGTGAGGCAGGGGGATGAAAACAAAGTGAGACGGGGTAGAACGGGGACGGGGATTAGATAGAACACTCGCCGTGGATAGAATCGGAAAAAGGCCGTTTACATCAATACGCAGCCGTCGCCTCGGAAACCCCAGTGGGCTGTAGATCCAACGGCTTCAGGGGGTTCGCGGCACGTGTCCGAAGAAAGGGTGAAAGGCAAGGATGGAAACGCTGGAATCTTTTTACCCCATCCTTCCTCTACAGCCCCGGCTCCGGCCCAGCTCGTCAAAGCGTCTGCAGCGCTCCATTGCCATAACTCCTCCTTCCGCCGTCTGGAATTCCAGGCCTGTTCTTCGACATTCGCAATACATTTCGTGTTCTCTCCCCCCGCGCCGCCGCCGCCCGGGCTCCGCTGCCAGGCCGCCCGCCCGCCCCGTGCGTCGTGCGGGATGCCTACCCCTCGGCCGTCGGGCGCTCGCCGCGCGCTCACACCAACCACTCGATGACCCACGTGCACGAGTCCTGGCGCAGGACGCGCACGGCGGGGAGCGCCGTCCGCGTCGCCCGCTTGTCCTCGTCGGCGTCCTCCTGGACGCCGGGCCCGGGTCGCCCCCGTCAGACGTGCGTGCCCGTGCCGTACGTGGAGTTGACGTTCAGGGCCGTCTCTTCCGGCGTCTCCTCCGGCCGCAGGATGAGCTTGACGCGCTGTGGAGGACAGACCCCGTGGTTCAGGCTGGCTCACTCACTCATGTTAACTTTAAAGATAGAAACGACGACGAGCACGCGCGCCTTATTTACCTCGGTGCAGTTGCCGGAGGTGATGCAGAACTTGTAGATGATGTAGATGGGGATGCAGAGCAGCGAGGACGCCGTCAGCGCCCACCCAACGCTGATGGCCCAGGCCGGGTACTTGTTCTCGTCCTCGGTGTCGCCCAGCAGCGAGCAGATGAAGATGACCTGCCGGGTGGAAGGGATACGATCGTAAAAGGATTTTCAAATCCAAAACTTTTCCAGAAAAAGGAAAATTTTTCAACATTTCAAAAACATTGAAAAACATTGAAAAAAGAAAACTTTAAAAAGAAAATAATCAGACGGGTAAAAAAAATCTTGAAAATTTTCCACAAGATACTTTTTTGAAAATTAAAAATCCCTAGCTGAAAGTAGCCTTACCAGGATAAATATTGGACTGATGTAGGTCCAGCAGAGCCGCCAAAAGAGACCCGGTCGGAAGCCGAGCATCTTCTCAATGTCGCGCGAGAAGCGATCCACGCCGTAGAACCAGCACACCCCGGCAGCCTCCACGAACACGACAAACAGGATGGACTTGCCGGGGCCGTACTCGTTCAGCAGGTTGACGAGGAACACGCCACCCTGAAAAGCGCAGACGTCGTCTTAAGAATGGGAGCCTCATTGCCATTGCCATTCTTTAAGTTATGCCAGGTTTTTTTTTTTATTTATTTTTTTTTTT
>NW_026267163.1:298939-300117 GCF_000697945.3 Frankliniella occidentalis
CACACACACGCACACACCTTTTCGCAGGCCATTTAACAAGCTGGACAAGTAGTGGCCTGGTGAGGAGTGAGCTGGAGGAGAGAGAGACCTGGAGCGGGAGTCGAGTGGAGTGGATGAGATCGCCGGGCGTTTATTCACAAGCTTCTCCAGGACGTCACCTCCCACCCCACCCCCTACACTGCTGGGAGTCGCTTTTACAGCCCGGAAATGTTGATACCTCGTGGCTGACTCCCGCCGCGCACGTTCGTTCGTTCGTTCGTTAGTTCGTTCGTTCGTTCGTTGTAATTTTTCTCGAAGGCACGGGAACTCTATTTTGAGGAAGAAGAAAATGAGAAAAAATATGCTATTCGCGGCTCTTCCCACGCTGATCATCACGGCCTTGCTCATGGGATTAAAACAATGCAAGTGAAAAGCAGACCGTCCGGGGGAAGGGCGAAGGGGAAAAGGGGGTGGGGGTGGTGGCGGAAGCAGAGCCCTGCTATCGAGCAGACCACCGGGCTCTCTTTTGTTGGGTCAGTCTCGTAAAACCGTCGGGTATTTCCCTCTATTTTTGCCCCGTCGCTCCAATATAAGCCCCGGGCGGACTGCGACGCTGGATACTCACCTTGCCCGTGCTGCGGACGCCCTTCCACAGCGAGAAGTACACCAGTACGAATACACCGAACACGCACAGCGCCAGGCTCCACTTGATGGGCCCCATGCGGTCCAAGCCGTCAGACAGGTGCTGCTCCAGGACGCTACGCCTGCAGACACAACGGGCGCCGTCATCTCGGTGCACCAAGGCGGCGATGCTATACCGACAACACCGTGGCGGTGGTGAAAAACGTACTCGAAGAACTCCTTCGCCGGGCTGGTGGAGCCGTTCTGCTGCTCCATCATGATGGGCGTGCAGTTCGGGGTGTTCCAGGTGTTGTTGCACGACGTCCAGGGCAGCTCGGCCTGGAAGCTCTCCACCAGGTAGTACAGCGCCCAGCCGATGATGGTGTTGTAGTGCATACCCACGTAGATGTCGATCAGGCAGATGGCGTAGCCCACTCCTACACAGCCAAAAACCAGTTTAAAGGGCGCAAGGCTATAGAAAGTAAAAGTGAGCTCTGCTCTGCCCTGGAAAAAGAAAATAAATTGTAAAGCTGTTATATGTGCATGGTTCACTGGCTGTATACCACGCAGAGTGCGCT
>NW_026267163.1:300167-305544 GCF_000697945.3 Frankliniella occidentalis
GGCCGCGGGCCGCCCTGCCACCCCGCCCTCCCCAAATGTCGTCACAAGTGCGCACGGGGTGGTAATGCACGATGGTGGTGGTGGAGCGGCTGTTTTCTTACGTCGGTTGTTCTGGTCGGTTCCCCTCGGCGCCTGCTCGGCTCGGTGAGCGCTGCCGATGCAGCACTGTTCTTTGTGCAGGCCGGAGTGAAGGGCCTGCGGTCGCGGTGTGGCTTGAGCACTTCCGGCCGAACCGACAGTAGGGAGGTGGGGGTGGGGGGGAGTGCAAGGGCACAGGGGGCCACCGGGCCCCGTCCACAAAGTACCCCCGCACTGTACGGCCGGCGCACGTGGACACTCCGTGGCCACCAGAGCAACTCGTTTGTTGTCGTCTCGCTCAGCCGGACACAGCACGTCAACGTCACCGACTCCGGGATATGGCTTTTCCCTGGCAGGACGAGAATAGGCCCGCGCCCCGCCCGCGCCCCCCGAGCGGTATCAGACTGAATGGACAGAGTGGACCCCGCCCCACAACGGGGCGCGAAAGGTGATGACTTTATTGAGAGGGCCTGTCACCTCGCTGGCCTACACCCACCCCGCTCCGCCCCGCCCCCGCCTCACCCACGGGTGATGCCGTATTTAACCACGCCCGCTGGGTTTCCCCGGGCGCCATCACAGAGAGTACACAAAGATAGCGGCCGTATACTGCCAGCCAGGCCTTATATAGAAACGTAATTTTGGTGCCACGACGCGACAAAGGCACCGGAATGGAGCGAGGAGCGACCCACAAGGTAAAAGGAAATTATCCACCCGTCCTTGAAATTCACGAAATAACCTTGAAATCCAAGAAAAACTTTTTACCGTGCACTGAAAAGTTATGTTCACGCGGTAGGGGATCGTCTAGAAAGTCCGTCCGTTCTTTGGGAGCTTGGCGCCTGCCGGACTCGGGGTAGGCAATCCCGCAGTACTCGCATGCACGAAAGGCAAGATGTTGCCTACCTACCAGGCGGCGTGAGCTTGCAGAGGAGAGGCTGGCTGATCTTTACAGGCCGGCGAATACCGGACGTAATATCTAGATTGTATCATAGGTGTTTATCACTTTAGAGGTCCCGAGGATAGACGGGGGGTGGGACTTAGCGTACGAATCAAGCTAGTAGGAGGTGCGGATTCCGTTGAGGTTGATCCCGCGGTGGAAACGATCCCCGTCCGTAGCACACTTCCGGCGTCGGTGATGGCATCGTTTCGGCCGCCCGCCCATCCGTTTCGTGTCGCGGTCACATTAGCGGGGTCCTGAGGGCCGGGCCGGGAGGCGGTGACGTCACGGCTCGAGTCCGGCCGCCGCCAGCATGGTGTTGCAGGCCGTCAGTTTGAAACGCCGCAAATAATATGCTTTGCCTTCTTCTTTTTATTTCACCCTCGCCACTCTGGGCAGGGCAGGGCAAGGCCAGGGGGCCGGTGACGTCATCTCTCCAGCTCCAGGAGCGACCCCCTCTCCTCCTCCTTCCCTCCCTTCCTGTGCAAATACATCGACCCCCCCGTAGGTGGTCGGGGCGGCATGCAGATCACAGCCGCCCGCCCCCGGCCGGGCCGCAGAGCAGACCGTTGGCGCACCTCCTCGGGAGGCTCAACAGTCGAGCTTGATATCTACGCCCAAGAGCCGAGATTGTGCAAGAGGAAAAGGGGACAAAAACAAGAAGGAAAGAAAAAGGGGCAATATGAAGGGACCTCATAGTTCAAAAAACCAACACATCATAACAAATTCACACAAAAGCCAATGCTCTAGAGTATCAATTCCATGAAATAATTGTCAAATCTACTAAAATTAGAAACTCAAAAAGGCAACCTGCTTCCCCCATAATTCACAGTGTTCTGTCTGGGGAGCTACTGACTTGCAAGAGGGCGGGTGGCGAGACACACGCACACACGCTCAAGCACACACAATAAGGCGACCCGGTGACAGCTGCCCGCAACCAACAGCGTCCATACCGTCCCACACTCAGTCCTACACCTCACCATAAGGTGCGGAGAAAGGTCATCCCTTGAGGTGAGCGCGGGGCGGTGGCTCGCGGTGGGGAGCGTGGTGGTGTGGTCGTATCTGGTACATGGCCCATAAAGACGCCACCACACCACACGCCGCCCCCGCCGCGGCCGCGGCGCGCCTTCCACATGAGGATTGGGCCGCCCACCCCCCTCAGCACTACGCTCGTTATCAACGTGGAGGTGCTCCATTAGTTCGTGCACGGCGGTCTGCCCGCGGCGCGGGGCGGCGCGGGGCGGCGCGGGGCGGCGCGGGGCGGCGCGGGGCGGCGCGGGGCGGCGCGGGGCGGCGCGGGGCGTGTTCGCGTGTGTCGCACATCGATTGTCTGCGCCCAGCCACCACACCGCGCAACGCTCAGCGAGTCGCGGCTCGAGTTGGGAAAGCCGTCCTCCGCGCTGCGCTCTCGAGGGGGTTGAAGACGGGGAGACGGCTGTCTCTGGGCGATCGTCAGTCTCTTTCGCTCCGCACCGCAGGCCCCGAGAGGCGCTTCTTGATATCATCTTCATCTGGCACACACATCCTTACACTCAACAAAATGAAATGTTGTAGCTGCAGCAGCAGATGGAGGTTGACGTTGACAATAAAATACATTCCTTAATTCACCCACGCATGACCGAGCACACACAAATTTGTGGCACTCACCTCCCCAATCCCCCCCCCCCAAAGTAACTAAAAAGATCCCCCCTGTGAATCCCCTAAATAGCACTCCTATCTTCAGCTTCGTGGCGTAACTCACCACAGACCTTTTCGCCCACAACGTGACAACGCCGCAAGTAGAATCTTACACTTGAGATAAACCATATTCTGAGTGTCTGTCAACCAAAGTACTCGTCACCACTGGATTCCTTGGAAAATTTACTAGAGACAAGTGTTTTTGCTTTTTGAAAATTTGCCTAAATTACAATTTCACTACAGAGATTTGCGTTGTTGCCAAGTTGTGGGCGAAAATGTCTATGCTTGAGCGTATTGAAGGCCGGATGGGTGGGTGGGCCAGGTCGGGCCAGAGGTGAGCGATGTGAGATAGACAGGCACTGCCAGTCCGATAATAGTCTACCGATATCTCGCCCCCGGCTGTTCGAACACACATCGCTGCACATGGCGCCGCGGTGGGTGTTGACTCGCTGACTGAGCCCCGCGCATCCCACCCTGGCCCGCCGACGAGGGACTCTGGGGTATACTTTGCGTGCCAGGGTTCCGTCAGAAAAGGGCGTAAAATATAGGTATCATAAGGGAAAATGTGATTTCAAAACAGGACAAGGGACCTCCGAGTTTTACTTGACAGTCAGCTGGAGCAGCCCTGCCTCTCCTTTTGCTAAACAGACCCAACCTCTGGGGGTGTCGGTGCTGGTCCACGACGCCAAGAGGGAGATGAAGCACAATAATTAGCTCCCCGCTGGTGGGGGACAACAACAACAACGTCGTCGTGATCCATGGCGGCGGCCTCGGCGGGGGCACGGCGGCGTGGTGTGGTGGGCCCCAATTACTTCCCGGCCGGGGAGCGAGCCGCCCGTCACTGCGGCGAGGGGGTGGCGTGTCGGGCGGGAGGGACAGCGTGGGAAAGCAGAGCGGAGCAGAGCGGAGCACAGCGGTCGCTGGAGACGACAAGCGATTAAAGACGATGACGCTAAAAAGAATAAATTGGGTCCCCGCGGATTCCGCCGCCGCCGCCGACGCGACGACGCTCCACGAGGACGGATTACGAGGGAAAGGCAGCTCGGCGCCCGTTTTAGGGGAAGGTCTGAGGCTGAAAGGTATGGGGTCCCGTCCCCGATGCCGGGGCCCTTAGGACAACAGTCGCGTCCCTCCACAGCGCGGCCGAGCGCGGCCCTGCCCTTCTCTCTAACCCGGACCAAGACAGTTTCCGTCTCCAAACAATCACTGTCCAGGCCTTCCGCCCGCGCAGCTCCGCCGCTGCTCCCCTCTGGTCGGTGGCCGTGACGGCGTGACGCGGTCTCGCGGACCCGTCGCCTTGGCTGCCTTTGCGTCGTCCTCCCCCGCCCCCGCGGCCCCGCGTCCCCCGCGGCCCCGCTACAAAAGGTGGCACCTCGACCTGTGCGTGATTTACGACCGCGGCGTGACACCGATACAGGATATCCTTTCAATTTCCCACTCGCTACCCGCGCCTCCCCGCCCGCCGACCCGACCAAGCCGATGGGCGGGGGAGCGAGGTAATAAGGGATTGAGCGCAAAATGATGTTACCAGAGGGATACGTCTCCCATACGTCAAGTTGGGGTTGCAATTTTTCTTCTCCTTTTTTTTTGTGAGGTTACCTAAAGGTATCGGGTATCATCTTAAGGAAACATTATACTCATGGTGTGGGGAAAGCTTCCTATTCTCTACTCTTCCAGGTAGAGGGCCGTGTGGGAGTGTGGAGAAAATAAATCGCCCGACCCCACCCCTTTAAAAATGTGAAAATGACATTATTTGTGCGCAATTCGGAGGCTGCGTGACGCTCTGCGGGACGCTACGCTACACCCCCCCCCGAGGTGCGCGCCGCGAGGGGTGACTATGACGGCCACGTGGCGCGGGCACCACGTGACGCCGCCAAGTAGTGGCCCTGAACTGGGGCCGGAGGGGGCGCTGGCGCAGAGCTCTTGTGTGCGTCCACAGCGTCCACGCGCCGGGGTCCGCGCCAGGGTCAGGTTCCTCCTCCAGGCACGGGGTGGCGGCCGGGGGTGAGTGAGTGAGGTAGCACTCGCAAACAGGCCAACAGCAGCGCGGAGCCATGGCAGAGCCCGTGTTGACTTTGAGAAAACCGCTCTAATGTTACTTCCCGGGGAGCGGCCTGCCAACCCCGGGCCTGGGCGTGGGCCGCACTCCCGACGCGCACCGCCGACTGCTGATGTACCCACGTGCCCAGGACAGGCCCAGAGCCTTCGAGGGCGGCCTCACGGCGCTTGGGGCTCAAGTGCTCAGGCAGGTCCCACCTTTTCTTCCCCCCGCCCACCTTTCAGCCCATCAACGCCCCGACTGCTAGTTCGACTTAGTGTATAACGACGGAGAGACGGAACGCCTTAACTCTCCCCGTGCTTCTCCAAGGCAACGCCCGGCCCTTGGCCCGGCCCGCCAGGCGGGAGGCGCTGACGTCACGTGGAAGTGCCCCTCTGCCCGGCCCAGGCCCGGCCCAGGCCCGCCCCGCGCCACCAGTCGGCATGGCCAGGCCAGTCCACACGGTGGCCCCGTAATGAGGGGGACTCTTTGTGCCGCTACCCTGAATAAATAATAGTAAACTGTAGTCTGTGGAGGTCGCGGGTGGCGCAGGCTCAGCCCGGAGAGCCCGGGGCGGTAGAGGGACACGGCCATGAGCTGCTGCTGCTGCTGCTGCTGGCTTCGGCGGACAGTACAGGGCTCGCACCCCC
>NW_026267163.1:306208-306790 GCF_000697945.3 Frankliniella occidentalis
GAGAAATCCCTTAACTCCCCCCCCCCCTCCTCTCTGCCGGTCCACGACGCACACGGCCCGGGGATCACCACCGGCACTCACCTTAGCTCGCTGGCACCCTCATGGCCTGCACTGCCCGCGCCAGGTAGCGCCACAGCCGCCCTGCAGACAGCACAAAACAATCAGGATCGGGGCTTACTAGTTAGTGGTCAAAAAACAACAAGTAAAACAATGAACTTCTTCAATAAAATATTAAAGAGTGAAAAGAAAAACTTGTTTTACAAACACAGGTTGAAATGCCTCTAGTTTTAATCTTTCCTTAATTGTTTTTATTGTTAGTTTTTTGGCAAGTTTATATTTTGTCCACGTGATGAAGTCAGTCTGACAGAAGCATCATCCCTAATTGGCTGTCCTGCTCACCTCGGCTCACCTCCGCCCGTGCGGGGCTCATCTGCGAGGCTCACCGCGCGCCCACAAAGTGTTTCTCTTAATTGGATTTTTGAATCCGATTAGCGGTTTGGCCAGAGGGATTAGCACACGACGTCCGTGCACACCTCCATAGAGTGATATGAGCCGCTGTAAGGGTTGGGGCAAAGGGAGGGG
>NW_026267163.1:306840-307808 GCF_000697945.3 Frankliniella occidentalis
CCTTCTCTTCCCCGCCACCGCCGTGGCCCCGCCGTACGGGGCTGATGCAGGAACCGTACCCATTCGCAATCAAGGCCGGCCGCTCGGCGCGTGGCTTTGAGCAAAGGGAAGGTCAACGGCGAAACGACAAATACGCGCCACCGCATCATCAGGTTTTAATGTGGAACGACAAAGTTTCGCTAAGAGGTCGTTTCATCAACGTTTTTGATTTTCTTTCCCGAGTAACGTGAAACTGGCGATTGGCCGTCGACCGTCGGTCAGGTGGTCGGTGTCGGTCAGGTCGACCGACGTTCGGGCTACAATTGCATGCAACTTTGTGGATACCGAAACCTCCGAGGAGGCGGAAGCAGCAGCGGTGGCGCGGCGGTGGGAGAGGGTGGACAATGGGAGGAAAGCAGATCCCCCGACCGACCACCGCCGCGCCACCGCGCCGCTGGACAGGCAGACAGGCGGACCGCAAGGCGCAATCCACAGTGTCAATAAAGGTCCACTCGAGAGCAGACCGCCTCCAAGGCAACCGCGCCAAGCGCCGCGCTCAGCGCGCTCGCCCGTGGAGGGGGCCGGGGAAGGGGGGAGGGGGCTCGTCATTTGGAACTCGGGCCGCGGGGCGGACTTACCACTGCTGGAGGAAGGAACGAAACGCATTCCGCCCCAGGATCTCGCTGGGAGTGCGCGGTGGCGTACGGCGGCGTGCCAGGCGCGAAGATGAGCGGGAGGGGTGAGGTCGAATTGGGGAGGGGGAGGGGGGGGGGGCTCAGACTGGCAAGGGTTGCCCCGCCCGCCCAGCCGCATCCGCGTTGCGCTTTCCTGGGAGCGGGATGATAACCTTGTTAGTGAGCGTGCTCCGGGCGCGGCGTGGCGCGACGCGGTGGCCAAGGAGTTCGCCGTCGTGTCCCGGCCGACCGACCCCTCGGCCCGGCCCGGCCCGGCCCGGCCCGCCACGCAGAGCAACTGGTGTTTCTATGGAT
>NW_026267163.1:307901-310793 GCF_000697945.3 Frankliniella occidentalis
GGGAGGAGGAGGGAGTGAGGGGCACTGCAAGACGTACGCACATAATTCGTTCAATTAGCGACGATGAGGAAGGAAGGGAGAGCGTAACAGAAAGAGAGAGAGAGAGGGAGAGGGGGAGAGAGAGAGAGAGAGAGAGAGAGAGAGAGAGAGAGAGAGAGAAGGGGGGGCGAAGTACAGTTAGGGAGGAGGAAGAAGGAAGCCCTTGCGATGGCACAAACACTTCCGAGTCCTGCTCAGATCGCCTTTAAGACGAGCAGGCGTCAGGCTTGCACGGTGATGTGGGAGAGCGCGGGGGGGGGGGGAGGTATAGAGACGGCGCCGGCACAAATGAGGGGTATTGTATTTCCATCGTAACTTGGAGTGGATGAGCTCCCTCCCCCACTCCCTCTCCACGCTCTCCTCCATTGTCCCTGGGCGTAGAGGTGACGGCTACACATACCTTTGAGCGCGGGGCAGATCTTCTTCCACAGCGTGAGGCAGCCGCAGCGGTGGAACTGGCCCAGCGCCAGCTCCATGTAGAAGAGCGGCATGCCCCCGAACACCAGCATGATGCAGTACGGGATGAGGAAGGCTCCTGCGGCACAGAGGACGCGCGGGCGCGCGGGGTCAGTGTGGGCGTGGCGGGGCGCGGAGGGGCGGACCTGTTGAGCGGCCCACCGCCGCACCGGCACCACCGCACAGCGAGCCCTACCGTGCACAGTTATATGCCATCCATTTTAGACAGTCCCATGTGTCTGTCTCACTAGTCGAAGGTAAAAGTTTCCCGTTTTGAGCAATATGTTTAGTGTTGATTAGGTTCCAGTCACAAACCAATCGACAATAAGTGTTGCTTTTGTTTATGTTTTTTTTTTTTTAATTCCAATCAAATCTTACGCAACAAATTGTCTGTTCTGTCCTGGAGTTAGCGCGGGAGGGTCGTCGCGTGTGCCTGTGTGCCATACGAGTGGGTGCGGGTTTCAACCGACGGACTCAATTAGTTTCTTTTCGAGAACTCTTTGGGCTGATAAACAACTCATCTGTGCACTTTAGCCGGCAGGCGGTTGGAGCGACGCGACGATGTGTTCGTCTCTCTGCAGCAGCTCCCGTACGCAGTCTTCGCGCGACCCCGACTTCTTTTCTTCGCTTCCCCTCCTCCCCTCCACGACACTCTGATCCGTCGAGCCAATTGCGACGGCTGGGGCTTATCCGCCGCGCCGCGCCGCGCCGCGCTGCGCCCCATCCCTCCCCATACCACTACGTGCGGACCGACAAAATAATGCGCTCAAACACACTCACACACACACTCACTCACACAGAAACATTTTTAAAAGGAAAGACTGGCGTGCAATATTGTCGACGGGTTTTTTCAACAAGTACAAAAAAAAACATCATAAAAAGGAAATTTAATAACTACTTTAATGGACCCGCCATATGTGCATATTTTTTTATCGTCATGCGCTTTTTCCGCATTAGAGAGGACACGGCAGCGGGGCGACGCAAGTCTCATTGTCTCGTTGCTGCCAGTTCGGAACCTATCATATAAAAAGTTGTAGCCACACACGGCTTCCCTGGAAAAATCTGGGCACCGTGCCTCGAGCGGTACGAGTGATTGGGTCCATTGAAAGTTATGATTTTGTAAGATTTCCTCAGCAAAAATTTAGTTATGTAGAGGTCCCACCACAGTACAAGCATTTATTTCTTTTTGTGGGTGGAGGAAAGGATACTTTCTCTTCCGTTTTTCGATTTCAGACCTCCTCTACAACGTTCTGAGCATCCTCATTTTAAGGTATTTTTAAACGGTTTCGACCAAACTGATACTCGGTTAGTTCCGCGAGGTTATTTCTATAATTACAGAGCCCACATTCTACACAGTTCTGATTTTCGATTACAAAAAGCAACCCTGCCCAATTAAAACCCGAACCGGTTAATAATTTTTCCTGCCAGGTACAGAGTGCCGCACGCTGTGTGCGGAGTGTCTGACGGCGCTTTTCCTCGAGCCCCCCCCCCCCCCCCCCATGGCCCGGAGCGACTGAGCGACTGCGGGGCCACCGAATCATTTAATTAATCCCCGCATCTCTGGTCCAGCCGCGCGCCGCGCGCGTCCCTCTTTGGAAAAAGAACTCTGCGTCCGCGAAATCATTTCCTGGACACGACGGTGCGCAGGCACTCACCGCCGCCGTTGGCGTAGCAGATGTACGGGAAGCGCCACACGTTGCCGAGGTCGACGGCGAACCCGATGACGGCGAGCAGGAACTCGACCTTCTTGCCCCAGGTCTCCCTCGGCGGCGGGTCGCCCGAGATGGCGGCGAGCGTGACGGCGGCGAGCAGCGAGGAGCTCTTCCTGGGCGGGCGGGTGTGCCTGGGTGCCGTCAGGAACCCCGTCGAGTCGGTCGTCTCGTCCGGGTCCAGGGGGATCATCTGCTGGTAGCCGTGGACCATGAGCTCCCCGCCGAGCGAGTCGCCCGCGCCGTCGCTGTCCGCCTCCGTGCCTCCGAGGACGCCGCCGACCAGGCCCGCCGCCGCCGGCCCCCGCAGCCTTATCTCGGGCGGGACGCCGTCCAGGACGCCGTCGAGGCCGTTGGCGCCGGCGGCAGCGCCGGGGGCCGCGGCGGGTGCGGGAGGAGGGGGGTCCTCCACCACCAGGGGGTTGGCGACATCGTGCACCTGCGGAGCAACACGCGGCACGGCATCGTCACGATATGCTTAACACAATGGATGGAAGCACTGCGAGGCACAAAACGGACCGGCCCAGGCCCAGCCAGGCGACCTCGGCGAGGACCCCGCGCAGCGCACCCAGCAGGGCAAGGTCTGGTCTATTTCAGCTGTCGCTCCATCTCGAGGCTGCGCGGCCTAAACCATCCACGCTGAAAAATACGAAAAAGTCGGTCCTGAGAAAGGGCGGGAGGAAAGGGG
>NW_026267163.1:310843-311444 GCF_000697945.3 Frankliniella occidentalis
GGGGGGGGGCTCTCTCATCTCCGGGTGCACCACACACATTCAAAGGGCCGATAGCAGATAACGGACAGGTCCCATTACAATCTCTTGCCCTTGCCGCCTCGCCGGGCTCGCCACGGTCAGTCGGATAATGTCGGCAGCAACAAGTATAATCCAACCGTTTGTCTCCGTCCTTGGGGCGGGTGGGCCAGCGGTCGGCCTGGTCCCGGCCCAGGAGGCGCTGCCCCAGCTACCCGAGGCCGCTCCCTCCGCACCCTGCTAGTGACTTGTGACTTGCAGCTGGCCGCACTCCCCGCGCCAGCCACAAGGCCGGCCCCGGCCGCCCCTGCCAGCCCGCCTCGCTATCTGATGACAATGGGCTGGACAGCCCCCTGGACCAGGGCCTGGACCAGGGCAGCCCTACGTCGTCGCGCTCTCAGCGGTATTATGTAATTGATGACTCGCCGTTTGGTGAGCTACACCTGTCATCTGTCTTTCGGTCATGAGCGGCTCGCTTCCTGCCCTTCTTGGTACACTGAATAAGGATGAGCACTTCTCAGGAAAACAAAAGGTCATCACGCCAAAGATAGATATATACCACAGATGTCAGCGCTAAAAATTCTTT
>NW_026267163.1:311494-313739 GCF_000697945.3 Frankliniella occidentalis
GGTGCACCTGCATGCCGGGGCGAAACAATCCGACGATAACCGCGCCGACGTGTTTGAATCAGACTGGTGTGTGCCTCTCCCAACAACTAACAACAACAACAACACGTTGTTTAACTCCTCCCCCTTTCCCTCTCCACGGTTCCCTTTAACTTTCCCTTTCGTTCCCAATTCTTTTCCCCCTCGTAATCGAATTAGCCGAGCAGTCCGCCGGCAGCTCGGCAGCATGTTGCCAGGTGATTTCATTTCGGTTTTCGATTCTAATTCTGCAATCCGGAGGCCGGGGCGCAGGCCCGGGTGGCGGAGTCGTGGAGTGTGTGTGTGTGTGTATGGTGGGCTGCGCGTGGAGGGCGCCGAACCAGACTCGGCAATCGTTCACGTGAAAGTGACGATGACTGAAATAAAAAACTGTATTTGTGCCCCTCTGACGAACTCTTTTGCTGGCAAGGGCTGACAGAATTGTGGCATGCCACGGCTGTTCTTCCGTTTTTGTAAGGAGCTCTTCTAATTTTATTGTGATCCACGCTCGGAATTTTAAAAATAGACCGTTGCGACGGCAATTTGGCAACAGCGCAAAATTTTCTTTTAAATGTAATCTGGGCATGTTTCTGAAAAAAGTCCAACACTCAGACATAGTGAATTTTCTAAGGATTCGATTGGTGATGAGTAATTGTGTTGACAATCACTCTAAAACCTCCAAATCGAGCAAAGAAAATCCGATATGCGGTGTTGCCATGTTCCGGGCGCAACGGTCTATTGAAAAAGGCTCCCTACCGACCCCACAGAAACAATCACGCATAAAGATAATATAAAATAGTTAATACAGCAGTATGTTTTACCATTCAGCCATGAATAGTAGTCCGACAAAGTAATGTTGAGGTTGTGGAAGTATGAATGCCGAGCGTTGGAGCCGCGGCCGCGACCAACGAGACGAGGGAAATGTGAAGGGCAGCGACGGAGGGGCGCGCTCGAGATAGGGTTACTGAGTCCGCCCGCGGCCGCACGAGCCGAGCCTCGCGAAAGTGAAAACAAAGAGGACGCGGGACTGGACTGGCGCGCCCATGTCGGGGCTCAAAACCAACAACGAACCCCTTCTCGGCGCTCATTATCGCGGGAAAAATTGTCAAAGCTCATTACAACTACGAGTTGGCGACGCCGTCGTCGTCGTCGTCGTTGTTGTTGGCGTGCGCGTGGCGTCGTGGGCCCGGCCAACTCGGTGCGCGGCAACTCGTAAGTGGGTTATGGCATTATCGCCGCGACCGCTTGAGGCCGCGACACACGGGACGGGCGGGCGCCGCCCGGGGGGCGCGCTGCTCTCCGACAAGTCCCAGGTGGTGCGGCCCCTTCGAACCCCTCTGTGGCGAGACTGGGAGCGGCTCGTGCGCGCACAACAGTCCGCCCCGCCTACTGCTGGCCTTCTACAACACCCACTCTCTTTTCTCCGAACCTTCCTCCGCGTTTTTTCTTTGTGGATCGCGTGAATTTCGGTCGGAGCGGACATCACGGCTCCGCCGTGTGTTGTATCAGTCGCCACGCAGGCGAGTCCTCGCCCTCCTGCCGCCCTCATCGCCACCCTCCTCATCGCTGTCCTCTCATCCGGCCTCGACTGAAATAAACCGACCCCGTCGACGCCCTCCCCAGCTTGTCCTCTCCGTCCTCCCCACAGCCGCATCCCGCCTGCCTCCGCGTGACTTTTAGTTTTCCCGCTCATTAGCCGCGCGGAGAGGGCAGGCGTCCTGAAATTGCCCCAAAGGGGAACGGCCCTGGAAGAGTCGCAGCAGGGACTCGGGGAGGCGTCGCCCTGGAGCTGGCCGCCGACGGTACTTACTGGGGTCCGTGGCGGTGCGGTGGCCGCGCGGGCTGGGCGGTCGCTGCGTCCCGGTCAGGCCCCGGCCCCGGCTGCGGCCCGCCCTCGGCCCGCCTGGGGTCCGCGACGACGAACCCGTGCTGGAGGCGACGCGGCCGCACACCTTCGCGACGGCTGCCGCGCCGCGCCACGCCACTGGCACTGGCACCGTGCAGGGGGTGAGTGAGTGAGGCGGGGTGCGAGGGAGGGAGAGGGAGAGAGGTGGAGAGAGGGCGACTGATCGCCGGGGCCGCGCGCTGATGACTGGGCCGCTGCCGCTCCGCGCTGCTCCGCGCCGCCGGGCGGGGCTGCCAGAGCGGGCTGCGCCGGACTCGGAGGAGAGGCGGCCGCGAGCTGTGCGCCGCCGGGGGCGGGGCGGGGCGGGGTGTGGCGGGGCAGGAC
>NW_026267163.1:313789-316768 GCF_000697945.3 Frankliniella occidentalis
GGGGGGCTGCAGAGGCGGTAGGCCGCGGACCGCTGCGGAGCAGGCCCCACCGACCCCGCCAACCCCGCGGTCCAGCTGGCCCACCCCGCCCCAAGCCTCAACCCCCACGGCCAAACAATAAGCGTTAAACAATTGCTGCTTGGCCTGGCGAAAAGTTTGGTCGACAGTTTAGTTCGTTGTGATGCCCTGAGCTCTTCCCGCCTGCCCGGCCCGGCCCTGCCCCCCTCCCCAGCCGTGTATCCTCTTCCTCGCTGCTAGAGGAGAGGGGTGAGGGTCGGGGCCTAGTCGTGGGAGAGTCTCATATCAGCGCCCCCCAAACGCGCGCCCTCGGCAACCTGAACGCGCTTTGTAGCACTTTGCGCACAAGCGACTTTATTTCGGCTTATTATTATTGTTGTTGTTCCCCAAACAAAAGTAATATCACATTTGAAAACAGACTCTCTTCGTTAGCCTGGAGAGTTCTCCCCGCGGAGAGCCAACCACCTCCTCTCTTCCCCTCCCCTCTCCTCAAATCTGAGCGCCCCCCCCCCCCCTCCAGCGATTAGAGAGGCCGAGTTACCTCGACACAAATCTGATGGACACCCGACTCCCCTACTCCCGATTTCCCCTCCTTTAATAAGAGCTATCACCTGCCGCGGGAAACCAAGTGACACTGAAAGACCCTAATCACCAATTAACAGCAATTTGCAGCGAATTAACAAGCGCGCCCGGGCCGGCGCGGAGTCAACTGTGTTATACCCACGCCCCTCCCCCCGCTCCGCTCCGGTCCGCACAGAGCAAAGCGGGGATGGATTATAGAGGGGGAGCGAGATTTGAGAATTATTCTCTACCCTCTGGTCCCTAATTAAACGTCCGTTTTAACTTTTCTCGAGAGAAACAAACGTTAATGAAAAAAGGGCAAGCTCGACGGGTCGCCCGGGTGGGCCTGGCCGGCAGACGCTCCGTCCCCGCCCCGCCCCGCCCCCAGTGGGGAGGGGCTTCATTGTCTCTGTCGGGATGAATGTGCATTCGGATTATTCAGCACGACGCGAGTCCTAATCAGAAATGCAGTTCCGCCAAACGTTGAATGCCAGGAGAGCTACACAAAATAGTCCCCGTTCTTGGACGAAAGAATGAAATAAGCTAGGGACAAGTAAAACTCGCATTTTTGAGGTAATTTGAAGCTGACTCACCTGGTTGTAGCTGGTGGTGCCTGGCAGCCCCGGCAAACGGCTCTGGAAGGCGGCGGGTCGACGCGGCGCTGCAGAGGGGTCGTCATCCTCATCTGCAGCCACCATTCTGGTCCTGCAGGCGGTCAGCAGATGCGCCACCTGCAGACAGATGTGGGGTCACGGGCGAGCAACAGGTTCTGATGACCTTGGGACGCACTGCCTCATCTGCAGGCGGTCAGCAGCTGCGCCACCTGCGGACAGCGGACAGCTGTGGGGTCACGGGCGAGCAACAGGTTTTGCAACTCTTGGGCGCGCGTACTTTAAAACGTGTATGATATTTTTAAAGAAAAATTTTCCAATTCTTAAAAGACTTTTTCACCAGGAAAGGCCGGCCTGTCATAGTAACCGACTTCTCCATATAATAGTTACCATTTGTATTATTTAAAATAGAAGACTTGAAGAAAGGAATACGAATAGCAATCGAATGGAAGTGGTCTAGGCGGTCAGGGTGAAGTGGGAGTACTGACGTGCCAACGTGCCAAAACGTGCCTAGAAGCAAATGCACCGTTAAGCGAAAGAAGGGGTTAAGTCGACCAACCTCCAGTATTTCTTATTGTTGATCTGTAACGTCTCTTTGGTGCATCGGAAAGAAGCTAGGATCATCTTGGTAAGTTAGTTTTGGGTGGAAACTGACTTCTCGTGGCGACTTCCGGCACTTCTGATTGACCGAACTTCAGTAACGGGCAGGCAAGAGGTCTTGCTGATAAGTCGACTTATCCCGTTTTCCCGCTCGACGGCTTGTTTCCCGGCCGGCCAGGCGGCGGGCGCCTGCAGGGTAGGCCGGTAGCTCGCCTCCCTGCGGTGCGGGTCTGCCTACCCAGCGACTTGCAGGCGCCCAGACCGCCGCGGACGTCTCTGTTCGTCGGGCGGACGAGGCGGGGGCAAAACGCTCTGATACTGTCTACATAATTTTTGAGTAAAAAGCCTGGCTACTAAATCGCCCAGCTTGGCGAGTGGGACATATTTTTCTATAAAAGTAAAGAGAAGAAAGAAAGAAAAAGTTGAAAGAGAGAATGAGACGGTTGTCTGTCCGGACCCCGCGCCCTCGTCCTTGAGATGCTCCTCTCTGCGACAGCCGGCCGACATGCCCGGCCCGGCCCCGCCCACACCCGCGCCCTTCCCTGCCCACCACTCTGGCCGATATGCAAACGGGCATCTGTGTGTTCACAGCAAACCGTCGAGAGGGCCGGGAGCAGGACAAGGAGGGGGGGGCCTCTCGATAGAGCACCGTCTCACGACGGCACCGCCTCCCTGGGATCATCGCCCGTTTAGTGCCGATAGAGACGGACACAGCACGCAAACCCGAAATAACTGTCACGTCTGTCCGAGCAGGAGCACCTACATGTGTAACTGTCGTTGTTTGCGTTTGGTTCCGCGGTCATCAGTCATCATGTCATCATGATATATACACGATTCAAATCGATGGGCACGAAATTAGGGCGAAAGCCTGTACCCGCTCTACCGCACATGGCACGTCAGACCAACCCCGAAAACAAAAGTGTTTTGTTGGTAATGGGCGTAAAAAAATAGAGCACCCCACACGGCGAGCACTCACACACACACACAAACACCACACACAGGGCAGGCGATACAGTTGTGGCGCGGCGTAGGTTTCCAAATCGCGTCCCGCCCCGCCTCGCCTCACCCCACTCTTGCCCGACTGTCCCCTATCATGCAGATCGTTTGGATTATGTTTCTTTGTCCTTCATAATGGAAGCGTTGCGCCCTAACCCGTCCCAATGCCGCGCCCTCCAGCCCCGCCCCCCCC
>NW_026267163.1:321854-324746 GCF_000697945.3 Frankliniella occidentalis
GGCAGCGCGGCGGGGGGCGGGCCGGCGGCCTGGTGCAGCAACAGGGCCTGTACCCGGAGCCTCGGTAGTATCGCCATCGCCGCGAGTACGAGTGTCCTCACATCCGCACAGAAAACACACTACAATAATTCGCGTTATTCGACCGGTTCGGTGAATCAGGTACAAGCTGCTGCTGATGCGTGATGTGCACAAGATGCAGCCGCGGCAGTGGAGTCCAGCCCCAGCATAGGCCCCCGTACACTTCTACGTCAATATCAGTTAAGCAGGCGTTACCGGTTGAGAGTATAGATCAGGGACAAGCAGAGACTGGACGCACAGATTCACTCAGGCTCTGCTCCTACTCTCACCACGACCACTCGACATGCAGGTGCAGCGCTGGGACCGCCTGTACGGAACTGTGCAATTCTCTGCAATTCTAGAACGAGTACGTTTTTTAGAAAATAATTGAAAAAGCAGAACTTTCATGAATTGTAGCAATACTGTTTTAAAAATGCTGGGATTTTTTTTTTATAAAAGAAAGGAAAGTAACTGAATCATTTCCGTTTTCAATCTGTGCCAGAAGGTTACGCGTGCGATTAGGCCTGTGATCTCGCAGAGGCGTGCGCCCGCGTGTGACCGCCCAGGACAAGCCTAGGGCCAGGCCCATGAAGCAAAAGAACAACAAGAGAAACAGTCGACGCGACGAGTGAGTCTTGAGTGAACCGCAGAGCTGAAATCGATAGGCCCCATACCCCGCCCCGCCCCCGACTGCAGCGGAGCCAGCAAGTCGGCCGGGCGGCGCAGCGCAAATAGCTGGTTATTTATTTTGTCGTGCACGAGTTAAAATTATGCCGGAGACCTTTTCTATGACTAACTTTGTGGCACTGGCCGCCAATTCCAGGAGGAAGGGGGCGTGATGGGGAGCTAGGGGAGGGGAAGGGGTGAGGCGGGAGGTGCTACCCATGCATAACGCGAAGTGGCCAGCCGCTGACGGCCACGGCCATTCCCGTTCCGTTTGGCCTCTCGTCACGATACATAGACACGCTGGCGATTAAGTCCCCAGAAGGCACACGACACGAATGCCGTGGGCTGACGGGTCGACCGGCGTCGTCCACCACAACGAAGGAAACCTCGAGTTGGTTTCAAGAGCAGTAAATAGTTGCCACGTGTTTCATAGCATAACAGTCGCCCGCATCCTGGAACAAGTAGTACAGTTTTTTAGTAGACTTGAATGGAGTTCACGTCCAGCCTATTGCGCTTCTCTCTTTTCATTTATTGTAATTTTCTGCATGGCCTTCCTACTGATATTTTCAGAGTATTTGAACCCCCGATTTCTATGGTCGGAGGCCACTAATAACGCTTTGAAAAGTTCCACTTTGTCGGCGTGAAAATGAGTTGACGGAGTTGACAGTGATGCCGCTTTGTCTTCTTGGTTTCCAGGTAACTTACCTTTGAAGATGGTCTGAATGAAAGAGCCTCTGTTTTCAGCCGTCCTTTAAAACCAGCAAGCGGTTTCGCAGAATCCTGAGTACGCTCTGAGCTGCGTCGTTGATACTCATTGGATAAATATACTATACAGCTCTTGCTGCGTTAAGAGTGGCCCTGGCTGGCGATTTACCAAAGCCGCGATTTGAGCGCGCGCCTCGCTCCCGGCGCAGCAACAGCAGAGGAGGGAACGCGACACCTGTTCCCCCTCCTTGTTGACACTCGGACCTCTTGTGCCTACTCTCCCCTTGCGCCCGCCTGCGCCCCCAGCCCCCCGCCGCGTGGCGGAGCGGCAGCACAGCCCAGTGTGTGGCGGGCGGATTGTTTGGTCGTTGGACGCTTTGGCGGCGCGCTAGCGTTGATTCCCTCACATCCGACTGATGTAGCTATCTTATCTCCCTCCGCCTGTCTCCGTTCTTCTCTGTCTCTCTATCCCTCCCCATCTCTCTCTCTAGCACACACACACACCGAGCGCATCCCACCCTGCCCTCCCTTCTTCTCTCTCCCTCCTTCATCCTTCCACAGCTCGTACCCCCTCCCTCTTTCTCTCTCTCTCCCTTTCTCCCTCTCCCCCCCCCTTTCTCCCTCTCCCCCTCACTCTATCCTCTTCACCTATTCTCCTCTCTCTGCCTATCTTTTGGACTTCTACCCTCCATCTCTCTCCGTTCCTCTTCCACGCCATACCCTCGAGCCACAGGCCACCCCGACCGTCCCGTCCTTCCCTTCTCTGCTCTCGCCGGACTCGTGCTTACTGAAAGAGTGCGGGTCCGAGCGAAAAACATAGAGTGGTCGGTCGTGGTGGTGGGGCGCACCGTGGCGGGGCGGAGCGGGCGGGTAAAATGCGGTGGGGCCAAGGAGGCGGGTGGAGGGGAGCGAGTAGAGGTGCCTCCTTTTGAATTGCGAATGGCGCACAATAAAGCGCGCGGGACCAGCAGCGGGGTTCCAGCCCCAGCCCTAGCAGCCTCAGCAGCCCCAGCAGCCCAACCCCCACCGCTCCCCGCATCCTTACCCCCAGCAGGAAGCCCGGCACGGTGTCTGCGGGGCGGGCCTCGTGCCGCTAATCACAGCCGCCAATAGGTAGAATGAGCCCCTGTCCTTGATGAATGAGATCCCCCTCCCCCCTCCCATCCCTCCCTCCAACCCCTGTCCCCCCATCAAGGCCCCCTCTATATCCCACCGCCCCGTCTAATCAACTGCCTCCAGCATATTTAAAATAACGACAGTTTATAATTTGAACTCCGTTTTAAGAAAATGAAAAGACAAAGCGCCGTAGGAGCCTGTGTGTTTGCTCTCACACAAGTTTGTGCGTGGGCGTGGGCGTGTGTGCCCACACAATCCTTCCTCCCTAGACCGCTGCTCATACAGTCGGCCTCACAACGGCTACTACCCTACCGTGGTCCTCTGTGTGCAAAGTCCTGCCCGCCCCAC
>NW_026267163.1:328986-336588 GCF_000697945.3 Frankliniella occidentalis
AATCACATAATTTCCATTAATTTCAAAATACAGAAGACGATCAATAACATTTATTGCACAAAACCCAACTTAAACAAGCAAGTTAATATTAAAACAGGAAGTTAGATAATATACGAACCACTTGTTATAGCCTAACACACAACTTCTGTTCAGAGTTGATGTTAATCTTCTTTTGAAGGAAATTCTGGAATTGATGGTGCCCAAGAAATCACAGTGAGATTCCGCCCATAGATTGCTAGAGCCAAAACCATGCCATGTTGTTTCACATATAAAAGGCCATCAAGCCATTTCCCAACACCAACGGTGATTTGAGGCAATGCTGGACTTGTTGCTCTGGAATAGTAATAGAAATGTTAATAGGTATTCAGTAACAGCTAAAAAGTCTGTTAAACACAGAGACAAAATCAACATATACATAAGACAAATATGCTTACGCTGAATATGGCACATATTCTTTAAAAAGTATACTGCCACTTCTTATGTCTATTGCAGTGATATTATCATCTGCAATCAGCAAAGCAAAAACTATCCCAACTTGCATCAGTTTTCTAAATATGCCCTGGAAACTGAACACCTTTTCAGTAACATAGAATGGTAAATTACTATTTCCTACAACTGCTTGCATATTTAGATATTTGCAATTGAAATCTGTATGCTGGAGACCATCAATCATTGTTACAGAGCAGTAATATAAAATTCCATCTTTTATCTGTTAAATGTGGGAAACAAAACAAAAAAATTATATAGAAGCAGGCCTAGACAATACTTCATCCATAAAGTACCTACCCAAAGTGGAATTTGAGCAGTGACTGTCACCGTGATGTCAAACCGCTCTCTCATTTTGCCGTCACTGAGACAGTCACGGCTCAAATTCCTCATTGGGTAGTCACTACTTACGTGAATCCCAGGTAAAATATTAGCATCAGTGACAATGCATTCTTCTTGTACGTCATCTTTTAACCAATTTTGAAGGTGGTACCCAACCCAGGATTGAAGGATGATTTTCTCTGAACTATGAATAAGTAGAAAGCTGTAGTCTTTTAAAGGAGAACCCTTCCCACAAAGTAATGACACCTACAATAAATAAAGTCAAGTTCATGGTAAGTATACATATATCTATAGATACAAATTACAAAACAATATGGCAGTGATTAGAAATTACTTGCAAAATTGGCGAAGAGAAATCAAAAGTTTTCAAGCAAATGCCATTAACAATGCTCCAAACTTTAACACGTGCATCTCTTGACCCCGAAACTACCACTCCAAGGTTATCACTTCCATCGACACTTAAAATTATACTTGTATGTCCATGACAGACATGATTTAAATTCACCTGAATATAATAGAAATTTGTTAAATCTATACAATGTGATCTGTTTTATTTCCTTTCCAAAGCTCTGAACCAAATCTGGATGAACTGTATACCTGATGATGGCAAGATCCTGGTTGAATATTTACAAAATTCCAAATGGTAACTTTTCCATTGCTACTTCCAACAACGATGAGTCCTGATGCTAGGAGCCGTACACTTGATGGGTAACCATGCTCTGCTACGGGGAATGAACAAAGGTAGCTCCAATCGAGCCCCTTCTGAGAAAATATAGACCCACCTTCTCCACTGCCTAGAAAGTCAAGCAAAATCTGTTTGATTTCGACCAACTTTATACTTTATAACTATAATAATATGACATCAGTATGGATAATAACTTACTATGACAAAGAACAAGTTTCCCATTACAGTAATCCATTGCTGATATATAACCATAGTTATCATTGAAGAGATCTAAGACATAATCCAATGCTTTCCTTCCATCAATCTTAGAATACAGCCCTTGAGCTGTGACACAATCCTGCTTCCAGTCACGTTTATGATACTGCTTTTGGTCCCTACAGCTTCCAATTCCCATTTCAAGCCATTTCTTCTTCCATACAAACTTGGATTCAGAAATACACCTAGAAAACAAAAACATGTCTTTCTGAGCAAATCACCATTTCTATTTATGTATTGCAAACGCAGTTGGAAATTCACTTACTTATTCCATTGATGGCTGACCTTACATGCATTCAGAACGTCATCCACTGAAAGCATGCCTAGAATCTGATCTAGAGCTATTTGAGGCATTGATGCCAAAATGTCGCAGTGCAGTGCATTACTGCATGACTTCAATAAATTGAACCGGGCAGTGGTATCACACATGTCTATCAGACTCAGTATCACAGATGACTTCTCAGCAGGAGAAAGGTCTCTGAATTTCTCTTTGCAAACTGTGAACCAGTCTTCTGCTAATATATCTCTCCCTAATTCTTCCATATTGCTTGCTAGAACCAATTTTTCTTTTTAAAAAAAAGTCTATGAAAGTAAGAGATTTAGTTGACATAACCAAATTGAAATATGTTCACCTTTCGGTTTTCTCACTCAGGTTTTTACCACGTTTTAACTCCGAGAATATCACACGAACAATTTCAAACTTATCGAGCACTATACTACGAGTCATGATGACTAATTGGACTGTGTACTGTCAATACGACCTGATCTGTCATTTTGGTTCAAACGACAACAAACAGCAGAAGACAAACTGTAGACAAACTACATAAACAACAATAACCGACGAGGTTCTGTTTTGATTCTCATACCGTCGTCTAAATTTCTTGTACTGCTAAAGACGTGAGTCGACCAATCAGAAAGCAGCATGTAGTGAGACATCTGAAAAACGCCGTTGTTTACTTCCACGTTGGAAGTGTGGTGGTTCAAGGTGCACTTTGCAATGGACGGGACGACTTTTTAACGTGTTTTTAGGCTGTAATTGCCGTAGAATGGCTTTTAAAAATGGGTTGTCGGAAAAATAGAGGTGCTATACTTCCTAATAATTGCAAAGTGAATTATCGGTTACGACTTTCGAACTTCTGGTAAAATCATTCATGTCATCGTGTATGATTGACCATATTGTGCGCCGCAACGGTACATCAATTTAAATACCCCTCACTAAGTTAAGACTTTGGTGTATTTTTCACCAGTCTTATTTACATAAGCCGTCGTCTTGTCCATTTGAACGTTGTTGCATTGAAACAGTCGTAGACAGTGGCGATTATCTCGTGTTGTGGATTAATTAATTAAAATATAGGTCTACCCAGTAACCTATACAAAATGTCCATGACATCCGATATGAATTTAATGGACCTCCTCTTTGACAAAGAAGACCCAACTCTTCACTTGACATTTGATAAAGATGATCTCTACCCGAAAGATGAACTGGTTGACATTGACTCCAAACCCTCATTTGGTATCTCTGTAAGTTGTCAATTTGACCTCATTTTTTTCTCCTGTTATCTACTCTTTTTTTTAAAGTAGTTAGCCTGCATGTTCTATACCAATTTTTTGTAGATGGAAAACCAATAACCCATATTGTACACTCTCAGTTTTCCATGACGTCCAAATCGCAACAGATAATTGCATGGTGTCACCAGCATGATGTAACAACAACATCAAATGTGTTGGCATCTATCCATCTATACTTAAGATACGATTATTGATGTGAATTTATTTACCATAGTCAAATTACAAAAAGTTTTATTCTGTGGTGGAATTTCCCATTCACCACATTAATGTAAAGTTTGTCTTATTCTAAAACTTGTCGCTGGAATACATCCCTTCAACATATTTAGAACATTTTAATGCTGTTTGCACTGATTTTAATCCAAGTCAATTATTTTATTTCACTGTTCACATTCATTGTGGTTATTACCACTGGAACTTATTGAACTCATATTCTCTTTTTTGTATTAAATTATTTTTTGTTTTTATATTAACAGATCTGTTTAGTCCTTATCACACCCACCAACCTACTATATTAATTACCTACTTTATTTGTTCTATCTTCCTTAACAATTTTCATGCATCTTATTAGCAATCTTTTCTTCATTTTCTTTTCTAGTCAGAAGTTTGGCCAAGCAACCCTGATGAATTCCTTGACTCTCTACTCAATGGCACTCCATTTGATGACTCAATACTTGCTGAAACTGAAATTGGAAATCCCCTAACATCTGATGTGTGTCTTTCGGGTGATGGATCACTTTCTCCTATAGCTGCTGTTGTGAGCAGCAGCAGCAGCTCTGACAGTGGAGTAAACAGCGATGTGCATAGCGACATTTACAGTGATGTATATGGTGATCACTCAGCACATGATGTTGCTGAGGACAGTGGTGGATCTGTCGATTTGCAAATGTCCCCCATTAAGCAAGAATTAGAAGAGGTTAGTAAACACTCCAAAAGTGTCCTAAGGTTTATTAGATGCTTTAAAAGTAAATCTTTCATTAGAAGTTTTTTTCTTATTTTTTATATATTTTTCGTTACTTTTAGGATGTCGACTTTTCCCCTGCACAATCAATGCCTGCCTCCCCTGACGTTCCATCTTCCCCGGAAGGCGGTAAATTTGATTTGCTTGATTCAGCAGTTCTCAGTGCAGGAATATTGGACTCAAATAATTTGGGGCAGCTTCAACTGAAGAATAATACTGCTATTATCAACATGAGTATGTGCTGATTACATAGTTTTTATTCTACTTTGGCTATTTCATTTGTAATGTAGACTTCATTTTAATTCTGTTGTATTTGTTTTGTTTTGTTTCTACAGACTTAACGTCCTCTGATTCTGATGTACCAGTGACTTCTCAGCCTTCAAACATATCAACTCAGCAGCTTACACTTCGACCTGTTAAGAGCTGGAAACGTAGTGGTTCTGGAGGCACTACCACAAATGTTCGGCAAATGATTAGAGTGACTCCAATGCCGGCAGTTGGCTCTTCAAATTCTGGTCATCCACGATCAATACTGCTGCCACTGCAGGACTTGAAAGATGTCCGAACTATTAAAATTGTGAATGCAAACAACGTCACAAACAAGCGTGCGAGTAAGTCTTGAAATTTGTTAAGAGTTAATTTTTTTATAATTAATGTTATCTAGAATCATCAATTTTAATTGCCTTACTTGCTGCCTTGTAGGATGCAGACCAATGGTCCCTGCTGTTGGAAAAGGAACCCCTGTTACCTTGCTTCAGGTGAAGCCTGGTTCAGTTTTAAATACTTTAAATGCATCCCCAGCTCAAAGTTGCAGCATCAGTAGTAGTATGAGTGACATAATGCAAATGTCAGGTGATGATTCAAGTGATGATTCATCAGACAACACCATGGACATGTCTCAAAATCCCTACCCAAGGCTTGTTCTTTCGCGTAAGTTATGTATTTGAATAAGGGCATGTCCTAAGGTATTCTACTATATTAGCTATTTGAACCATTATTAAATTGACTTAACTTATTGTAGCTGAAGAAAGGAGATTGATGGAGAAAGAGGGTGTAACTCTTCCAACACATTACCCTCTTACCAAGCAAGAAGAAAGAGAGCTGAAACGGATCCGACGTAAGATAAGAAACAAAATATCAGCTCAAGACTCACGGAAAAGGAAGAAAGAATATGTTGATGGGTTAGAGGACAGGTATGCTAGTCTATTAATCTGACACAATCAACATTTGGAATCAAAAAAGCTTTTCTTTCATACCTCATTCCACATAACTTATCTATTTGTATAAAATCATTTCACAGGGTGAAGCAATGCACTGATGAGAACCGAGAATTATTGAAACGACTTAAAGTTTTGCAATCTCAGAATGAATCATTGGCTACACAACTTCAGCGTTTGAGGACAGTTGTAGCCCGTGGAATGACAAGCAGTAGTTCACGTGCTGCCCAGCCTGCAACATGTCTCATGGTTCTCCTACTTTCTCTAGCCCTTGTTATGGTTCCAAATCTTCGTCCGGGCAATAACACCCTGGAAGATCAAGAGCTAAGCTCTGCTAGTTCTGCATTAAATGCAGACAATAAGTTACCAGCCCTGCCAGGTTTGTTGTTACCAATTTGTTTAGTTACTTTAATTGTAGACACTGGTGCCTAACTAAATAGAATTATTTTCAATATCTTTCAGGGCGGTCAAGGACATTATTACACTCTCAAGTTGGAGCATTATTTGCTGCAGACTCAACTGATGACATGGAATTAATAGATGAAGAGGAACTCAAAATTTCTCTTCCTATGTTGGGGAAAAGGCAAGCACATTTAGAAGACAGCAGTGCATTTCTTGATCATGACTTTGGATACCCTGAGACAAAGAAAGCAAGATTCTCAATTGATCCTGGTTAGTCATGTCTTCCTCTTTGAATTTAAATTAAACTCATTGATTGTCAGTTTGATATTTTATCTATCTATTAAGTATTACTCAATACATGAAATATTCCATTATATTTCAGGAGAGACTGTCCGCCAGTTTATTGACCCTGACATTGATGAAGTTTGGCCCCCTCCAAAGAAGCAGAAAGAAAACTATCTACCAATTGATGACAGAATTGAAACCATTGTTGATCAGCTTTTAAACAACAAAACGGAAGAACCATCTTCTACTCTTGTTCTCCCTGTCTCTCAAGAAGGTCGTTAGTATTAAGGACTTTCTTCAGTTCATTTCTTTGCTTTCATGCACCCTGTGCTTGATTTTCTTCTGACTTTTTCCTTACTATGCTCTATACCTTTCAAAATATCTCTGGCCCTTTCACTGTTACTTCAAGGAGAAATGTAGAGCTACTTTTTTAAAATATGAGAGGAAGTGAGGCAATATATTGAAAAAGAACTGTAGATTTATAAAGAAAAGTTATCTATCGTACAAATGAAAGCATGATACAATTTTTTTTTTGTTAGATGTTACTTTGTATCTTTTTATCTAAAATGATGTACACTCCACTTACATGGGCAAAGAAAAAAGTTAAGTACAATCTGTGATTTTGTTTTCTTTTATTTGATTTTTTTTATATCTAAATGGAATTGTGTGTGTGTGTGTGTGATACACAAAGTGATAGCTAGGTAAGATTTCAATGTCGGTTTTAAACCCCAATTCTGTTTTGTCATTTTTATTTCTTTGCCTCTCTCCCTCTTTTCCCCAATGAAATGTACTCTTTCCATTTTACATGTGTCCTTTTATGATACATTTTTTTATAGTGTGCTGTGGATTTATTGCTTTTTGTGTATTAGGTGCAGGGATTTTTATTTTTCAGCATTTATAGCACTGCCTTTTTAATTTTACTAGCTTTTACCTATCTTTCCATTGAAGTGGTTCTTCTTTTCTTGTTATTTTTATTGCCTTCTAGGAGACATCTCTTGAGTATGTTGCTTTATCTTATTGTTAATCAATCATGTATCCAAGATAGATGTAGATGCATGTCTTGTAGGCACATTTGTGTATTGCAGTGCTTTGTTTCTGTTTGTGACTTATTGCTGGGAGATCTTTTTGGAGAATTCTGCTGAATTTTATTCATATGAAATGGCTATTAATTGAAATGAACTTATATCAATTATTCATAGGTAAATTTACACACATTCTGGGACCTAAAGAGATTTTGGAATTGATAAGTTTTAGGGAATGATAAATATTATCAAGTCATCACCTTGAAAAGAGATTGCTGTAAAATGGCTCAGAATAACAATTGTTTGATTCAAACAGTTGGTTATTTGAAACTTGAATCTTGGATGCTTTTGAAGTGACTGTACAGTATTTGACCCACAAAT
>NW_026267163.1:336638-338476 GCF_000697945.3 Frankliniella occidentalis
GGGGGGGGGGGAGTGACTGTGACCACACTGCTACTGGAATCAGCAGTCGGATTGCTGTGTCTGTGCCGGTCTCGGGCTCCGCCAGGCTCGCGGGCGCTGGGCCGCGGGCTGGCACCCCTTGCTCAGTCGGGCGAGGGAGCCGCCGGCCAAACTGTGCGGCAGCGGCGGCGGCGGCGGCAGCACGGGGCGGCCCGAAGCAATGATTGGGCTCGGCTGCTCGCCAGTAGTAGTAGCTACCCTGGCCAGCGTCAGCCAGCGTCAGCCAGCGTTGGACCAAACATGCCATAAACTCCAAAGCCCCCCCCCCCTTTTCCACCACCTCCCCTGGGGGCCGTGCGCTCGCCGAAGACACGGCGGCGGCTTCACTTTGAGGCGAACAGCGGGAGTCAGTTGATAGATTAGAACGGGCCTTTGGCGGGGCCGGGCGAGCACGGTGGAGCCGGGGGAGGGGGCCGCTCGGCCGCTCCCGGGACATTCTGCTGCATTCAAAACGGTCCCCCTGGAGAGCGGGTTGGGAGGGGGTGGGCTGGCAGGATCAGGCATTACGGAGTGGTCCCATCACGTTGACGAGAAAGTGACGGCAATTGGCAATTCGGCAGGAATTTTTTTTCGGCAATTACGACTAATGATGTACCGAACTTTGACTGCCGCGTTGCAGATTTCCTCGCGAGTGCTGAGTAATTGGGTCTTAACGGGTCTAGTTTTTTTCCTTTTGTATCGACGCCGCGTCGCGCTACTTTCCATCCTGAGCAGCTTCCTGTTGCTGCGTGTAGACATGTCACGGTGAGGAGAAGCAGCAGGTCGTATGAGACGCTGATAACAAGGAAGGGCAATGGGGAGGAGAAGAACAAAAACAAAAGGAAAAGGCCTCGGAAATCTGCCTCGCTTTGACCCGCTTCCCCGACTCGGAGCAGCTCTTCCGGTCCGTGCACCGGGGGGAAAGTTATCGAGTAGTAACAAAGCGAATTAAAGAAATCCCTGACGTTTGCTGACCCCCTCCCCACCCCCCGCCGGCCTCCCCGCGCGCAGAAGTGTCCGGGCGTGTCGCTGTAATTAGGGCCCGAGCACCAGCACCAGTCGGCTCAAGGCCGGGGATATTTCGTCCTTTGGTGGATGTAAGTATATAAAAAAAAAGGTGTACATCTTTAGAAAAATTAGAGATTTTACTTTTTTTATATCTTTGCGAAAGAGAACGAGAGAGAAAGAGTGTTCCGTCGTTTCTCGTCAGATGGAGCGGCACGCCCGCCAGCCCAGGCCGCCCCTCGAGTCCCTCCTCGGATCCTCCCTGCCGCCACCGCGAAGCTCCTCCCGCGCTCGGGGCCCCTGCTTGCCCGTGTTCCAGGGCCGCGGCCTCCAGCCGGCGCACGGCGACTTGCCACCCTCCACGACGGCGTCCGCGCCGTCCAGGCGAAGGTCGGCGAGGAGGCCTCGGCCGGCAGGGAGCTGCGGCATGGGGGCGGACACCCTCTGGCCGAGCCGGGCGGGAGGTGTGGCCGTGGGCCCCGCGACCGGAGTCACCCCCGACCTGCTCAGGAAGTACCGCGCCGGGCCGAGCTCACTGGGGCCAGCGTCCTCGTCCGGGTCCACGCCGAGCCTGAAGACAGGGGCGGAAGGTCTCGCGTCACCATCAAGCGAGATATCCCACTGTGGCGCTGCTTCGGCGACAGCCGACAGCTACAGTACACTCACCAGATGACGAAAGGCTGCGCACGCGCCCAGGGCCGCGCGCGGACGTGTAGCAGCACGTAGACGAGCAACGGCGCGAGCAGAGTGCCGAGCAGCAGCCACGACACCAGCACCAGGCTGAGCTGCGTCTGCTCCTGCTGCACCCGGCGCGC
>NW_026267163.1:347630-348901 GCF_000697945.3 Frankliniella occidentalis
CCCCCCGGCCGCTCCCCCCTGGCTGGAGAGAACATTGGGAAGGGGGGGGGGCAGCCCTGGAATGTGGGTTCGCGTATGGCTTGCGCGCGTAAGTCCGCGCTGGGGTACGCAAGTACGCAGAGGTGCGGAGGTACCTACCTCCTGCGCGAAAGCGCTTGGACCGTCACCATGGGGAGCTTATTGCTCACCTGTCTTGCAAAGGGGTGAAATAATAAGGGGTGGCAACGGGCACTTATATTACGTGCTTCCTTTTTGAGAAGGTCGGGTGAAAAATAAAACCCATAGAAAATCTCTATGGTTGGCGACAGCTGGTGTGGGGTGTCTATTTGTGAGGGAGGCTCACGTCGAGACAATATCGGGTCTATTATATGCACTTCTTGGGAGCGAGGCTGGGATGGATGGAGGGAAAGAGGGGGGGGGGGGGTTGACAGTCGGAGGACAGTGAGGTGTGAATGGACCTCCATCCAGCATACAGCAGGCATGCATTATCTGCGCACCTTCGCAAGCCCGCTTGACCTGCTGGGAGTCCTAGCACCTGCGGCCTTAATCATTCTCGCACTTCAATATTTTTCCTCGCGCCCAGTTTTGTGACGAGGATTGTCTTGTATTATTATTATTATTATTTTTGAGATTTGAATCGTCCGAGGCACGGCCGCGCGGCCCCGCCGCATCCGGGGCTCTGACGTATCGGATGACACCCCGCTGGACTGAATGCTGCAGTATGGGCAGGAATGGGCGCCAAAGCCACGGCTGGGCTGGGCGGGCCGGGCTGGACGGACTCCAGGGCCAAGGCGACCAGCAAAGCCTCTTTGACGGGTCCAGCCCGGCCGGGCCCGAGGCTGCTGCTCGTAAGGAGTCGTAAGGATAAGGCGGGGGATCCGGTCCGGCCCGGTCAGGCCGCCTGGCCCATGGGCCGGCCGATCCGGTCCCAGCCCGAGGGGCCCACAACTCCGAAAAATTTTGTACACCTGATTTCCGGATTTCAAAGATTTCACATGATTTCACAAGATTTCAGGTGATTTCCACGGATTTCAAAGATTTCAAGTGAATTCACTGATTTCGCGAAATTACCGAAATCATACGATTTTCCATAGATTTTGTGAGATTTCCAACGATTTTAAGTAGTTTTTGAACGATTTTGAGAATTTCGCTTGCAGTTTGCCGTACAAGGAAGTGTGTATTTTAAAGAGTCTTTAGTCGTCATGGAATAACAGATAGCACTTTCACTATATAACAATGAAAATAATTTGTACGTATGCAGGCGTATGTCA
>NW_026267163.1:356494-359555 GCF_000697945.3 Frankliniella occidentalis
CGGCGAGCCGAGGGAAGACACTGAGAGGGGGGGGGGGGATCTCGCTGGTACTTCCCATGTAGCGTGGTACTGGTACTTACAAGAAGATCGTGCTGAAGGGTCCTTGCGTCTCTGCAGAGACACCTCCAGCCGCCTGGGTTGCAGTGGTTGCTGCGCGGCGTGAGGACCTACAATTCCTTGCCCCCCCCCCTGCAAGAGGTTCCGCATTCCAGCAGCAGCCCTCCGTTCGCAGTATCGTGCCACGTCTGGGTTTTCGCCAAGTCACTAGAGTTTGCCAGGCCACTCTAAACACACACACACACACACACACACACACGCAGGATCCCACGAGGCGCCTCACCGCCCTCCCCCAATTCACACATTAATTTGTTTGACGTTCGCGACACGCCCTGGACACGCCCCCGCCCACATACTCCCGCCTATCTTGTTCAGATCACTCGTTTTAATTAATAATTGTGCCCGGGCCTGGAATGCGCGCAAGGCAATGAGGAGCTCGCGGCGGCCGCGGCGCGGATGGCAAGTTCGAGAACTCACTCGGCGGCGCCGCGGCCGCGAACACGAGAACAAGTCATTGGATCAGGCAAAGCTGTTGTTGCGCGCCGCTCTGGCGCAGCCCTATGGAGCCTGGAGCTGTCGTTGGAGTTAGAGAGTCAAGTGGCAGGGCCGGGCTGCACCAGCCTCTCCGGGCCAAGTGTTTGTGCGTTTACGCGCGCCAGGGACTGGGCGAGGCGTGGGCGGCACTCCAGAGCGGGGCGGGGCGGGGGCGGGCAGTGTGCGACCTGCCGCGCACTCAGGCCCCGCAGCAGCTGGCTGGCGTCATTCCGTCCTGAGGCGGTTGTGTGTGAGTGTGTGCGAGGGAGAGAGAGAGAGAGAGTGGCGATGCTTGTCTGCACGTCTTTGGAGACAAGGAAGACCATATGAGAGGGTGCATACGAGAGCCAACATCCTGCGACAGACCCCGAACCGCCCCAGGCCGCCGAGGCCCTGGGGCCCAGGGGGCCGTACACTCCAAACAGCGGCCGGCGTCCACCACCTCGACCACCTTCGCTGTGACAAAACAAGACGATAACGCAACCTTTTCGTGCAGGAATGCAGAGCGGGGGAATTATGGGGGAGGCGTGAGGTAAGGGGGGGGGTGTCGGGAGGGTCCAGAAGCAAACAGCAGACTGCAGGGGGCAGGGCTGCAGGGCAGAGGCATGGGACGACAAGTGCTCCAAGCAGCAGGCCCCCAGCCCAAGCTCTCTCTCACGTCAGCGAGGGTCTTTACACTGAACAGACACGGCCGTCCAGGTACGGGCTGGGCCCCCCACACGACCCCCACTCTGCTGCACCAGATAGCACGAGAGGGGGTCCCGGCTTCCCACACACCAGCCAGGGTCTCATAATGCGCCTCAGTGGATAATGTGTGAAAGATTCTGCGTCACGATTGCCCTGTTAGCGAGTATGGAGATCCAAAGGGGGGCGGGGCGCGCTGCGTTAGGTGTCTTGGCAGCGATGTCGTGTCGTCACCGGCGTCACCGGCGCCGCGCAGGCGCGCGCTGAACAAATACATAATGTGTGCACAGCGTGGGGTCGACAATTACGGTCTTAGCAGGGCAGACACGGCGGGAGAGAGGGAGGGCCGAGGGGGCGGGGAGGGGGCAAGAGCGAGAAAGAGAAAGAGAGCGCGGGGCATATGTGCGTGAGGAAGTGTGCTATCGCGGGCGCACAAGCGAAGGCTCAAACAACCGCGCGACACCGTCTTCCGTGTTTGCTTTTCACGGCTGCTGAGCGCCGCTGGCTGAGCGCCTCTGGCTGAGTGAGCGGCCCGTGCGAGCGCCTCGCCCGCCACGCCCCGTGCTGCTGAGCAAACGCCTGCCTGCTGCAGCAGACACGGTCGAGCATGTCAACCCGTTTCAGGAGGAGCTCTGTCACTGACGCGCGCCCGACATTTACGTGATTCTTTTTTGTCATCTTGATTTCGTTTTCGTGAGAGTTTTCGGGCGGACACTGAAATCCATCTAATTTCGTGCCCGCTCGACTCCCCGACGCCGACGGCCGGGACCAAGCGTGGGTGCGTGGGCCGCGAGCGGAGTGCATTGCCAAGTGCACGCACGGTTACAGCCGCGGCCGGCCAGCTGAGCTGCTGCAACGGCCAGACGGCCAGGACGGGTGGCGGCTGCGGGCTGCACCTCACCTCTGGCTTTTCACGTGACACCATTTTGATTGGAAGTTTGTTTGACCTTCCCGACTACACCCTGGCTTCAACCATTGTGTTTCGCAGTTCAAAGCGAAACTTTCGGAGAGCGAGTTTGTTTTCGAATAGGCGAGGCGCCGGCCACCGGCTGCCATTCGAGAGAGAGAGAAGGAGAACGAAGGAATGCGCGTAAAGGAGTGGGAAGGATGTGGGGAGGGAGGGGATGAATCGCACCTGTCCGCCGTGAGCGCGCACCGTGTCCGTCCGGGCCGGCGGCAGGCGGAGCCCGCAGCGGAGCAGGCGACTGCTCTGAAAGGAATGCACGCCGCGACACTGTCAAAAACTCCTTCATTCATTATTTATCATTTTCAAACTTGTTTAATGTGACAATCGTTATGCCGACTCCTGCGATTTGTCATCATCCCGCTATATCGACGTAGGCAGGTTGTGTACTATATAGACACCGAGCGCGCCGTCGTTGTGCCTGCAGCATAAGCCTGCAGTCAGGGCGTCGTCGTCGTATAAGTTGCACATGCAGCGGAGCGGCCTAGATTCCACTGACGGGACGACGTGTGGGCTCGTGTCTCGCGGGCCTGGCCTGGCCAATGAATGCGCTCACTCACACACAGAGAGCGCGCGCGCGCGCACACGCACGCACATCCTGCCTGAGCGCAGCCCTTTGCGTGAGGCGAAGCGTCATCATCCAACCTAACCGCCATCCAGCAGAGCAGCAGCACCCCTCCGCCCACACCCCACACACCCGACACTCGACAGTCGCACCGGCCGACGCGACGCCGCCGCCCCTTCCCGCCCCCTCCCGCGCCGCCGGTCCCGGGGGCGTGGGAGGATGCGGGGCGGGCCGGGGCGCGGCGGGCGGGCGGGGCG
>NW_026267163.1:359605-365203 GCF_000697945.3 Frankliniella occidentalis
TGAATTCAAAGTGATTTCGTGTGAATTCAAGGTGATTTCGTGTGAATTCAAAGTGATTTCAACAGATTTCAAGTGAATTCAAGAGAATTCAACTGATTTCAAAGATTTCACTGATTTCAATAAGATTTCCAAAGATTTCGATGGCTTTGTACACCTGAATTCCAGAGTTGTGGGCCCCTCGTCCCAGCCCGACTCGACTCCGTGGGCCCTGCCCAGTCCGCGGACCGCCACGCCGACCACGCCGCGGGGCAATGGTTCACGGCTGTCGTCTCCGCCTCCGCCACGCCACGCCACGCCACGTGAGATCTCAGCCGGCTTGTCCTCGTGTTGCCCTCCCCTTTGAAGCTTTTGACTAGCTGCAGCCGCTTTACGGGGGTGGGGGTGGGGTACAGGCGGTGTGTGAGAAACGCGACAGGACATGTTTTGGCGTCCCGGTCGCCCTGCGGCCGCTCGATCTTAAAACGCACTGGCGACTCACTACGGTTTTTAAGCAGCCACCGGCTTGTTTCACTTTTCCATGAAATTGAAGTAATTGACGCGGAGGGCGCGGTCCGGTCCGGGGCCGGTCTGAGCGCGGTGGTGGCGGTCAACGCTCTCGTCTGGAAGGAGGCGGGCTGCTGCAGGCCCTTGCTCAGCCCTGCCCTGCCCAGCCCTGCCCAGCCTCAGCCGTGTCCACTCTGATTGGCTGTCGTTGTCTTAACAGTAGTCAAGTCGTTGGCTGTGCTTGTTGCCCGTGATTGACAGTCCCCGAGCCGAGCTGCTGTGGCGTGGCGTGGCGCTTCAACGGCGTTAGTGGTGTGTGGGGCATTAGTTAAGCGTTAGGTATTAGGTAGGCATTAAGGGGACGGGGAGATAACCTGCTGCTGCTAGTCGTGAAAGTCGCCTCCCGCCCGACCCATCCGACTGTGTGTGTGTGTGTGTGTGTGTGTGTGTGTGAGAGAGAGAGAGAGAGAGAGAGAGAGAATGCTACCAACTCTGCAGGTGTAGGTGAAGAGTTCGTGGGTCACTACATTCTTTGAATGTGGAGAACGGCCGATTGCATACCAACTCACCGAACTGCTTTTTCATGAGAAAATGAATGACACTCGGAGAAGTTGGTGTGTTTTCTCTTTGCAAGCCGAAGATTCTATACTGTATGGTTCACGTTAAAGAAGTGTTTCAAGAATCTTGTGAGGAGAGCGGCGAGCGTGCGAGGCGGAGGCAACCGGTCGGGCGCGCCGGCCCGTCCGCGCCACCCTCCGCGAGCCTCTGGCGAGCCTCACTAACGAACGGACTCATTTTCCACTCTATTGCCCCGCCGGCCCTCGCGCCCGGACCGAGTGTCACGGTCGGTTGGCTGATTTAGTATTTAGGCGGCTCGGCCCACGACAGGCGGGCGGGCGTCGGACGAGGCTACCTTCTACTTCTATTCCTGGCCTCTTGACCGCGAGGGCGTCTACGGGGTGTCCGCGGAGGCGGCGGGCCACGGGCCACAACCATCCTTGCCACGCACCGAGACGCGGGCGCTGGGACTAAGGTGGCCACCACCAGGGCGGGGGTGGAAGGCGCCGGCGAGGAGGACGCGCGTCTGCTGGACCAGGGCTGAAGGAGTGAAACGCCGCCGGGCACGTGCACGTGAGTGAGGCGCGGGGAAAGCTAAAGCCTCGTGAGCGCTGCGCACCGTATCGCTCGCGGGGGCGGCGCGGCGCGCCTTGCGCGGCTACCGGCGCCCCGCCCGATCGGCTTTGCGTTTTCTCCAACTCGCTCCGTGTGTATTCCGGGAAGTGAAGTGGCGGCCAGCGCGCGGGCAGTGCACCAGCAGCGGCGGGCCGGGCCGGGGCGGGCCGGGGCGCTGGCAGCTTGGCGCCGCCAACACGCGGCTAGTACCCCCGCGGCCAATCCCCGCGCCCCGCCCCGCCCCGCGTCGCCGGGCCGATTTCGTCACGTGCCCCGCTGGCGCGCGGCTCTCGCGGCTGCCATGCATGAGGCCCAGGGGGCACGACAGGGTGGCGGGCGGGCGGGCGCGCTCGGGTCCAGGAGGATATGTAGTTAGCGATAAGTAGGGTCGAAAAGGAGGGTCGGCCGAAAAGGAGGGTCGGCGCAAACCGCCGTGTACGCCTGATGAGCTCGCTCCTGTCCACATTTCAGGTGTTCATAGTATATAGCGAACGTGAACGGATGCTTAAGTGTCGAAAAATTGGACAGGAGCGAGCTCAAACAAGCGCACGCGGCGGTTTGCGCCGAACCTCCTTTTCGCCGGACCCTCCTTTTCGACCCTACTTATCGCTAACTACATATCCTCCAGTACTGTCCACCACGCAGCAGTGTGCGCGGCCACGACGACTGCGTTTGAATCGCTGCGGCGGGCTCATTTTCTCGCCGCTCAGTACAAGTGTGTAGTACTCGGGTCGTACGGTTCGCGCGCAGCCAGATGCAATCCAGTGTGGTGGGCGGGGCCCCGGGGCCGGGTGATTGGAGAAAGGTGTCTAAGGGTTTGTTGCATGTCGTGCCTGCCGCGGTGCGGCGTGGTGCGGGCCACGCTGGCCACGCTACTTCCGTCCCCATTATTTCAGCATTCCACTCTGACTGCGCTCCGGGCCGCGGCTCCGGCCACACTCTCCCGGCGCTGATGAGGGGTGAGCCCGGCGAGCCGGACGGGGCAGCGGCGGCGCGGCGCGGAGGACAACACGGAGGGCTCGCCGTATAACCGTCACTGTGATTTGGCTTGTTTACGACCGGTGCGCCGCCTGGGCCTCTGGCCTCCTGGGCCGCCGCCGCCGCCAGTGGTTCCCACGGCGATCAGGGCCGGTGAGGATCTCTGCCCTCTCTGCCTTTGCCTCCCCCCGCACCCTCCCCCGGGCACCTGCCCCTCTCGGGGGTGGCTCCAGGTTGGCGACATGGACGCCGCTGCCGACGTGGGGGATGGCGGTGGTGTCGCGCGAGCACGGCCTTGACCCGCGACGGCGGCGCGGTGCGTGGGTAGTTTAGGGCCGCCGTCCATGGGAACGCCACGAGGCCGCCGCCGTCGGCTACCGCGCGGACTCTGATTATGTCATTATTTATGATATGGGACGGGAGCGCACGGCCTCCGAACCGCACTGGGAAATTCCTGGACGCATTCTCTCCTCTGTCGAGGAGGCGCGGCGCGGCCCTGCAGACCTCCTGCAGCGGCCCACGGGGCGGCGGCCTCATCGGGACGACGCACAGGAAGCTAATTAAAACGAGGAGAGGAGCTCAGGAGCGGTGCGAGGGGGGTCCTACGGCCAGGGGCAGGGGGATTACGAAAGATTAGAGGTTACACGTTCCCGCGCGTCGCGCCGTTTAGCGATCCCAACCCGCGAGTTGTGTGCACAGACAGGACGCCACGCGGGATGTTACTACACCAATTGATTCCCGCGCCTTTTCATTTTGACCTCATGCTTTGGGAGGTCGTTATGCCGTTGTTGCCTCATATTCGCGCGGGGTGGCGGAGACTCTTGCCAACACGGCCGGCTTCGGCGCGTTACATATTACTATGCTGTGTGATTGAAAGCAATCAAATGTTTTGTAACACCCTGACTCTCTAGCCATAGCCGTGCAATGTTGTCTTTGTGCTGTACAAGGCGAGGCTGGCGAGGCGCGCAGGGCCGGCCGCCCGTCCTGGCCTATTATGTTCTCCATTAAGTTGGACTTAAGGCGACGTGACAATACAAGCGGCCTGGCCAGGCCAGCGGGCGCCAGCCGCGCCAGCGCGCGGGGCAAAGGCCCAACAAAGGTGAGGCATTGGCAGCCGTATTGAGCCCCTTACCGGCCCGGCCGGGCCCGGCCCTCAATGCAACGCCCGCGATCAATTTTATGATTAAGTCGTTTTAAAAGGGACAAACTACATAACAAAAAATGGGGAGATTCAATCAGACAAACGGTGCAACACCCGCACTGCCCTTGCTTCCCGCCGGTGCTATTGGCATACGGGTGAGGGTGGGGGCGCGATTGCCGGAGAGGGGGGTTGCCCCCGGGGCTCCCCGTTGAGAGCAAAATAATAAGCGCAGGTCAGGTCACCTTGCCAGCTCGGGGCCCCGGGCCCGGAGCCGAACCCGAGCCGAGCGATTCGGATGATGGGGTGAGAACGCCCAGCCCGGCAGTGTGTGGAATGCGAGGGCCTCCGGGGGCCCGCTGAGCCCAACGTGTGGCTCGCCCCGGGGGAGGTAACAACTCTCACACTCCACCACATCCTCTGCCGCTGAGCTGCGCCTCCCGCGTCGAGGTCTCCGCCGCGTCCACAGGGCCCGCTCTCGCTGCTCGCCTCTTCTTGGCCCAGCCCAAGCTTTGTGTACAGAGTGAGACAGGTGTCATAAAACGCCCCAAAATGTGTGACACTCGTACAAATCATGTGGGTTTCAGTCAGGTCTTCTTGCATTATGATATGATTTACTTGTCACACATACAGTTGTAACAGGTGGCTATGAGTAGCCCTACTCACTTCTGTGGTTATGCTGTACCGCGACGCACGAGTGCGGGCGGGTTAGCCTATCCTCGCTGCCCACGGCTCCTCATGGCTCCGTGCAAGTAGGCAACCCGCCCGCACCCCTGCGAGCGGAACAGCATCACTGCGAGAGTGCGCGGCGTGAGTCAGTGACGACGTGTTGATGATGCTGACGACATTTTGACCGCGACTCCTCCAGGACGATGTCACCTGCGGGGATATCTGTACAGTCGGCGTGTTATTGAGGAGCGCGTTGAAAAAAGAATCCCTCCGCACTGTCTGCCGCCGCTGCTGCTGCTGTTTGCTCTGCCAATGACCCGCCGCGCCGCTCCTTGAGGAGAAGTGGCCGCCCGTGCCCGCCGCGGGAGACCGCCGGCACGCGCGTGCCGTAACGTGACGTGGCGTGACGTGGCGTGACGTGGCGTGACGTGGCGTGACGTGGCGTGACGTGGCGTGACGCGACGTGACGTGGCGTGACGCGACGTGCCGCGCGGCGCTTCGTTATCATTCCGCGGCGAGGTAAGGAGGATCCTCATTGACGCACCGACACGCATCGCGGCGATCCTCGTCGGCCTGCCCTGCCCTGCCCGGCCCTGCCCGGCCTGGCCCTGCCGCTCATGCGGCCCGGCGGCAGCAACAACCCTCTGCAGCAGGTTGGTCGTGTCGATTGAATTTGGGCCATCAGTGTGAGTGTGTCCGTGGGGCCCGGACGGCGAGAGGTGGGGCCGCCCTCTTGGACGGCGGGGCGCGGGATGCGGCGCGGCGGGGCCACCGTTAGTCCCCGCGTGTTGTCATCGGGCGGGGCGGGGCGGGGCGGGGCGCGCTGCCGGTCCCGTCCCCATCGACTGGAAGGAAGGAACGCATGCCCCCCTCTCCCCCTTCACCCCTTTGGCCCCCTCTGGCCGCTGGACCCGCCGCCGCTGCTGCATAAAACCGGTTGCCCATGAAAATGAGCGCTCCCCGGCCGTGGCTCGGGCTCGGCCTCAGCAGCGGCGGCGGCGCGGCGGGCGGAGGCTCCAGGGACTCCAGTGGGGACTCCAGGGGACCGGCAGCGTGGCGCGCGCACACTCACACGGCGGACGGAGTGAAGATTCCAGGATACCCGCAGCTAGGAAACTACGGCGAGCCGAGGGAAGACACTGAGAGGGGGGGGGGGG
>NW_026267163.1:368233-373019 GCF_000697945.3 Frankliniella occidentalis
GGTGGGGCGGCATCGCAGTGAATGAAGAAGGGCTCGGGCAGGATGTGTGGGGCGGGGCGGCGGGGCCGAGACGTTGTACTTCGCGGACCTCTCTCTGGCGGTTTATATCGCGCGGCTCTCCGTGCTTTTCATTAAAGGAGTGCTTTTTATTGGGGCTCATGTCCGGGCCATCCGGGCGCAGCACGGCCCTTGCATGTTGTGTCGTCCAGTGAGAAGCAAGCCAGCGACAGCTCCGTCTGCTGCCCTTCATAGAAGTCAGCAGCGCAAGCAGCGCGGCGGCGGCGGCCAGTTCGTTTATACAGACAGGAGAGGAGCTGGTCGAAGGGGAAGTTGGTATCCTACCTGGGCCGCTGGCTGCTCCGCACTGCTCCGCCCGGCCGGCTGTTTCCGGTCCTGTTCCGCCCCAGTCGGGTCCGGCCGTCTGAGCTCGACCGGAAGGAATATTAAAACGCAGCGCCTCCTGTGCTGCTGGCAGCAACCGGTAGCCTCGTCTCCGCTCGGCTTAGCTTCAAACTAGGAGGTCATCACTTATCGAACTCAGCGGACGCGACTCCCTTCAAGTCGATAAGTCCTCAACAGGGTTAAGCAGCGAATGAATCCCGCGACTGGACCTCTCAAGAGCTCCGAGTTTGTTGTGCCCTCTCTGTTATTTTCACCTCGGCCTGTCTCTCTGCCATGCCGCCGCTCTCTCTCTCTCCAGTTTATAAAAGCATCGACGGCGACGGCTGTTGGATACACTCGCAGCCGGGTGGGGCCAGTCGGCTTCAAACAACACACTCAAAAAGGCTGAGAAGCCTCGCCTGGCAGAGCGTCCTTTCTATTCTGTCCACGCAGCCGTTAGGTCTGGAAGCCCCTACCAGCCGCGCCCCGCCCCGCCCCTCGCCTCCATCCAGCTTCTAGGCACCCCCCCCTTCTTTTTACCGTCGCACTCAGATGTGCCCCTAGGCCAGGACGCATTCTTGTCGGCCCTGGTCTCAATTTTTTCGAACGGGCATGAGATATAATTTAAATTATTATATATTGAATTAAATCAGCAGTAGAGTGGATGCGAGTGGATGTAAGCCGACCTCAGCGGATGCGCGCCGCGCCGGTCGGCCCGTGGTCTGGTGGTCTCTCGTCGGCGAGTAGTCCAATGAGACCCGGCCGGCGCTGGTCCGACGGCCGCATTGGCCTTTCCTTTCCGCAAAGCCAGCCATATTTCAGCCGCTTTATCGGCGCCAGTGCTCGGCGCGCCCCGCCCCGCGGCCCCGCGTCGTGGGACAGGACAGGTCCGCTACACAGTTCATCATCAATTTACGTGAACAGATTCCCTCTTGGTCGGACGCTGGCGCCACTGGCGCCGCCGCTGGCGCCGGCAGATGGTGATCGCGCTGCCCAGACCAGCCCGGCGTCCGCCGCACTCCAGAGCTCTGATCTGATTGTCGCCCTTGTGTTTGTGTTGCAGGTGATGTGAGATGCGTCCGAGCGGCTCGCCGAGCCCCTGCCCCAGCGCGGGGGCACAGCCCTGGGCACAGCCCGGGCCCCGTGCGCGGCTAGCGCGGCTAGCGCGGCCCTCCTCGACGGCATGCTGAAGCACATCCCCGCGTCCCCTCTGACCGGGCCTCTGGGCGGCCCTCTGGGGGGCCATTTGGGTGGCCCGCTGTCCCTCGGGGGCCCGCTCTCGTTGGGCTCGCCGCTGGGCTCGCCCCTCAGCTCTCCGCTGGGGCACGGCGGCGGCAACGGGTCTGGGGGCGCGGGGCACGGGGGCCTCGTGGGCCACGGCCACGGCGCGCTGAGGAGCAACCCGCTGTCGACGCAATCGCTGTCGCTGCCGCTGTCGCCCAGGACGCTGTCGCCCCGGACGCCGTCGCTGTCCCGCAGCCTGCACTCGCACCTCAGCACGGCGAGCGGCTCCCCCGCCGGCCCGAGCCCCGCGGGGCCCAGTCCCAGCGGCGGCCCCCACGGCGCCAACCACAGCCCGTCGCACCCGCTGCACGCGCTGCACGCGTCCGTGCACAGCGCGCCGTCCGTGCACAGCCACGTGCACAGCCACGGGCACCGCACGCCGGGCCACCACCCCGTCGCCAATGGCGGCCTGCACATCTCCAGGATATCCACCATCACGGCGCCGTCGGGGATGGCGCCGCCTCCGACGCCGGGCGCGGCGAGCGTCGGGCCCAGAGGCGCGGGGGCGGGTGTGGAGGGGCTGGGCAGGCCGGGTGTTCAGGAGGCGTTGGGCTCGCTGGGGCTGGTGTGCGTGTCCGCCCTCCTCCTCGCCCTGCTCGCCCTCCTCGCCTTGCTGCAACTCGCGGGCCCGCCCCCGCTCGACCTTTCTGCGCCCGACGAGTACGTGCTCGTGCACGAGGCGGCGCTCGCCCTGTGCGCGCTCGCCCTCTCCCTCGATCTCAGCTGCCTGCTCGTATGCGCAGTGCAGTTCCTGTTCGCCGTCAAGCTGGCCCGGTCGCCGCACGCTGCAAACAGGTGAGTACGGCAGTGAATGGCGGGAGGGGAGGGGCGACATCTTGGAACTCATTCTCGAGTTATGTGCGGCTCGCGGAGTGCCGCGAGTCTCAAGTCACTGCCGGAAGAGGCTCTGGTTGGGCCGGGCCGAGCCTCGAGGTGGCAGGTGTGCTGGGCTGGGACAGGCTGGGCTGATCCCCATCCCGGCACGGCCCGGCACCGCCGCGCAACCGGCGGCCCTTATTCTTCCGTCTTGGAAACAATGGAGTGCAAGGCGATGGCGGGATCGGGAACATGATCCATCTCCGGCTGCTCCGGCTGCTCCGGCTGCCCCGCGGGACCCGCCCCTGTCCCTCTGTCCTGTCCACCGCTGAAAAAGCGACACGAACGGCTCCGCCAACATCTTGTTCAATGCCTGGGCCCTGGGCGTGAGCGGCACGTAAACTGGGATATTATGTAGCGGACGAATGGTCCCCGCGTTGCTGACCACTATGATGTCAGATAAAGAGAACGGCGCGGAGGGCTTGGCGGAGGGAGAGTGAGAGAGAGAAGGGGATAGAAGCGGGGGGGTACGACTTCAGCTGAACGCAATTCACTTCGCAAACAATGCTTCTGGGAAGCGCGGATCGCGCAGCAAGCAGAATGCCCTGTCCGCCCCGCCTCTCTGGCGCGCGGCGATCCGCGGACCCGCACAGTGGGAGCGACAAGGATGGAGCGGCAGAGAGTCGCGCTAGGGCCGGTCAGTGGCGTAGCAGGCGTAGCAGCAGCTGGGGTTGAGGTTTGCTGCGCCAGGCTGGATCGTAAACATGATGCCGGCAGTGGGGGGGGGGGGGTCATGTGCGGTGCCGTTGACTTCTTTAGGCTCGCGGCGTGTTATGGGGATGCACCGCGAGATACGCCGCGCGCCGCCGGCCGAGGCTCGCGGGGCGCAGGGAGGCGCGGCCCGGCGCGGCCGTGGAGGCAGGAGTGAAGGCTACCGGTTGGTCGAGCAGGCGGGGTCGAGGACCTCCACGCGGAGGAGAGAGAGAAAGATGAAATCGCCAAGCGTAACCGCGCCAATGCGTGATGTGCCGCGTGCCGCGTTTTCTTGCGTATACACCTTGTTGAGCTCGGGGGGTGCGGGGAATTAAAAGTCCTACTCAGGAGACTGTTACCGACCCACCCGGCTCGTGGTCGTGGCTGTGCGTCCGGCACACGAGAAGTAGAGAAAAGACTGATTGAAATTGTCCGCGAAACACTGTCCCAGGTAGCTGACTCACGCCGCGCTCTTTCGTACCTGTATACTGTACTATATGCACGAGTGCAGGCGGGCTTGCCTATTCTCACTACCCACGGCTCCTTATGGCCCTAGGCAGGTAGGCAACCCACCCACCGCATGCGTTCATACAGTGTAACTACTAAATTCAAAATTCCTTAATTTCACGGAGAAAAAAATAAATGTTTTTTTGGCCGTTGTAGGGTGAGAGTAGGAGGAGGAGGAGAGCAATAGAGGGGATGATTCGGAATACGATTACTTTTATTGCCTAACATTCTTATTTTACACCAATATATCAAATTCTGACTCTAGCGCAAGGTTGTTGCTCGAAAATGTCTATTTAAGTCCATTTTGACACACGATAGGCAGACTTCTTTCTCCCCAACAAAATGACGTACCAGGTGGCTGATTCACGCCGCGCACTTCTGTAGGTAGGCTTTACCGCATGTACGAGTGCGGGCGGGTTGCCTACTCGCTCGGCTCGTAAGGCGCTCCGTGGACAGGGGCGATAGGCAAGCCCGCCCGCACTCGTGCATGCCGTACAGTATACCTACGGGGGTTTGGGAGAAGCGCCGACGGTGGCTCTGTCGCGTCTTGTGGGTCTGTCGCGGCGCCGCCATGCTCTTGCCGACGGACTGTCACTCTCTGAAGCGACACACAATAATTACACGGGTCGCGGTGGGCCGACCACGTGCTTTGCCCCCCCCCCCCCCCCTCAGCCTTACTTGGTCGCACTCGCCACGCCACGCGCTCTGAGGTCTCGAAACGAAGCAATGATGGACGAGGAACCAGGCGGCCGACACGGAAGGTCGCGGGCGCGGGGCCGCGGCGAGATCCTTGTCGGGATTGTAGAGAGTCGTTGAACATGGGTGTCGAAATTAACTCATTTTTCCCGGTCCGGGTGAAGTGGAGACACGCGGGCGCGCCCGGAGTCCCTCACGAGCTTGTCGTATTAATTTTTTGTTATTTCTGTTTCACTCGCCCGGTGAAAGGGAGGGCGAGAGTGACTCGTCTTGGCCGCCCTCCTTTCATTTCGGCTGCGCCTCATTAACCATAAGCCCGCGGACCCTTCGCCACGTGCATTCCTCCGCC
>NW_026267163.1:374167-377462 GCF_000697945.3 Frankliniella occidentalis
CTCCCCTGTTGATGAGTGTCCGATAGAAAGTTGCACACACATGCGCGCAAAAACACATAGACACACGAGTTTTTCCATGCTTGCACCGCCACGAGCAATTCGAGAGATCGGCATCGTTTTGTTTTATCGCTAGGAGATACTACAAGGCGAAAAAAAAATGATAAATAATCGGTGCACCTCATCTCGTAGCTCGAGTAGTCCGCAATCTCCCCTTCAAAATGATCGACTAACTGTTGCCCTTCGCTTCGATTATGTATTTTTTTTGTACCTCTTGCCTCGAAGCGCGCGATTAAACTACTACAGTATGCACTACCAAGGGAGCTGCCATTGCCGAGGAGGCACCTCGTAGAATAGAGCGCACTGAACTACTTTCTTCCTGTCGTCAGTTTTTCACAGAGTGCACTACGTCGGCTACTGTCCACGCCACGCCCCACCTCCGTGCCCCATCGGGGACCATCGGGCACTTTGTGGGCGGGGTCGGGCCGCGTGGCCGGCCAGCGCTCGCGGGGCGTGTGCTGGGCGGCAGCAGGGTGGCGGCGCGGGGCAGAGAGCACCTGGCGCGGGGGGCCGCCACGCCACGCACGGCATCGGCTGCGTTACGAAAGGGAGCGCGCGCGTGCGTCTTGACTGCACAGCTGTCGAGGCCTCCTAGGCTGGTCGAGACGGAGCAGAGCCTCCAACAACTGCCCGAGGCCTCGGCCACCAGGGCCTTTGAGGTGCGGGTGCAGCGATGCGAGGCGGGGCCATTCTGTGGCCAACGACGTCGTTATCCGTGGGGGGCTACCTGTGCGACAGCGACAGCCTGGTCGTTAGGCCATCCCTGCGGAGCGCTGTGCGGCGGGCTTGCGCGCAGCTGTGCGCGGCCGCCGCTGCAGGCGGGCGGGCGCGGGCCAGGCCGCGAGGGCCAGGCAAGGCAATGGACTGGATCTCAACTTAGCTCCAACCCTCTCTCCCTCCTCCGCCGCCACCAACCACCTCGGCCCTCTGCTGCAGAACCGTTGTGCGTCGCTGGCGCGCCCGCCCCGCCCGCCCCGCCCCGCCCCGCTGCTCCTCGTGTCTATCGCACACGCGGTGCAGCCCGCGGTGCAGCCGCGGTTCAGCGCGGCACGTACAGTGCCAAACGAAAATTACAGCCTGTTGCGTCGCTGCACGCCCGGCCCCGCCCGGCACCGCCCGGCCAGGAGCCCAGCAGCGCCTAATTGCTGGACGAGGAGGACGTGGCGGTGCAGAACGAGGAGGTTGCCTCATGCGCTTCGGGACCGTGCGCGGGGCGAACCTCTGGTCTGACTGCCGGTGACGCGTCGTTATCGATCCAAACGCGATGTTTCAACAGACATTGTAATCAAAACTGAACCACCTGATTTTCGAAGCCGGAAGGTATTTGGGAACGCCGCTCTCGTCTGCTCATCGCTCCCCGCCTTTTGGGGACGGACTGTACCTACCTACCTACCTGCCACGCCTCGCACTCCATCCGGCCCAACTCGTTCGTCCCTTCCAGTCCCGTTCTGCTACCGTTGCGTCTTTGGAGGGAATGGGAGGGGCGGCGGCGGGGGCACGCGCCCGGCCAGCAGCGTCACCACCGCTGCACCTGCCGTCGGACTTCCGACCGACCCGCGCGCCCTTCAGAGTATACGAACGTTGTATGTACACCAGGGGAGGGAGGGAGAATGGAAATGATGAGAAGGAACCGGGCGCGCGGCCCGTAAAAAAAAACGAGAATGTGAAAACACCCGGTAATTCTAGTCGGCGGCTGCTATGGGGCAGTTTAGATAAAACTAAACGCTTGTGTGCTCGCTCGTCTTTTATAGTGTTCCTCTCCAAAAGGCGTCACACTTTCAGCGGAAACTGGCTGTCTGACACACTCTGGACTCACCACCGGGGCCCCTATTGGCGGCCGGCCAGCAGCGCCCGGGCGCGGACCGTTCTGCATTCTGTGAATGTGTCGGGGGACCGGGGGGGGGGCTGAGGGGGAGCGACCCCGCTGTGTATCACATACATATTTAATTCACTCGGGTGACGACCGTTTTAAAAGGCGGCGGATATAGGGAGACGCTCGGCCACGGCGCAACGGGGAGGGAGGGATGATGTACGCCCTTGTTTCTGGCCAGATCTGGCAGCGTGCCCCGCCGCCGCCGCCACGCCCTGGAGCAGGCTGAGGAGCAGGCGACCTGCTGCTGCTGCTGCTGCTGCTGCTGCTGGAGACCCTCATTGACGGAGAACTCCGGCCGTGATTCACCCCGGGGCCGAGCCCGTGCCGGGCCGCGTCACCCGCAGGACCGGGCCGCGAAAGGCATTCCTCGCCGCCCACACCAACAGGGCCGGCGGCCGCGGCAGGATGGCGGCGGGTGGGGCGCGGCGCGGCGGGGCCGGGGGGCCGGCCGGTACTTGCGGATCAAGCAAAGCCTGTGGTACCGGCCGGACCGGGCGCGCTGCGCGCGAGGCGCGGCGGGAGTGCCTTGGCTGTGGCTGGCCGCCACTCCAAAGAAAAACACAAGAAGAGAGTCCATGTGCCGCGCGGGGGCGGCGTTCGGCCCACGTCCAATAGCGGGCGTGATTGGGCCCCCGATTGGGATGCATCACCCCGCCGTCCGTGTCGGCTTATTGATTACGATGTCGACGAGCCGCTCGGCAGCCCCGTCCCAATCACAAAATGTTTGAACACGACCAGGATGATGATGGTGCTCGCTCACGGGGGCCTCGGCCGGGCGTGGCGCGGGGCGTGGCGGGGCGTGGCGGGGCGCGGCGCGGAGGGGCGGCGGGCCGGGGCCCCTTTCCACGCTGCGGGCGTGCATCCAATGCATTTGTTATTGAAACAAAAGTGAAAGGATGGCGCGCCACGCCACGCCCCGCGCCGCTGTGTGGTCTGGCTTGGGGAGGTCTGGTGGTGCTGCTGCTGCTGCGGCTGCCGAGCGGGACTATCTGCCCCTCCGATTGGGTCACAGAGTCACGCCGGGGAGCTCACGGGATCACCACAGAGAGATGCACCCGGAGGAGAAACCTCGCGCCTCGAGTCGTTCACGAACTGCCTGGCGGCGTTGTTGCAGCCCGCCTCTATGCAGTGTAGTACTACTTACCCGGCAGCAGCTGCTCCCTCTGGCTTTGAACTCTGCTGACTGGCGCAACAACTACGAACTCATTTGCAGCTGACTGCAAAAGCTGTTGTTTGCAAACGACAGTGGTGTGGTCACGGTGTAACTCGCACAGGCTCTGAGGGCGCAGACATCAGCACAGCCGCACCCAGCCCACACATTCGAAACGTTCCGGGTATGCGATTTGCATAAAACGTTACGCCTTA